>NW_027271737.1:0-600000 GCF_040938485.1 Diadema antillarum
CTGATCAATTGATTATCACTGATTTTTTATTATCTTTGTGGATGGCATCATACATTAAGATTACAGAAACTACAAGGATTAATTATTATGTATGATATATGGGTAAGTGTATTATTCATATTTCTTAGTGATTCTATACATGGCTTGGAAAAATTGAGTCATACATTTTCCTTGTACGTGTAATAAAAGTGTGTGTGTGTGTGTGTGTGTGTGTGTGTGTGTGTGTGTGTGTGTGTGTGTGTGTGTGTGCATGCGTGCGTATAAACCTTTTTAATTTGTTGTTTGCTTTTGATACTTAATATTGATGCAGCCATTTACATCGATCATCTCCTGGATTTTTATCAATTTTCCCTTCGCGAATTAAACCTTCAGCCTTCAACACTGGGTGTATCATTACGTTCCAATGACACCCACTGCGTCAGCCATGGTTCTAATGTAGGCATCCTTGACGATTCATTGGTGCACAATTATCGAGTAATATCCATAAGTAACTAGCGTGCCTCATTGTAGGTTTCAGCAGATGGACAAATTATGAGAGATTATCCGCCCCCATGAACGCATTCCATGTGAGGTTAGCAAAAAAAAAACAAAAACAAAAACAAAAAAAAAAAAACTTTTTACTCGTTTTTCCCCCGGAGAGGGATGCTCCACCCAACAAGAGGAAAATAGCTTTTCGGTACTCAAGCTTTACAGAAAGCTTTTAGGCATCACAAGCTCAGCTCTTCACTTATGAATAATAATAATGATAATTATTAAGGTAGCTCCTCCATTTGAAAATCTTATCTATTACAACCAGGTACAAGGCTCAGGTAGTGGTGAAAATAACAAAAGCTTTTAAAATGGAGGAGAAGACATGGAAATCCAAAATCAATACTCTAAAAAGTAGAATGGTAAATCAACATTTTGAATATTGTCACTCCTCCGACCTTTGATTGAATGTTAGATTTAAAGGGACTGTACAGTACTGGTTGAGGTGGGGATTAATGTTTTGAACATTCGTAAGTGAGATAATGAGAAACCTCTTATGAAATATGAAAGAGCATGTAATTTCAAGAAGGATTCAATGTTTATTTGATGAGAATTGGTTTTCAAATGGCTGAGATATCCAAAAAAGTGATAATAATAAAAGACTACAGGCCACGCCTTTTATTAGGATCTCTTTGTTTCACCTTGTTTTTGGATATCTCAGCCATTTCAAAACCGATTTTCATCAAATAAACTTTTGATACCCCTTAGAATTGCATGCCCTTTGACATCTCATAGAGTGGTTTCTGAATATCTCACAAAACGTTAAAAGCTAAATCCTCACCTCGACCAGAACTGTACACACCCTTTAACACTAAAAAAAAAAAAAAATGACATTTACACTCAAAATGTTAAACTACCAATTCAGAAATGGTAAATTCAACATTTTTAGTGTTAAATCTAACATTTTCACAAAAAAGTCGGAGGAGTGACATACATTTAGATGTTGATTTACCATTTCATTTTTATAACAGTGTAACAGTATCCCGTTATCTAATAAACAGCATGCGTGATTGCTGTAAGTAAGTATTAAGTGAGATAATACTCTATAGAGATTATGATAAAATATAGGAAATAAAATTCTACCACGGGTGTTTTCAAAAGTTCGGTACACTTTGAAGGAAAATTCAACGCTATGATATCAATTTGCGTGGTCATCAAAAAGGAAATAAAATTAGATATAAGAGAGTGGGAAAAACTAGAGGAGTTTGGATGATAAGAGACAGCAAAACTAACAATGCTGTTTGAAAATAGCATTAGATCTTGTATGACACGTGGTAGAACACAGCACAAATAACTGTTCATGTCGACTCATGGGGAAAACTCCATCGCTTGCAGCGAGCGTGCAAAGCAATGCCATATAAATTATTTAGTCAGGCATTTAATGATGACCATGCCTAATGTTTGTAGTTAATTTTGCCATTCATGCATGGCGGCAAATATTGCATCCGGTTTTCTCATCTCTTGTACTTTTTCACCATTGTTTCACAAGAAGTCTGTACATGGTTACAACTGCACCGTGACGTATGGACTCTACTTACAATATTACTAGATTTATGGTAACATTTGAAAATTGTTCCCTGTAGAGAGGAAATAGTTAAAAATTATTCACATATACGGTTGACGAATTTTCGAAAGTTTCACAGTGATGAATTCCATAAATACCCACCATGCACCGCAATTATCCATTTATCCAGATATTCCCTTTGTTTCGGTATTCCTATTTACATTAATCTCAAGACGACAAAGTACATCAGGGGACATTTCATACAGCGTTTTGTCCGACAAATTTGTCCGATAAACTTGCTCTCAGCCAATCAGATGCAAGGATTTCAGTAGGTTATAACAGGTTGTCAGAAAAAAAAAAATCTGACAAAATCCTACATGAAATGCCCACCCCCAGCAGTAAAGCGTGTATAGTATTTTTTTTAAGGGGGGGGGGGGGTGACGAGGGGTAAGGACAGATAACCCCGAATGTTGAGACAGTGCGTTTACAACGCTTCAGCAATCAATCAATCATTAAACTGAAACGAACGTATTTCTTTTCTTAATCCCCTAGCTGCTCTGCAGATGATCACGATTAATGAATTGTTATCTAGTAATTATCTAATTTTTATCTTGTCTCGATCGGTCAGACCGAGGGCAAGATGTGACGCATGTGTCGGTTGGTGATCATTGCGTAAGAAAAAAAATATGGTGACGCACTCGGCCTTTAAGTGGTAGAAGCAAAGTGGACAACGTGACTGCGATGGTGGCACAAGGTTGATTTTGACCTTACCATGACATTAGTTTGGGTTTCTTTAAGTGGTTGGACGGTGTATTTTTTTTTTTTATTTGTGATGTTTGGATAAGATTCCCTTTGTTGATCTCTTTGCACATCTCAATTCAAAGAATCACACGAACAGAGACTTAAAAAAAATCAACAATTCCCACTTAAAAACTTTGTTTCATCTGTTGTCCAACATACACTTATTTTCTTTTTTATCTGTATGCTCATTATTGCTTATCTTGTTTAAAAAAGAAATACAAAATAAAAGACAGGTGAAGGCAGACGTAAGACATTGGTTTATAATGATTACGTAATGCCCTCAGAGAGTTAAACTTTCCTGTTCAAAACAAAAGAGGAGAAGACAGAGTAACGTGGTCTACATGTTGCACAAAGTTATCAGGTGATGACTTAACTTTGTTCTGCTTACCTGGATTCGGTCTGAGGAAAGGCATTTTCAGCTAACTCACGGACGACGGAGATAGAAAACGAAGGAAAGAGGGTGGCGTGGTAGCCTATATGATGCGGGACTCGTCTTTAACTCGTTCACTCTCAACAATGCCCTTGCGTCCCGTCGGTAGCTCTAGACGACAAACGTCAGTCGATTTGGCAATTCGATCGCGGAATGTTAGGAAACAAAAACTGTCTAATGACGCACCTAATTTTCCCTGACCTTCGAATTCCCATCAGGTGGTCAAGTTTTGTAAATTTTCAGGCAGTCTTGGACATGGTGCTTGCTTACTAGCCTCCAAGCTTGTTTGTTATTTCTTTTTCTGCTCTTTATTTCTCTTCCGGTTCCACAGTCGAGGTCCTTTCGTGCACGACAGTAACTGCGCAAAGCATACAGCGCGTGACGTTGCCACGGAGCCAAGGCAGTATGGAAAAGCTGCTCGATTAGCACGCCACCGACCGTTGGTCCCCTTCCCATATCACTGCTCCCCGCGCCAGAGCCCGGCGACCAATCGCAAGCCGCAATTTCTGACTGTATTGAAAGAAAGAGGGAAGAGGAAGTGTGTGTGTGTGTGTGTGTGTGTGTGTGTGTGTGTGTGTGTGTGTGTGTGTGTGTGTGTGTTTGTTATAATCCATATCTTCCTAAAACGGTGACGCTCAGCGGCCTGGGGAACAGACTGATGTGGATTGAGAGTGTAGCTATGTGACAGGGTTGGAGCGACGAAGAGAAATCGACACAGAAATTAAACAATGCGTGATGAGAATGTGAATACAAGTCGGTGAAAATCGTCTGCCATTTTTCTCAACTGAAAAGAAATTACGAATGGGGACGAAACACTTAATAAAATTAATCTGAACTGAAGCTGATCTTTACCGAGCGAGTAAGCTCGTACATGATTCTGGGTTGGGTTCGCATGTGTAGAGTTGTTTTGTTTTCCTTAATAGCTCCTATGAGTTGTCTTTGGGATTATTATTCAGTTGTGTCAATGTACTTATGGAAGAGACAATTTTTAGCAGTTATTAAAGATGAATTTTAAAAGATTGCAGATCTACATTCTGATTGATGACGTATTACTGAAATGATAGATGAACGTGCTGGTTGGTAATGGAATGGGCGAAACAATCTCTACCAGGCTAGTGGTGCCATGTAGGTAGGTGAAACAACATTTGCTCCGGCGACATTTGCCCCGGTCTTATTTTCTCCGAGAACTATAGGGTTAGTGTTAGGGTTGTGATAGGATTTTAGGTTTAGTTTGATGCGAGGATGAGGAGTAGGATTAAGGTCATGTTTTTGGGGAGAATCATGTCTGGCTTAGGGTGCAGATATTTCATGGGAGCAATTGTCGGAGGAACAGAACTGTCATGGAGCCCATAGGTCACACAACACGGGAATGAGTTACAAATTGCCATTATCAAGCAACTATCATGACTATTAATTCATTATGAATTCGTTTAATGATAACTCACATGCAAACGCATTCCATATCTATACACCTAATGCTGTACACACACAAACGCACACGCACACGCACACACACACGCACACACACGCATATATATATATATATATATATATATATATGCGTGTGTGTATTATATACTTAGTTATATGTCATCTATATATCATGTGGACGCATCGAATTCAGCAAAGCAAGATAATATATCATCACATTTATAGGTGTGTGATGTGTAGCTTTCAGTTATATTGTATATTGGGATGTATGTTTTACAAACTGGTATCAAACGTGGTCGTTGAACTGTTTTAGAAAATTGTAGCTACTTAGAAATGAATGTTACTTACGTATAGATGCGGTATAAGGACGGTAAACGAATAACCTTTTTTCAGCGCTCTTTCTACTTTTTATCCATAAGCTTATCTAATTCTATATTTCGAATACTATACCTATCAGACAGAGCAAACATTTGGAATAGCTCCGCAGAAGTCGTTTGTTTTCTCTCATTTTTAATGCAAGTCAAAGAATAATTGTAATTTTTACTTTGCCAGCTGCACAAATGCTTTACATTTTATGAAATGCTGAAAATTGTTGTATTCATATTATGCCTCAAGATAGATAGAAATGAAAACATATGAAAGCTGAGTAATAATACAGAAAAATCCTTGTTTGAAAAAAAAAAATGTTGCATTGCAAGCATCAAGCAATGGGGCGATCTTGATTTATATTTTCCCCAGTTTCCATAGGGCAACCCCGTGCAAGAGAATTCGTAATTCCTTTCAGGGGATTAACTTTCGTGAGTTTTTCTGTTTGTTTATTTTTCTGCTTGCTTTTGAGAGTTTTTCTTTTGCTGCGAGAGAAAGCACTTGACGAGGATATTCTTGTTCTTTTTGATTTTTTTTAAAAGAGAATATGAAATACGATAAAAAACTTCATCAGACGTTCTTTTGAACAATAAGTTGGAAACATGAAACGCAAAATATATATATATATATATATATATATATATTTATATAATTTGATTCAAACGCTTTAAATAGTTGTTACACTTTTATTGTACTGTAAAAAAAAAATCCGCGAATTCAGTAGTCAGTCAGTGACGTACGCGGAAGACTTCTTACAAATACGTACACGTTGAAACATGACATTTTACACGTCACCGTCCTCCTTATACACAAAATTTTGCGCAAAGCAAAAGCATAGTTGTCGGGCCTGTTTGAAGAATGTCATCCCGTAGTTTGCCTGTATAAGATTATAATGTATAAATGGCCAATTGATTCTTCTTACAAAACCCACTATGTCAGGAAGAGCAAGGTTTAACTTCTGTGTGTGTGTGGGGGGGGGGGGGGGATGGGGTTAAACCGACCAACAACTGGAAAAATGCGAAAAGTTACAACACAAACTAGATAAAGAGCATATCCCCTGTATTCTATTTTTTCTTGTTAATCGTGCCTCGGGTTTTTAACGGACATGACTCATGTCTTTTTTTTTTCCAAAGAAAATCAAGAGCAAAATCAAATTAAAAAGCAAACAAATATGGTCTGTTCCTACGATCTTTTATTCATGTTTCGAATCTGGTGACAACTCTGGAAGAGGTGGAACTGACCTTTCTTTTCTTTCAATTCATTAACGCAAAATCCAAAAAAAAAAAATCAAGTAGACTTGTCTGTAACGCGGAAGGTCAATTGAACAAATCTAGTGCATCTGTATGAGTGACTGTACGTCTGTCGCCATGGGAATGTAGCAAAACGTAGGAACAACTTTTTACAGAAACAGCAAAAGAGAAAGGTTTGAAAGGATGGTAAAGTGAAAGAGGGCGTGGGGAGGCTGTCTCGGCGACTGGAGATCGCGTGCAGATGATTGATTAAAAAAAAAGGTGATAAAATCCCATACAATGTGGTATGGTTTGGTATGGTTTATTAGATGAAATGTTCTCGCAGCCAAAAGGCTGAATTGCAACATTTGTTCACACAATACATAGTTGATTAAAAAAGAAAGTATTTACAATTTTCAAATCATTCATCACTATTTAAAAAATAACAATTGACATCATTAACAACATTATTCATTATAAATTTTTTTACATTCACTACATTCAACACACTGTACGTGACGAATAAACATAAACTGAATAAAAGGGACCCATGCGGTTACTTCCTTTTCTTACATTGTATTCACATCTTTCCCCTCCCTCTCTCTCACAAACACACACGCACGCGCAAACACAGGTACGCTCACATACACATACACACAATCATCTCTTCATTGCATCCAATAAGTGACTCTCACACACATAAACACATACAGACATTACAAATTCTCATTCTCCCACCACACGGCATTACTAATTATAAATGTACATTCGTCACACTTACACTGCATTTTGATCACATAATGTTTACAAACAGTCAAATGTACAATGTAGTGAATGTTTACAAATATTGATGAGAGTACAACAAAATTATAGATTCTGTATCATAATCTGATGTGGTGTGATATCATAAAATATGCCTAATATACTCTCATGTACTCTCATGATAATTTATATCCAGGAATTAAAAACAGCGTCAAATGAACAAATTCAAATTATCAACAGTTATCAATGAAAAAAAAATGGGTGCGCAAACCTGTTGAAAGGTTGTATGTTTTCCAAGTAAGTAATATTCGTAGGATATTACTTAGCAAAAAGAAAATTGTGGCTGCCGGGGTAAGTGAAAAGGAAGAGAAGAAAACATTACCAATAAAAATGTATACATATATTATAGAATTACAAACAAACAAACAAATAAAAAACGGCAACTACGACCTCATAATTTGAGCTTCCTTCTGCTTAATGACAGACTGATGTGTTGTCGGTTGTCTTCAAGTATAGAGTTAACTTTAACTGTATGCATATCAACGGGATACATCTTGTCCTAAAGGCAATCAATCGTTTAGGAAACCACCGCAAGTCAGAGCTCTTAAATAGCTGTGATGGCTCGCGAGCTTCGATTAATTCTGGGCTGGTCTCGCAGGTCCGAGCGGACATCCCCGTGAGTTAGTCGATCGAAGTCGGAGTCAAATATCAGGACAGTGACACGCACGAGCATAGCAATTACATAGATAGGATGGTGGGGGGGGGGGGAGGGGAGCGTGCAAGGGCAGTCATTTCCGATCCTGTACTCGCAACCATAAACGTTTACTAATATGTAAATACATTAGCGTCAGGGCGATGAAGAGTTTGAGACATTACTATCTTCCTCTGATGTGTAAAACAAACACCCGTGCTGTGTAATTTTACAACGTGTGATTTAGCCATCGCTCTTTTCTTTCTCTTCCGCCGCTGTTGTATATCATCGTACAAACCCGAGCAATAATCATTACAAAGCAGAAGAAAGAATGATTTAGTGCTTTCTACGGGATATTGCGTCGACCAAAATGAAAGTGGCCTTTATTGGATATGGTTGTCGTTATCGTTGTTTCAAAGTTTATGAGGAACAGTCATGCCATTGCCTCACATTGTGGAATGAGTCTTGCGTGCGTGATTGGGTCACCACATTATTTTCATATCTTGAACCTGTCTATTTCAATACATCAGTGTGATTATTGCACCACGTGATTTATGATATATCAACTATCTCTGAAATACCAACATTCAGATATAACCTGAAACAACTGCTGTGAAATTGTACATAAGAACAAGACTGAAAACATGAAGACTCTAATCGATGTAATATAATGATTACCAAAAGGCATACAGGTGTATATTATGTAGGTATACAAACATGATTATCCTTCATCATATTGCCCTGATAAAATTACACTATTATAGAAAATAGAATGATTGATACGCTCGACATTTAAGTTTCATCTTTGGTTCAAGCCTTTCTTGTATAATAGTTCGAGTTGATTTTGTGTTTTGAAAACACAATGCACCTCCCATCTGAATTTCGAAGTCTATGTCTTATTCTAAAATCGCGTTTGCTTGTTTGCTAGTTTGCTTGGTTATTATGTTATTGGTTGTTGTTGTTGTTGTTGTTGTTGTTGTTGTTGTTGTTGTTGTTGTTGTTTTATATATATAACGAGGGAAGACCAAGTGTCATTACAAAGTCCATCAAGAGTCTGACTGCCTGTGATATACCGCAGTCAGAAAATCGATGCTAGGCGAATTCACCGAGCTTACGTCTTATTGGTCTCCTATACCAATACACACCAACACACTATAACACAATCACATACAAAATTGATATATGAATGCACACACACAAACACACTCACATATATGTATATATATACATATATGTATATATATATATATATATATATATATATATATATATATAGAGAGAGAGAGAAGAGAGAGAGAGAGAGAGAGAGAGATGTATATTATGTTCGGTAACGTATATGCATATGTATACGTATATTCAAATATATAAATGTTGCAGTGACAATGCTTGATTGAGTGGTTCATAGCACATTCGGATTTATTAGTGCCTGACCGCAGACCACGAGTAATGAGAGTAAGATACATCACCCTCATGGCGTAGTAATAAAGCTTCGAGCAGGCTAGCATGCAGATCAGTGCAATTATTGTCATCTCAACTGGTTTGTGCTATTACCCGAGAAGTGTCTCTTCCCCCACTCCTCACCCCCCCCCCCCCCTCCCTCTCATCCCCTCCATTTCCCTTCATCGTTCAAATGAAACAAATGACTCAATTTGTCTCGAGCGTAATATGCTTTGAAATTGATCTGGAACAGTTATATTTAGCCCCGCCCTACTCAATTTGTAATTGCACGTAATACACTGCAAGGAATTGCCTAATTTCTAATGGTTCTTCGTAGAGTCCAACCTACTTCTGGGACCAAGATATACACTGTTGATGCAGTCCCTGTCATCTAAGAGATGGTACTCCTTTATGACCACTACTCACGGGACAACAACTGTGTCGAAGGGCATATTATAAACCAAGACGCATTATTATAATGACCGGGTCAATTGGTAGTAAGTGATTGCCAAGACATATCGTCCAGAGGGCATCGTTTTAGAATGATCATTCCATTGCGTGATTATCCAGTGTCTGGCTTTGTCCATCAGGAGTGGATCGTTGGTGAGATACGACACATGAAACAAAAATCAGAACAAAAAAAAAATATGTTTCGTTATGTGGCTATATATTTCATAATGTTATACATATGCTTATCTATCTCCTTATATATCCGTGTATTAACACCAAACAGGTACTCTGAATCTGATTTGTCTTTGTGACCGAGAAAAACACAAATTTTTAGGGAGATTGTTTTCATTTCATTTTTTTTTTTGTTCTCTCTGTGGATGCCTCCAGTTATGAATCCAACTACCGTTCATTGATTCCAGGCAACACCTTCCCATCAGATGTACAAACAAACTCCGGCATACACTACACTATACGCTTTCAAGGTCTTGACTCCGTTTCTCACTCGATATTCCTTCATTCGCATCCTTAACAAAGTTATTCTAAGATTTTCAATCAAAATTCATAGATTATGACACATAGTGTTACCATCCCCGCTCGCACTTTCGGTATTCTTTCTCTCTTCTCTTTTTGCTTGCTTTCCCCGTCATTTTTGACAATTTTTTCTTTACTTGTAAATCTTCCTCGTATTTTCACTCGAGTCAAAGAACACATTTTTTTTTTCCGAGGCCGCCAGTCAAGCAAGTGCTTATGATAGCTGTCCCCTCTATTTTTCAATTATTATTCCCAAGAAAATGATGTCAGGATTACCTCAAAAAAATACATGAAAACGGTTTGTTTTTATTCAAATTATATTATATTGTGTATTGTGTCTTGGGTTCAGTTCTGTATCAAATCTTTGTCATGTTTTCTAGGTATCATGTTATGTCAATAATTTCATTTGTGTCTGAATAATGTAGAAATAAAACAACAAACCAAACTAAACCGAAAATGTAGACATGATTACAGATGTGGCAAGCATAAACAGAAAACGCACAACAAAGGAAGCTCATTGTTCAAATCTGAATAAATTACCTGTCTCTACGTTAAGTTCATTACGTTCAACTACGTGCAACTCTGTGCTTTTCAAATTGGGCAGTCGAAATGAGGTACGTGATTCAAGTGTCAATTCCATTCATTTGAGTATCATATTTCATAACGCATGTGGAGAGTAGGGTGAAACATTTCATCACTCTCAAGACCATAACGTCGAAGTACCAACTGCAAATCTGATAGAAAAGTTTTGGAAAAAAAAGACCCAAATGGGAGGGGAGGGAGGGGAGGGGAGAGGTCCCATTATTTCAAAACTCAGTCCATTCTGTCTCTCTCCAGGGGTTCTTTGACGTCCAATGCAGAAAAAAGTGCCAGTTATATCCCTTCTTATAGAAATTGACTGTTGTGATCCAAAAGAATGAGAGTCATGAAACATATTCTTCGAAGCATGATTCTAGTGGTACCATCAAAAATTATATTAATTTTTGAATTGTGTAGATAACACGTCACAATAATCAGTTCATTACTAAATTTCCTTCCCGCAAAAAACTCACTTCTGTGTTCACTACAGCTTACAATGTCTGATTCACTATTCCCAAATGAAAAAGTGAGATAAAGCAATGATAAGCACACAAGTAGGCCTACACACATACATATACATAAACACACACACACACACACACACACACACACACACACACACACACACGCACACACACTGTATGAGTATGTATATCGTATATGAGTTTGAAGTGTTTTTTTTTACATAAAGTGTATTGACTTTGAGAGATAAGAAAAAGCCTAAATGAAATTCTAAAAATCTATATTACTTTTGATGTCTCGCATTATCATGAAGTATCAAGTGCATCAGGTGGGAGAAACAACCGCCCCGCCCCTCCATTTAAAAATGCTTCTTCTACCATCTACTGCCACATCCTCCTCGCCTTCTTTCGATATTACTATAAGTTTAAGAAGTTTAAACTTGTGTCCATAACTCTTTAAAGGGGGTAAAATGCTATTCACTGCGCTGCAACCCCTAGCGCTGTCTTCTGAGGCCCATAGATATTGGTCCCTGAATTTAGCTGAAATCTCTTCGCAGTTCGCACATACTTGTTCAAAAACAGGTGCGGAGGTACACACTAAGAAAAAATGATTCATACTTGCACCTTTTAAGGGTGCAAAGTGATGTCACACTGGTGGCTCCCTATGGGTGTTATCTTGCACCCTCAAGAAATGGGTGCAAAAGTGGCACCATGGTGCAATGGTATAATTTTGCACCCTGTGGGTGCACCTTTGCACCTCCATAGAGGGTGCAACATTGCACCCTTTATTGAGGGTGCGAAGTTCTTCCCTTGGGTGCATATTTCCACCCACACTAAGTGGTGCTAAGTTTCACCCTTTTCTTGAGGGTGCATCTTTCCACCCACACTAATTGGTGCTGAGTTGCACCTTTCTTGAGGGTGCGATCTTTCTCCCTTTAATTTTCGGCGCAACTTTGCACCCTTTCTTGCCTCTACTTTTGGTGCAACTTTACACCTTTCGTGAGGGTGCAAAGAAGCACCCAAAGTTCCAAGATTGTAGCCTCTGTTAAGGGTGCAATTTTGTGCCGTATATATAGGTAAAATGTTGCACCTACATGTATGTGGTGCTTATTTGATCCATGACTGCTGCAAAATTGCTTCTTTAAAGGAGCCAGTCAGTGTCACTGTCTACGCCTTTAGAGGCGCAATGTTGCCCAGTAACCTCAAGTGCACCTTGAGATTACTGGGCAATATTGCGTCTCTAGAGGAACAGGCAGTGACACTGATTGGCTCCTTAAAGAAGCAATTTTGCAGCAGTTATGGATGAAGTAAGCACCAAATATTTGCAACATTATACCTATAAGGTATATATACTTAGCATCACATAACAGTGTACAATTTGTTTACTTAACTACTTTAAACCTTGAATAGTGCGAACTAATGCAAGCCTGTTTGCTCAGTATATCAAACTTATGCTGTTGTTGCACTCTGCAAAGTATCAATAGGATTGGCGTAATTTGGATCCTGTGAATCATGAAATGTGTGTGTGTAATTTGTGAGTTTTGAAATGTTAATGTAGAAGTCAACTTATAGTTGTGTTTGAATGACATACAAAAACCAAATATTTACCCAATTACCTTTCCAATAAGGTGAGCACTATCACTATCTATCAAACAAACCCTCTATAGGCAAGAGTATACATCTGCATGAAGGAAGAGGTAAAAATATGATATACATTTGTCTGGATACGTTTTATTCAAAACGTACTTGAATACGTACTTATTCACATAATCTATAAGAATACGACATGCTTCTTACCAGTATACAAAGCCTCAAAAACAAGAGCATGCTGCTTATATTTCTAAAGTATGCACCATATCTAAAAATAAAAAATATGTAAGAGGATTTAACAAGTTGTTTGTATGCATTTAAACGAATAGGCCTATACATATTTCCATGCGTACAATATTCATGTAACAGTGACGTCATCATGAATCATCAAAAAGATATGTTTCCAGCATAGACATGAATTTATCTAAAATCTAAAACATGTCTTACAATTAGGAGTTTGTTTTATAATGACGATGCCAATTGTCTTAAAGTCCTTATCACGACATGTCTTGGGGTTCACACTTATTTAAATCATGAGATTCTTGGCACTTAGATTACGACTACAATTTATTATGGTTTAGATGTACTTAATTGACATTCGCATACCGTATACAGGTATACGGGCATTTCGATGAAAACATCTAAATACAAGGTATGATTATAATATGAAAATCGAACTTGATACCAGCCCTTATGGGCTACCAATGGAGACTAGGCAGAATCGCAGTTATGTATTCAGATTTTGTGTTGGGTGATACACGCATTCCGACTGATTTGGGATCAATTCGAGTCCCTCGAGCTGAGATTCCGGAACTGCAATGAGCAAATCATCATAATGACTAACAAAGTGACCGAGAATAATACATGCACCAGTTTCTGTTTCGTTGTTCTATACACAGAAAGTTGTTACGTTTTCCAATCCTCTGTAGGCACACAGTGATTTGCAGATCACCTTTGGCTATAACGCCATGGTCGCGTGCAAAATGAATGCAGCTTATCTAACTTGTAATTTCTGAATAGGGGACTACCGTGCTTATACATATCAATCGGATGACAGACCCCGTCAAAGAGTAAATTGCGGATATCGTATATCATTGTCAAATCCACTTTTTGTTCTATACACAGTTTCACTGGACTCTTATGAACCACTTAAGCGTTACCAAATCATGGAGTATAAGAATAATCTTATGTTATTTCCTTGAAAAGGCTGCACTTGTATGAGCGGGAACAGTTTGGCATCATACATAACTAAATACATGTATTATACAAGGTTTCAGGACACTTTGAACCGTGTCCCCCCCCCCCCAAGAAAACAACAACAACAACAACTACTACTACTACTACTGAAATGTTGTATACCCTAGGCCCATTAATGTATGATATTTGACCTTTGAATACATTGCCCACATTTTTCAACGACTAGGCATCTGGATGCAACGTAGGTATATATAAAATGAAAAATGTTTTAGGAAAATACATTTAACCACTTCAGAAATAACTACGGAACAAATAGCATAATATTGACACGTTCCCTTCTTCCTAATGACGCGACAGAAAACTTTCCTCACATAATCATTCTGTCGTTATTCAAGTACAAGTCATTGGTGATTATATACCTAGTTCGATTAAAAGTATACATGGAGTCATTGCAAAAGTATCTAATGAAAAGTATGCTTCAGAACTACATCATTGTCATTTATTCTATAACGCTAATAATAGAGTTATTGTTCCGCTATATTGCCTAACAGGTTGTAGTACTCCTACGACGTTTGTTCAGCAAATAAGGCACAATTTGCGAATTTTACACGCTGTTGCCAAAGTCTCTAATCTTCTTTACCGCTATTCTCAGACATGAGGTATGCTGATGCTGTATGAATTAGAAACGAAAGCTTCACAAATATTCACCATCTAACAAGGTAAAAGCGAAGTGATGTCTTGCCCACATATCGAATTTGTGATTACACTGATTTTCAAATGTAAGCTCATTGACATTCACTTTTTGACTGTTGACGGAGTCGGACTTCCCCAATATCAACACTTGACAGCCATCTTTAGATGATCTGAGGAGTGAATTTGGTGGTCATATAGCTCAAAAGTGTTGAAAGTTATTAAAAGAACACCACAATACCATGTCGACAGTGCTTACCAGGTGAGATACAAGGAAAGAGCACGAAATGGCATTGTAGAATTTGACAATGACCTACAATATTTGACCTTGAACGCTGGCACCCACAAGGTGGTAGAAGTAACTTCGTCCAATCGTACATACACATGCATATAAGTTTCATTTGGATACCTCAAACAGTATAAAAGGGGAATGAAACCCAAATGTACCCGTGGATTGGAGCAATATCGTAAGAACACATAAGTGAACATGGAAAATCGTATGATCCAGTGGAAGTTATGCATTTTTTAACGTTTCAGCGTCACTTTCATGTATGGAAACGTATATGAAGAAAATATCTAGGGAATTCCATAAAATCTGATTCTAAATGAAAAGTACAAATTACCTCCACTTATTTGTCGTTGCCATAATGTTAGGGTAATATTACCCCCCCCCCCCCCTTCTGGAAGAAGTAAATCAAGTGCTCCTTTTGTAATGCTAGAAAGGTGAAACTATGCCTATTTTCTTTACATGTCTTTATATAATTTTCCATGGTTGACGTCAAAGATGTAGCTTTCTCATCTCGTAATGGCGGCACTGAAACTCTAGATATATATGTGTATATATAGCTCTTCAACGGATTTTCCGATATTCCTCAATTTGTCACGATGTGTTCAACTGCTAAAGTAATCTTCCTGCATTAACTTGTCCACTTGTACTTTTCGTTTCATTTCCCTTCGTGATTCAACGTTGCCATAATCGATTACAGACAGATGTACGAACGGAGGGACAACCTGAACAACATCATTTCTCTGGTGACAACTCCTTGTAAAAGTATACACCATGAAAACTTTAGACTGGTAAACTATATCAAGACAATTATTGAACAATTTTGTTAATGAAATGCCGTAGGGTTTTTTTTTTTCGTGATAGTTGCCTGTTCAGATCAAGGCTTGCAATGTACTGCTGAAGAATGCATCGAGTGTTTCTGCCTTGTTTGGGATACTCAAAGCCACAGAGCACAGAAGGCCGCAAACATTGTAGCGAAGGAAGACACGATTGTATACAGGAATTCGGGCAGATTTCACAACCATCCAGCCAAATAGTGATGTCACTAGTGCGCAGCATTCACAGTGAAGATTGTGGGATTTAGTCCTGCCAGGTTCTGAAAGAGATTTTGGCATGAAATATAATAATGACTGAATAAAATTTCGAAGGAAATAGGTCGTTTACACTACGCAATTTTGTTGCTTACATAAACTAACAGGTTGCAACTATGACCATTGACCAGAAAATGGAAAATTAAATTGATTGTATAGTTTTTGTTGAGATCTACTTCAGGTTTGTAACATCTTTTGCTGAGATAATGAGAAATGGTTTTGAAATAGCTGCGATATCCAAACAGAGCAATAATAATATAATGAAGGACCCACTTTTTATCACGATCGCTGCGTTTTACTTTGTTTTTGGATGCCTCATCCATTTTAAAACCAGTTTTCATCAAATAATCTTTAGAATTCCTCTTAGAATGGCATACTCTCTATTATTTCATAAGTAGGTTCTTGGTATATCACAAAAAGTTAAAGGCCCAAATCCTCACCTCCACCACTATACTATACCATCCCTTTAAGCTTTGATATTGGTTTCTGAACAAATCCGGTCGGATAGATTTATTTCAGCTCTTTGTCATTTAAGTAAAACATAATAATGTTGCAAAGAAATATTCCCCTTATATTTCTAGTCACAAAGCAGATGGAATTCCCGTCTCCCATTAAAAAAAAATGCAGCACTTACTTTGTCACAGACATACAGCATGTCCTCTCCAAGCAGACGGGGAATTAGGAGACAGCATGCAGACATCACTATTAAAGTTAGAGCTGAAAAAAAGAATAGATGTGGAATAGCCTGAGTAAAGTCATGTTGAAAAAAAAAATGTGGCGAATTTGGACTGAGATGAAAATACACACCTTTTATGTAGGCCTGCATACATTTATGACATGGGCATATTCAAATATTCCCACATTTTTCCTAACCAACTCAAAGTTTTCATATTAAACATAAAATAACAAAGTAAGACAACATCATATTACATGCCAATTTAACATCAGTTTGCTGTATATTTTGCACAGTTAGGAAAGGAGTAAGACGAATAGACCTCAGCCATTCAGCCATTGCTGAGCTTGCCTCAGATGATGGTCCGGGTGCTGGCCATGGCAATGGGTGTAATGATGCCCATTATGGTTGACACCTCTAATCCTGTTACCACACACACAAAAAGTGAAAATATAGCCCCCTCTACTTATTCATAACATGGATTTGATTTACTTTAATGATACTGGTTACAGAAAAGGAGATTACCCCCCCCCAAAAAAAAAAAAAAAAAAAATGGCTATTCAGGGCATTTGAAGATTCTTGCGGGGTAGATATGCTGCCTGTATATGAGTGACAATCCATCATGGAGTTTTCAAGAAAAAATCCAAACAACTGAGAAGACGTAGAACGCAAAAGGCAAGAATGAATGATCGCAATGGTTCACTTGAGTAACATATCTCGCGATTATAGATGGTATCAAAATTGCACTATAGTCTTATCAAATTTTCCGCAACCCACTAAACGGTGGCTACGTTATAGTAACTGATAAAACTGCGTTCATGTGTAATGATAAGCTTTAATATAATATACTTCACGGATATCACATCCTGAAAATCAAGATGAATCAATAACCTGAAAATACATATATTACGGATTAATCCATTAATGAAACTTACATATTCTGTTGAGGAATCACTCTGTCCTTCAGAATTGCATATAAGTTTACGTGATCAGGAGAATGCGCGCAACTTCATATTGTATCTTTCTTGAATACCTGAAAAGGAAAATCAAGCGTCATGAGTTCAAGGCCACTGCTCATGCGTATGTAATAATTTTGCAGAAGAGCTGACTTATGTAAATGTGACTACATAACTCTCTCCATGGCAGCTTAATGTATAGTTCAATTCTTATGCACTGCCTTGCTGCATACAGGGTGTACTTAAGTCCACCACTAACACTACCTGACTACAGAGAATTATCCCAGCATAAAAATGTTTTGCCATTATAAGTTTAGTTAGTACACTGGTCTATTTATCCATAAGTTTATCAACAATTATTCATCAACTTTAATTCCTTTTATTCGTTATTAATCAAGTGTGGTATGGCAAGACGCGATGTATTATCCTTGGGGATGTGTGTGTGGGGGGGGGGGAGGGGGCGTAAAGGTTATGTAAAGGATACACTTCCTATAGGAAAATCCGATTCCACCTTTTCTTAACTATTTTGTTTTGTTGTTGATCAGTAAATATAAAGAATTATTTGAAATTTATGATGATGTTTGTGTTCACTGTATTGTGAGTATAAATTATGCTTGTATAATTGTGTATGTAGTGAAAATTGTATCATTTGTGACCCTGCACCTCAAAACAAACAAAAAGTCGCCAGACATGAATTCTTAGTTAAGAACATATTCTGAAAGAGCAGACCTTAAGCTTTAAAATGATATATAACTCAAATCAAATGGACTCTCCTAACCTATCTAAATATTGGAAAGAAAGCACAAACTCAGGGAAAGTGTGAACTGAGAAAAGAGGCTCTGAAGTACAGTGTCTATTCAAGCACTTTAAATCCTTACCAAACCGTGCTGGCTGTGCGATGAATGGGACAAAAAACAGGAAGTAAACCACCAGAGTAACAACAATGAAGAGATTATCAGATTAAAATGAAATTAAGCATGCCTCATTAACACATTCTTTCCGTGATTAATGCCAACTTTCAAAGCAGTAGCACTATCCTTTCAAAAGTTATTTGAGTTGAAAGTGAAGAGTGTTGACGAGGTTTTGTCAGAAATGAAAAAGGGAACTCTAAAAACACACCTAATCTCACTATTCCTCAAAATTGTTCGAGATAAACTGCTAAAAAAACACACTTTCCTGCTCGTTTTATGATACCAAATTTTAGCATAATGTAAAAGAAGACCCGCTCTTTCAGAAAATATGAAAAAGTCAAGTTCGGCTAGGTTGACCCATTTCACTTATTTTCAGTCCTCGCGCAAAATCAATGTGTGCGACTTTATGTTCGTTTTGAGGTGCACGGTCACATTTATAATGTGTACATGTAGGCCTACATGAATATATGTAAGTTTATGCATGTATGTAGATATTCCTATGTGCACGCCCATATACCAACAAAAAGAATTTCCTAAATGAACAATAAATGAATCTGAAATCTGAAATCGGAATGCCATGACGTCTTTAGCAAGACATTTTATCGTTAAAGCTGATCTAATTCCACAGAATGGTTACGAAACAAAACAAAATAAAACAGAAAAAGCACGCATAAAACTAGCCAATTTTAACAGAACTCTAAAATGAACATTTCAATATTACTGCCTACAAGCCTATTGCATTATAAGACAATGCTATACAACCAAAAGCATAACAGATACAAGAAATTTGATGAAGGGTAATATCGAGAGTAAGGCCTTGGTCGAGAACATTTTGGATATTGCAAATCATGCTTTACGATGACGTTTTAACTCACCATTTTCCACGTAGTAAGAATCTGCGGGGTCTTGATATTATGAAGTGGAAGTCAGAGTTGCAGTAAGCCGCTACGAAAAGCCTCAGAAGAGCTGATTTGGCTGTGGAAATGGAATTTGCGCTGGATGCTCAGCTCAAACACGCATGCACGAGCTGTACAATGAGCCATCTGGGAGTCAACTTATGTGCACATAAGTTCGCACGACTCAAGAATTCATTGAATTCATGAACATGCCCACACCAGGTGACCAAACGACTGGGTCCGTGAATTGACACTTAAGGAAACATCCATGTCATCCATCGAATGTATTCTATAGATTAATAGGCGTTTAAAAAAAAACATTTTCCAGTTTTGATTCTTAATAATTCAGTAACTATATATCAGATAACACTGTCATTGATATGGGTGATAGTTGTATAGTGTACAATTTTGTTGGAGGTGGTTTAAAACATAAATCAGCCTCATGAAATCCATGATCAATTTCACAGTTAGGTTACAAATTTTGCTCTATATCCAACCCTCTGTACAAAACTTTCACTTTGCACAGTGGTCAATGGGTGTGTATGGGAGTATGTGGTTATTAAACACCCTGACAATGGTGTTGAACAATGGCCAGGGTTTGAATGCTTTATTATCTATTCATGAGAAATTCCACTATCACAGCCAGTCTTTATTCATTCTAAAATGTAGTGTTTGCAAGCACATGGAAACATGTGCTTACATTTTTCATGTGCATGCATTTTGCCCTTAGGCTTTACCATGCATGCATCCGTGAAAAAAAAGGGAAAAATCAACCCTTAAATATTAATCGTGTAGTTTGCATCCTTATATATCCGCGATTTTACTCTCTATATGATTTTATTCTCTCATTTCATTTATTTTCACTTAATAAAACATGCATACATAAAATGTGACAATGGTATGACAAGTGTAAAATGACAATGTGACAAACAAACAAACAAACAAAGCAAACCAAACAGCAAAAGATATCAAGTGAAGGGGTGAGTGAGAAGGCAATTGGCCTTATTCAAAACTAATCCCGGAAAAGTGAATACATTGTATATACAGAGAAAAACATTGGCACACACACACACACACTCACACATACACACACATGCATACACAGACAAAAACATGGACCAGCGCACATTAACAATACGCAAGATGTGATTTTCACAAACACACCCTATCTTGCTAGTCTCTTATAAATTCGTAAAATGATATTGGTAACTTCCAGAAAACCTTTCAAGTAAAATACACTTGAAAGCTTTCATAAAACTTTGTACCGTTTTCTTACATTTCACATCAGAGTGGATGGAATTCCAGATTTGAGGGCCTTGAAAAAATATTGACTTTTTTTTTTTTTTTTTTTTTTGCTGTCCCGAGATCGAGTCGCAACGAAAATCTTCAGCGTGTAGTAGGGTTTGACTCCATCATCGCACAGTAAGCATGCAGGGAATGTTGTGACATATTCCATTTTGATTGGTCAATACCAGACGAGCAGTCAGGTATTCTTCATTAGCTTGGTCGCAGACCCTTTCATCAAAGACTTAACTTCATTTAAAAATGCTCCGATGAATGATTATGAATTATGGGAGAACATCAAGTTTTATGATGTCTTTAAAAAAAAAAACATGTACATAGTAGCACCACGACGGTATATGAAATATTGTATTCAAGTGTCGATCAACACCATATAGGTCTTTCTTTGAGACTAGTTATGGGCTCAATATTGCACCTTAGCAAGAATGAACCACAAACAGGAAGATATGTCTTTGTAATGGTAATTACTTTTCGACATCCCAACCAATAAGAGATAGGTTAGGTGAATGTTAAAGACACGGGGATACACGAATAGAAATTGCGCAAAAAAAAATGAAATAAAACGAAGATTATTCTAATAAGTATGCCTGGGCAGTAATCTGATGTATCTATTGATAAAGAATTCTATTTGAAGATTCATATCAGTTTGCTTTGTCAGAATCATGAGGAAAAGTGATAAAATAAACCGGCTATCCAGGGTACAGTTTAAACACTTTCACATGAAACAGCTCTGAATAAGATTAACACTTTTGCACAATAATATTTCTGTTCAGAATTGACTTTTGCTTCATATGTTTTTATCTTAAAGTGTAGGATTTCATTTCATTTAATAGATAAACAAGCAAAATATAGCCAGAATTATGTTAACGTCCAAAATGAATCTTCAGATTGCTCAGCGAGACGGCGGCATCGAATCCCGATCAGCGAAGGCACAAATGCACCTGTAGAATTTTTTGTACAGCAATAGAAATTTGACGACTATTTGAATAATTACAGCCAGTTGGAACTTCATCTGTTAAGCCTCCTAGGTTATGTGTACAATGTGATTGGTCAATACCAGACAAGCAATCAGGTATTCTACGTTAGTTTTTTTTAGTAGACCCCTTTCATCATGGACTCAACTTAATTCGAAATTATACTCTCGATGAATGATTATAGAATATGAAAGAATATTAAGTTTCCTGATATCAAAAAATATATGTTCATGATATTAGCACAAGGATATGTAATATTGCATTTTAGTGTCGAGCAACACCATAGGAGGTCTTTGTTTTGAGACTAGTTTGGGGCGCAATATTGCACCGTCAACGACCGTGGCAAGATCGAACCCCAAATGAACCATATAAGAAGCAAAGTTCCACCATTTTCGCAAATCGTGTAATTTGCACCCATTTCCGCGACTTCGAACCCTTCTAGCTCCCTCATTGAACCTTTTTTTCTTAGTGTGTAGTTGACAATATTTGACAACGATTGGTAAGTCTATCTATCACCACCAGACTTTTATTACAACATAAATTAAATGTAGGAAAGCTGTTCACGACAGTATTGTCACTTATTGAAGAGAAGATAGAATTGTTGTGAAGCTAAACAAACAGCACTTTTGAAACCTTAGCCACATGTTTTGTAAGTTATAAGCCCCTGTTCCACTGCGCCGTTCTCGCTACGATTTGACAATTTTTTCAGATCGGGAAGGATCGGGTAAAACCTGAGCCGACCTGGACACAGTACGATGTTAGAACGCTCTAAGTACGCTGCAGTTACGACTACCACGTGCTTTCTACACTCTTACTCCGATGATCGGGAATGGGGCATTACGATCTCTGCCGCTGCAGCTACGCTTTAGAACGATGTAGCTACGCTGTCAGTGCGATGTTGCCGATGTTATCCGATCTATGCACGCTGTATCTACGCTCTGAACGATCTAAACGATCTTATCACGCTGTCACCCCTTTCAGAGAGCTGAAAAGTGCCCGCTGTGCCCCGATGTACCCTGATTCGACTGTAGATGACGGAAGATCTGCAGTCAGTCAACTTATTAGCACGCAGAACCGAAGAATTATACTGTGGACCTCGAAGAGGCTCCTTAACTCACGGTTCTTTTGCAGCAATGCATTGTTATAAACGAAGACGTGCTGATTTTTCAAGGCTTTTTCTTGATGTCCTTGCTTTTATAGTCCGTCTTCCTCCAGTTGTAGATGATTTCATATTCTTTAAAATTCTGCTATATCCTCTTCCTCCTCTTTAAACATCACGTGCAGTCTCTCTTTCTTCGCCTATTGGGTAGCTGCTTTGCTGCTTTCTTCTCTTCTTTTTTTATTCATCTCTTCTCCTTCTTCGAAAATTTGAGCTCCTTGTTCTTCATGTCTGCCCTGACAGGTGCAGCGACAATGTCCTCCTCCTCCTCCGCAACACTTCTGCCTCTCGATCTCCTTAATCTTCTTCTGGCAGACATTTTTGTGTAAGTTTTCTTCCCGTTCTTGTGCCGATGTTACTACGCTCAGAAAGACCTTGTTACGCTCATCCCGCTGCATTTACGCCGTCATTACGCTATCCCCGCTGCGTTTATGCTGTCACTATGCTCTCCCCGCTTGCCGTACGATTAAAAATAGGTCAATTTTGATCGGGGAGATGGGGAAGAAATTTTGAACAGGTTCAAAATTTCTTCCCGATCTAAAAAAATGCCCGCTCCATTCCCGACCTCCACACGCTGCTGCTACGATGCTTCCGATCCCCGTACGCTTTTGCCGCTCTCTCCCGATCTGCTAGATCGGGACATATCGGGGTCCAGATCGTGATAGTGGAACGGGGGCTATAAAGTCATACATATGCGACGATGTTTCTGTGATATTAATGTGACTAACAAAAGACATGGCGAGGGAACATGCAAGTTAAGCTGAGTCGAGGGGAAGGTGCATTCCAATGTCTTTTGTTAAACATATCAGTATTTTAGCCATGATTGACAGATGAGGTCACAACTGGAATATTAGTTTGGAAGGATTTTTGTTTTTGTTTTTGTGGGCGTATCCAAGTAATCTGAAGAAAAATAGAAGCAAAATTAGTTAGAAATATATGGAATGTTTCTAGATATCCGTTTCACCGCAAAAGTGATGTCGAGGGTATTATAAATCAACACAAATCAACATGCATTTGTATTTCAGGGAATCTTTCATAGCCACGTTTGTAAATAAGGACGGGCGTAAAGTCCTGAAGTCATGCCTAAACACATCTGGAATAGGATACTTAATGGCTGAATTCCTAGTGTTCTTAAACAATCTAGAGAGATATTGAGGCTTGACAGACAGCAAGCCACTCATGGCTGAACGTCTAAATACCGCTCCTGCTCATAAATCCTCCTTACTCCGCTCCATTCCTTCCCTCACTCAGGCCCGTTTGCTGATGGCCGCCACAGGCACACTTTCTCCGTGAGTATCTTTGTTTTTTGGTTTCGTTTTGTTAAGCTTTTTTTTCCCCTGTAAGTTGTATTTGCTTCGTTTTGTTTCTTCGTCCTCTCTTTCAAAACTCATCTTGCGCCCTCCACATTCTCGAATGATGCAAGTTGCCCTTCTTCCTCGCATACTTTGTCTCCACGTCGCGTTACTTACCATGCGGATTTTGACATTTGACACTCGATTTTTCTTTCCGACGTCTTTTCTTAGCTGTTTCACATCGCTTTTTTTTTCAGGAAAGGATGTCCTGCTACTGTAAGGTGACCCCACACAGTCGGTTCGCCCGACTCTACTCTTTGTTGAAGGTCCTCACCGAAATCCTTCCTGTTCTTTCGGTTCTTTGGTTCCACTGAGAAGCCTTGGGGGTATTCACGTGCCCTCGCCAAGTATCAGGTGACTTCCCAAGATCTATTCATATCCATTTTTCCTGATGCTGTCGTTGCGGGGGCCAACCGATGCGCACTCTCCGGGTTCCGGCAGGATTTCAGAAAGGAGGATGGTATTTTCAATCAGAAAGACTCGGAGCTTAAGGTGACAGAGCATTCGATCCCATTTGGACGGTCAAAGCATGCGACAGCGCGGCGGCCTGTCTCTTAAAGCAATAACAACAACGAAGGGAATGAGTTGGAGACTGCTCCTTGAAAATGTCTATGAAATGACCTGGTTTATGGTCGAGACGAGACAAGATATAAGTCCATCAAACATCAGATTCTTGCTAGCCTATCTTTTTGTCTCTATTTTCTTAAATGTCCATGACGCAAGTTGTTGTTAACATTGAGTCATGATGTTAGCTCGTGATTTCCCCTAAGGCTTTGTACTTTTAATCTTTAATGTCCACTCTAAGTGCTTGTGTAGCCGCATTATCCAATCCGAAATGGCCTGTGATAGAATGAGAAGGCCGATATTTCTCGGCATTCTGCTTTGTAGCCTTTGATATCAGCTTTCTAATGAAATTGGCATTAATTTGTTAATATCAGCCTGATGCCTGCACCTTGGCTGGAAAAGAGCAAGAAATTGAAATTTCTGCAAGCTGGGATCTCGTTTATGATACTTGGTGAAATCTATTTATAGTCTTACATTTTGAGAAGGGTTGCTTACTCATTTCAGCTGAAAAACAAAACCAAAGTAAAAAAAATTGCACTTTCTTCAGTCTAACTGCCTCATCTCCCTACCGCTCACCCCCCTCCCACACCCAAATAGCGTAAAATAATGGAAACATTATGTATCATCATAGCATATGTCTTTCGATAACATAATAATGAGTATTGAAATACTTCTTCAGATACCTTCATCTTCATACATTGTCGCTTCAGATATCTTCATCTTCACAAAGTGTCATATTTGACATAGCGTGTCATAACCGAAAAGATAACAAAATTATCTATAATACAGTGTGCTCCGCAAACCGCTGCAATGATGCAATATTTTGGAAACAATATCACGTAAAGATCCACAATATAGCTTCACCTACACAAGAGCTTTGTTTTGTTGGAACAGAGCTAACTGAAAACTGCCACATACTTTTAAGGTTGCGTCTTCATTCAAGACCGATTAAACCTCGATTAAACTGTATGACAAGAGATAAAGTGTATGATAATGATGAAATATCATCTCTAACACTGAATTATCTGCTATGCTTACCGCGTTTTAAATTGAAAATTAGAGCCACTTATCTTTTATTCGATTGCCCGTACAGTAGAGAGGACATCAATGCCATCTTCAGTCAAGTGGTTGCCATAGTTACCAGAGCACGGACTGCACTTCGTTATTGTTATTGTTGCTATGTAATATTTTCTATCATCAATTAATTGAAAATCAATTAATTCTGTGGAAAACAGACATGTTTTAATTTCTTACGGACATTCAAAAGATCAAATCATTGTGCACTTATCTGAACACGGGCCGCGCGATCATCATTAATTTTATGGTATATCGTGAAGCGAGTGAAGGCCAACAATGTTCAATAAAACAGTAACCAATTTGTTTCATTACGTACCAGAATGATAATTATGCCTCTGAGCCAACGTAGGCAAAGAGTGCTTGCACTGATATTGCACATTTTTTAGATTGCGTACAAACACTTCAGAAAAGGCGTGGGGTTTTTCGCACGGAGTAATCTCATCAGAAATAAATAGAAAAAGCTTCACGGGGAAGATTTAAGTGCATAACGGCTATCTCTCCAGGTGAGTTGTTTATTGTCTGTTCTCTTTACAACCTTTATGTAATTACAGTGGCTTCTCTGCACACACCATTGATAACAAGGACATTCACTCATGCTTTCTATTAAATTTTCTCTCTACTTGACAACCGCTTGATGAGATCAACCTCATCTTAAAGTTTGTCAATCAGACAGACCAGTTGAAGGTTCCTTAAACTCACGCGAGTTCAGAGATAGATGGAAGTTTGTAGTTTGTAGTTTCGAAAATAGATTATAAATTATTGTTCTTGTTGATAAAATTGAAAAAAAAATCATTAACATTTGTTTTGTTATTACAAAATTACCTTTTACTTTTTACTTATATCAAAACTTTTTGTAAAAGAGAAAATAAGTAAAGTTTTGAAGCTCTTAGGGGTGATATAAACATGTCATCTAATCTACACAATGTATTATGAACAATACCATTCTTATGTGAAAATTCTACAGTTCAAGAGTTATTATTATTATTATTACTATTATTACTATTATTTATAGTGCGCTTTTCCCACAAAGCCCAAAGCGCTTACAATCAATTCAAAACATGTACGACAGTATGTATAATAATGGATAAATGTTACAGCTACGAACTAGTTGCTACTGAAAAGATGTGTTTTCAAGGCTTTTTTGAAGACACTGACTGATGGAGACTGTCTAACGGTAAGTGGTAAATTGTTCCAGTGCTTTGAAGCAGACACAGTAAATGTCCTATCACCGGCTAAGGTGCGAGTAACAGAGTATGTGAGACGAAGCGGATCACTAGATGACCTCAAATTTCTAGTAGGTGTATATAAAGTCAAACAGGCGTCTAGATATTTCGGAGATTGATCGTTTAGGATTTTATAAACAAACAAAACTAATTTGAAAATTATCCGTTGCTTCAAAGGAAGCCAGTGCAACGACTTCAGAAGTGGCTGAGATGGTTAGTCCCTAGAAACCTGAAACACTAATCGGGCTGCCCAATTTTGAAGTCGCTGCACACGATCCAGTTGAGTTGAAGGAATGGAAGAGAGAAGCCCGTTACAATAATCTATACGAGACAGAACTAAAGAACGCACTGCGTTATGACATGCAGATTGATCAATAAATCTCCTAATTCTAGCAATATTTCTTAAATAAAACATAACAGTACTACAAATTTGAGAAATATGTTGAGACATTGACATTCGACGATCAAAAATAACACCAAGATTTCTTATTGTTTCTGAGGGGCTTATTAGTGTGCAACCAACATTGAGCTGAATGTTTGAAAGACCGCGCAGATTGTGGGCTGAAGCTGCAACAAAAAACTCAGTCTTCGAATCATTCAGTTTCAACTTATTTACTACCATCCATTTCTTAATATCTAAAATACACATTTGAAGTTTAGTGATGTCATTAAAAGAAGCTCCTGGAGTCTTCGGGTCATAAGAAATATATAACTGTATATCATCAGCATAAAGATGGTAATTAACATCATAATGTTGGGCTATCTCGCCAACTGGAAGAGTATAAATTGAGTATCCTATGGGTCATACTATTGATCCCTGGGGAAGTCCAAACTCTAACACTGTGGGGTTTGACAAATTACCGGCAATGTCAACTTGAGAAGACCATCCCAAAAGGTATGACTGAAACCAGGACAAAACTGTTGACCTAACACCTGTTCGTTTATATAAACGGGAAAGAAAAATTTGATGATCAATCGTGTCAAATGCGGCTGACAGATCTAAAAGAACAGCAAAAACAACCTTGTTTGAATCAATGGCAAACATAATATCATTTTTCACTTTTACTAAAGCTGACTCAGTACTGTGCCGAGACCTGTAAGCAGATTGAAAAGAATCAAAAAGATTGTTAGACTCAATGTGATGAACTAACTGTTTACAAAATGCTTTCTCAATAAGTTTACCTAGAAATGTTAAATTTGACACTGGTCTATAATTCTTAAGTTCGTTTTGGTCCAGGCTGGGTTTCTTCAAAAGTGGTTTTACTATTGCCGAGTGTGCTCCTTTGGGAAAAACACCTGTGGAAAGAGATTGATTGACTATGCTTGTAAGCAATGGTAATACATGATTGAGGTTCTCTTTCAGGAGCCATGTTAGAATGGGATCAAGTTGACAAGATTTAGTAGCAGATGACATAATGATTCTGGATAAATCTGATTGTGTAAGCAACTGAAAATTCTCAAAAAGAGGAATATTTACGTTTACAGTATCACAAAACTGGTTTACAGTGATTCTGTTGCACGCATCTACTTCATCTCTAATTTTTCTTATCTTTCCGACAAAAAACAAAGAAAATTGATTCGCTAATATGGATGCAGAATCATACAAGGGGAGATAACTTGCTTTCTTATTCAAAAGTGAGTGGATAATGCGAAATACCTCCTTGACAGTGCATGAACTCAACTTGTCTTTCAAAAATTTCTCTTTAGAGACATTAATAACCCGACATACATTTTTGTTTGCTGCAATGAACAGTTTACGATCTGAATCAAGTCTTGTTTTCCGCCATTTTCGTTCTGCTTTACGACGAAGTTGGCAAGCTACAAGTGTGGACTCATTAAACCAAGGCATACGTGATTTCAAAGGGCGAGATTTTGTCTCAGATGGAGCATAGGTATCGAGTACCTTAGTAACTCCAGAAACATACCAATCAAACAATGACTCGCTATCTAATCCTGCGGGTTGAGACGACACTAATTCCTGCAAAGCATTAGCAAATTGAACTTTATCAATTTTGCGATAATTGCGTAATGAAGAAGTAATAGAAATTAACTCTG
Organism: Diadema antillarum; assembly: GCF_040938485.1. Classification (NCBI taxonomy): domain Eukaryota; kingdom Metazoa; phylum Echinodermata; class Echinoidea; order Diadematoida; family Diadematidae; genus Diadema; species Diadema antillarum. The sequence continues at coordinate 29,197 of NW_027271737.1, forward strand.
ATTTCTGTTTAGCCAGTGAGAAACGGATCATATGATGATCAGAGATACATGTTTCAAATGTATTACAATCTGATATTACTAAATCGTCTCGGGTAAAAACTAAATCTAAGGTGTGACCCAGATTATGAGTGGGACCTTGGACGTGTTGGATAAGCCCAGCAGATGCTGTACTATTATTCATATGGAGCACATCGCTTTTAGACATGTCTTCCCAATGGATATTGAAGTCTCCCAATAACACCAATTTTCCCGGATACAAGGATATCTCACTTACAAATTCATCAAATTCGTTCAGAAACTTAGAAGATGTGAGTCTATTTACTGAAGAGGGTGGTGGTCTATACACAATGAAAAAATTGACCGAACATGACAAATCAGTAATGTGTGCATACTCAAAAGTGGAAAAAGACAGAACAGAATTTTTCATCATCAGCTTACGTGTACACCCCCACGTGCACTTGTCTTTCGTGGTGAATTTATAAAAGAATACCCTCTAGGAGTCAACTCCCCAATTATCACATCGTCCTGGGGGTTAAGCCACGTTTCTGTGATAAATATGATATCGAAGTCATGTTCGTGAACATATTCAGCAATGCATATTGTTTTGTTTCTGACAGAATGTGCATTCCATAAACAGACATTACAATTGGACTCTACAAAAGAATTACTTAAATTTGGCACGACTTTAAGATTGTCGACGTTCATCCCTCTCAGTTTCTTGTAGGTCAGTTTCCTACATGATGAGGTGATCACTGGTATATGTGACGATGAAGGGGCACTTAGTATTGTGCTCACTCGTGTCCGTGTCTTAACATTCTTCCGACGTCCCCATCTCTTCCCTCGAAGATGTGTTTGAACACCTAGCTCTTTGATTCTTCTCCATACATTCTCATTGAGCATGCCCCTGTTCTTGCCTGTTCTATGAAGAAAATTGGGCAAATCATTAGTCACTGTCTCCAGACTCAAATGTCTCCATGCAGGGTTGCACAGCAGTAGAATCTCCCTGTTGTATACAACACTGGCGTAGCCGGGGGGGGGGGGGGGGGGGGGGCGATGGGGGCGGTCGCCCCCCCCCCCCACCCCCCCCCCCCCCCCTAAGATTTGGACCGGGGATTTGAGAGGCGGAAAAAAAATGCGTGTATACTGTATGCATGCACATACATTTCACTCAAAGTGTGCACCAGATCGTTGAATTTCAATTCAAAATATGCAAAATCTCTCGTGCTTGGGAGGGGGTATCCCCCTCCCAAACCCTCCCCCTCTGTGCCTCTTTCCCTAGCTAAGTACACTTTTTAGATTTACAAAAAATTCTGAATAATTCTGAGTGCACAAGACGTATCACTTATATTCCGAAAACTGAAGGTTCCCTCATGTATAAGGGGAATTTCCCCTTTTAATCGACCCTTTCCTCCCTCAGCCCCCCCCCCCCCCCCCATCAGGTTTTTTTTTTTTTTTTTTTGGTGATTTCCCAAATGTTGATTCCATCAAATATGCGTATACGAGATATCTCAATTTCAACCTTAAAAAGATAAAAGCTCCATGGGAAGGGAAGGGTGGAGATAACACTCGCCCACGCCTTCTCCCTGCTCGCCCCCCGCCATGCAAAGAAGTAGACTGTGGCTATACCCAGATCGCTTTATTTCAATTCTAAAAACGCAAAAGCTCCGCGAGCGGGAGGGGAAATCCCCCTTCCCTAAGCTCTACCTCACTAGACTTTATACATACGCACAGATGGTGAACATTCGGAATAAGAGCTAAATTCCGTGATTTTAACACTTCGATGAAAAAGTATCGCACCAAAAATTTGCACCAGATCGCGGAATTTCAGGTCTGAAAACGCAAAATCACCTTCGTGTGGGAGGGGATATGCCCCTATCTACACCCTCGTGTGCATGCTTTTTCTGTTTGATTGCTGAACAGACAGCGTTCATGATATTCAGTGTAAGAATTAATACAAGAAGACTAGTGTATTCATATTATACTATTTCATAGGCAAATTGTTCAATAATAATCTACACTAAAATATACTGCAACCTTAAACAAGTGGGACTGTTTCAACTCGTTAAAACACGCAAAAACATGCATCAAATTGCACCATTTGCAACATCAAAATGCAAAAAGTTCTCACCGTGGGAGGGGGACACCCCCTCCCACACCCTCCCCTACCCCCTCGCTCGCTCCGCTCGCTCGGGTTTAGTCGTGTTCATGATATTCAGTGAAAAGAATTAATACAAGAAGTGTATCTAAATTATACCATTTTATAGGAAAATTGTTCAATAATAATCTACACTAAAATATACTGCAACCTTAAACAAGTGGGACTGTTTCAACTCGTTAAAACACGCAAAAACATGCATCAAATTGCACCATTTGTAACATCAAAATGCAAAAAGTTCTCACCGTCGGAGGGGGGACACCCCCCTCCCACACCCTCACCTCCCCCCTCGCTCGGGTTCAGTCGCGTTCATGATATTCAATAAAAAGAATTGATACAAGAAGTGTATTTGAATTATACCATTTTATAGGCAAATTGTTCAATAATAATCTACACTAAAATATACTGCTACCTTAAACAAGTGGGACTGTTTCACGTCGATAAAACGCGCAAAAACATGCATCAAATTGCACCATTTGCAACATCAAAATGCAAAACATTCTTACCGTGGGAGGGGGTACACCCCCCTCCCACACCCTCCCCTCCCCCCTCGCTCGCTCCGCTCGCTCGGGTTCAGTCGCGTTCATGATATTCAGTGAACAGAATTAATGTAAGAAGTGTATTTAAATTATACCATTTTATAGGCAAATTGTTCAATGATAATCTACACTAAAATATACTGCTACCTTAAACAAGTGGGACTGTTTCACGTCGATAAAACGCGCAAAAACATGCATCAAATTGCACCATTTGCAACATCAAAATGCAAAAAGTTCTCACCGTGGGAGGGGGGACACCCCCCTCCCACACCCTCCCCTCCCCCCTCACTCGCTCCGCTCGCTCGGGTTCAGTCACGTTCATGATATTCAGTGAACAGAATTAATGCAAGAAGTGTATTTAAATTATACCATTTTATAGGCAAATTGTTCAATAATAATCTACACTAAAATATACTGCTACCTTAAACAAGTGGGACTGTTTCACGTCGATAAAACGCGCAAAAACATGCATCAAATTGCACCATTTGCAACATCAAAATGCAAAAAGTTCTTACTGTGGGAGGGGGGACACCCCCCTCCCACACCCTCCCCTCCCCCCTCGCTCGCTCCGCTCGCTCGGGTTCAGTCGCGTTCATAATATTCAGTGAAAAGAATGGATACAAGAAGTGAAACTAAAATATATACTATTTTATAGGCAAATTGTTCAATGATAATCTACATCAAAATGAACTGCAACCTTAAACAAGTGGGACTGTTTCAACTCATTAAAACACGCAAAAACATGCATCAAATTGCACCATTTGTAACATCAAAATGCAAAAAGTTCTCACCGTGGGAGGGTGACACCCCCCCTCCCACACCCTCCCCTCCCCCCTCGCTCGGGTTCAGTCGCGTTCATGATATTCAATGAAAAGAATTTATACAAGAAGTGTATTCGAATTATACCATTTTATAGGCAAATTGTTCAATAATAATCTACACTAAAATATACTGCTACCTTAAACAAGTGGGACTGTTTCACGTCGATAAAACGCGCAAAAACATGCATCAAATTGCACCATTTGCAACATCAAAATGCAAAAAGTTCTTACCGTGGGAGGGGGGACACCCCCCCTCCCACACCCTCCCCTCCCCCCTCGCTCGCTCCGCTCGCTCGGGTTCAGTCGCGTTCATGATATTCAGTGAACAGAATTAATGTAAGAAGTGTATTTAAATTATACCATTTTATAGGCAAATTGTTCAATGATAATCTACACTAAAATATACTGCTACCTTAAACAAGTGGGACTGTTTCACGTCGATAAAACGCGCAAAAACATGCATCAAATTGCACCATTTGCAACATCAAAATGCAAAAAGTTCTCACCGTGGGAGGGGGGACACCCCCCCTCCCACACCCTCCCCTCCCCCCTCACTCGCTCCGCTCGCTCGAGTTCAGTCACGTTCATGATATTCAGTGAACAGAATTAATGCAAGAAGTGTATTTAAATTATACCATTTTATAGGCAAATTGTTCAATAATAATCTACACTAAAATATACTGCTACCTTAAACAAGTGGGACTGCTTCACGTCGATAAAACGCGCAAAAACATGCATCAAATTGTACCATTTGCAACATCAAAATGCAAAAAGTTCTTACTGTGGGAGGGGGGACACCCCCCTCCCACACCCTCCCCTCCCCCCTCGCTCGCTCCGCTCGCTCGGGTTCAGTCGCGTTCATAATATTCAGTGAAAAGAATTGATACAAGAAGTGAATCTAAATTATAACATTTTATAGGCAAATTGTTCAATAATAATCTACATCAAAATAAACTGCTACCATAAACAAGTGGGACTGTTTCACGTCGATAAAACGCGCAAAACCATGCATCAAATTGCACCATTTGCAACATCAAAATGCAAAAAGTTCTTACTGTGGGAGGGGGGACCCTAAGATGAAATCCTGGCTACGCCGTTGGTATACAATGCGTTCCCCAGTACCAAATCTATTGTAGGATGTAGAATGTATTGGAGTGCGACAGCTCAAGTGAGAATACTCAGCTGTTGGTCCTGGGTTAGGGGCGACATCTCCGGCTTTCAGTAAATTGAGCTGAAATGTTGCAGAGGAATTCTTGTAGTATGGCAGCCGGTATTTGAAGTATTTACTATGAAGAAAGGGCTCTTTATTTCCTGAATACCCTTGTACACGTACATGATAGTTTGTGGTTGAGACTTGACAAACAGATACAATGTGAATGATGAGCCAAAGTCTCAATAGATCCATTATACTACCAGAGTAACAATGACTTAGAGTATGGCGGGCACTCTGTTAGAGTTGAGCGAACATGAATAAGGCGCAGATAAAAGTGAAGTGCATAGTCACTGTGTACACAAAATGGTTTACAAATTCAGTGTAGCTCAAATCAGAACTTGTAAGAAAATAATTCATAAAATATCTCACCAAATACAGCAAAATACAGTTCCAGATTTGGCCACCTGTATCCATGTACGTTACAAAATAGGATGATACAATCGAAAATCCAATATTTCACAGAAATACAGTGAAAATAACACAAAATGTCAGAGCACAAAATAAGAGCATGTCAACCACGCAGGGTGACTTACATGTTTCCCACTCTTTGGTCCTAATGTGAAAAAACATCAACCATTAAGTTAGTCCAGTTTCAGCCATAAACATCTAAGTCACCTGACATACTATGCACTCGTTTTGAAAAGAATCTGATTTATGGAGTTCTTTTAGGAACTAATTTTGAAAAAAAAATTGTATGGAGTTCTTCACTTCTCCAAATAAGCAAGCGAGTATGAGAACTTCAGTGTTGGACACATATTGAATATGGGATTTCCTAGTCCTACTTAATTGTTACAGAATAGATCAATGAATTCATGGAAGAACATTTCTAATCGAACCTAGCAGAATCGTGGAATGCTAGTGCAGCATTGTACATAATTTTAAGACATCAAAATGCTTAGCTGTTGTTTCTTCGTTCTCCGTGTTGGCATTAATCAACACACCGAAAGCGTTTATAAAGATCCCCCCCCAAAAAAAAAAAAAATGACATTGATTACAATACTATTACAAAATTTTGACATTTTCGACATATTGACATTTTCAAGATAGTATTCACCTCTATGTAGTGCCATTATCTGAATCACCAGGATATGTAATTTTGTTCCAACTACATTCAATATCATTTTTTTTACTTTGAAAATCGTTATGTAATGGGATGTAGAGTTAATTACCAGATAAAAGGGGTTTTATTGGTGTATGTAGTCCTTTAAAAAGGGGAATATCAAGAACTGAAATATATTTTTCTCCCGCTTTGAACACGCACACGTAAGATTGATTTATATCATAATAATCCCATGAACGGTAATTACGCTGACTTCCATCAAGTGTTGTATACCTCGGCTCTTCTCAGCGTGTCGTGTCATTCTATCACGTCGATGTCGGGGAGCTGATATGTTGAATGATTCCATGTTTGCTGTCTGCAAACAGAGAGAGACGCACCAGCCGTGAATATGATGGAAAGTTTCACAATGTGAACGTGACACTTGTTATCCGACAATCAGTCAGGGAAATATCTGACAACAACAACAACAACAACAACAAAAACAAAAACAACAAAATCAGATCAGAAAAAAAAAGGAAGATATCAGACCGGCCTATCGCTAATTCTCTCTGGGACTTAAACTCTGCAATATAAATGCAGAATATACATGTCAGCTTCTGCTCACCCAAAATAAGCTGGGACCCTTGAGGACGGCCAGCGTCTAGAGCGACTATCAAGATTGACTCCGATCCAGAGCTCGTATTCCGCCCAGCAATACATGTATGCAAATCCGCGTCTTAGCCGGTGATCTCAAAGTGCCGCCAGTCATTTTTATTGATATCGCAATCTATCTCCTGACTCCTCCTCACCCCACCCTCTTGGTCTCTTCTTTTCTTCTCCGAATGATCATCTCCTTCTCTCTCTCTCTCTCTCTCTCTCTCTCTGTCTATCTTTTTATCTATACATCTCTTTCTATTTCTTTCTCTATCTCCTTCTCTTTATATTTCTTTTTCTTTTCCTTGAAAAACTTTGGACCATTATAGTTGTGGTATACGATGTTGCACACGCATTAAGACAGACCTTTTGCACCCTTTACTCAAGTTTTTTTTAATTTGTTGCTTGTTCAAGTTTCTATCTACGTCATGGGTTTTGGAATTATTTTGTAATTGTCAACATCCAAAGACGTGACAATTACTGATGCAATGTCGCAGAAGTATTACGAAAAGAGCCCACTTTTATTTAAAGCTAAACATTATCAGGCACAATTGTTTTCAAATGGCCTGTTTGTTTGTTGTTGTTTTTTCAATTTATCGGCATTTGTGGATCTCAAATGTTTCATTACCTGTGTGACTCGAATGTTATAAACTACACTTAGCACGGTTTGGTGGGTTGCTTTTGATTCAGGTTACCAAAAAATGCTAAAATCATAACCCTTACCTCAGGACATTCATGTCTATGAATGTAGGGACTGCATTAAGCCTTGTACACTATCCCTCATGTAAGGAGCTTCTTCACCTGACAAACAGCGGCTTGTAATTTTGTACATTCTCTCTTCACATCCCAACATAGTCTTTTCTTTTTTTTTTCTTTTTCTTACAGGAAAACACACATAGCGTGATAGTTTGTGTTTTCTTAGTGAAGGCGACTATACAAAATCGATACATCAGTTTGAGCGTAGTCGGACAAACCTAATGACAGAGTATTATTTACGTTTGATGTGTGTAGATTATCTTCCATGGCGTGCTCGATACGTGAATACAGTTTCATCTGCCTGGCAGAGCTTTACATGTTTTTTTTTTTCTCTTAGGGCTAAAAACGGACTTAGTTGTCTCTGAATAAAGATATTAACGTCCCTTCTATTTGAGGAAATGTACGTCATTTGTTTTAGTGCCCTTCTAATCTCATGAGCAAAATTAAATCACAGTCAATATACAGTAAATGAATCCAATTTGCAGTCGTTCATACGTAGCACGTCGTAATCAACGTGGAATTGGCTGAATGGTGGGGTTTATGTTGTTAGTATGCACGGTGCACAAAAAAAAGCGTTCTTTGAACTTGAGCTGACGTATTCTTTGCTTGTTGACTCAAAGAAAAACGAATAAGGCCCTAACTGAGAGAGTTACAGTTCCTTATTCCGAAGGTTCACTAATCTGAAAATGTAATGAGGTTTGTTATTTTGGAGGTCCATTAGTCTGAAGGTTCGTTATTCCAAGGTTCGTTAACCCGACAATTGATTCTTTTTTTTAAGGGAGGGGTGTCGTTTTTCCTAAGGTTTGTTAATCCGAAAATGAAATAATTTTCGTAACTCCGAATACACTTTTTCTTTTTTGGATTGACGAACCTTATTCATTTTTGGATTAACGAACCTCCGGAATAACGAACCATATTTCATTTTCGAAATCGCGAACCTTCGGAATAACGCCATAATAATATCCGAATCAATGAACCATATTTCATTTTCGGATTAATGAACATGGATAGGTATACATGGAATCGGTGTGTTTCGGAATAACAAGCCTTGTTTCATCGTCGGATTAATAAGCCTTCGGAATAATGAACATCAACGGGGAGGAATAAACCCTGTGATCTTAGTGACAGGTAGCAGCAAAGAACAAAGATAAGCCACTTTTAACAACTGCATTCCTGAAAGGACCAGTAGGGTTGAGTAAAATTCAATGTTAGGTTTGCCTGAGTAGGGCCTATCAACAATGATTATATTTACATATTAATTTTATATGTGCATGTGTGTATGTGTGTCACATAAAGAGTAAATGAATTATCATTCCGGTATATACTGGTTGTCTTCTATTAGTATACATTAGTATGACGAGACAAAGTTTGCCAATTGATAGTTGCCAGGACAGAAAGAATAGCTTGTATAATATGCACAAGAGTCAGGGAAAATAAAAATTTGATGAAAATGATGGATGTTAAAAACAATAATGTGAAGATTCGTTAATTTTCACCCAACAGTCTATGGACAGTCAATATCAATGTGCAAATAAGGTAGTGAGCTGATGATTTCCCTCACAATTTCAAATATACTGTGTATACAGAACCTCTTTCAGTAGAAGTTTGAGACATTTTTATCCAATTTCCTTTGTGAAAACACTTATAAGATTGTACTTTTCCTTTTCAGACTAACATTTCACTGATCTGATATTGCCCTTTAAGAAGCCAAGTTGAGCCGTATATAGGCAAAAGAGCTACTAAATTGACTGGGGTTTTTTTCAGTAGCTAAGAAATCCATTTCACAAAGGCGATGATGGACTCATCTTATAAAATGGGTCAACGAGCATTGCTGAATCAATAGAAAGGGGTTAAGTTGCCTCTGTATTGTATGAATTGCCTTACAGGGGAAATTTAGCGTTAAAGTATATGAAATAATGAATTGCAAGAACTTCGATATACGTTTGGGGGGAAAGGCACGTACACGTTGCTGACAATGAGTCATTATGTATACAGTTTGTTCCAGACTCAAATTATCACGTAATCATACAATGTGAGCAGAGGATTGTATAGCTTTCACATAAACGCACTTTAAAGAAAATACATCTAGAGCAATGCGTCATTTCTTCATTCATTTGTCTGATTATACAGTGCATGAACACTGTATGTACATTTTTAGAGCTATAAGAAAACCTATTACTAGTACTAAGTCTCTGAGAGGGATTGAAAGTCTTTTTGTGTTGAGGACTGTTTGGGTTCACACATCAAGTAATGACCAGTATCACCATATTCTGTCATAGCCGGTTTAACTAATTGAGTCTTGGAAGAACTGTCCTGCAGAAACATCCCCCTACTTGTGGAATAACCCTGCGTAGGAAACATTGAATGGATATTGTATTTGCATTTGAGTTCTTTTTCTTCTTCTTTGTTCGGATTGAAAAAAAAATATTTATATTATGTTTGTCAAGTTATTTAATGTATTCAGATATTTAATGCTTCAATACGTACAAAAGTTATACTGAATATTCAGTAGGTATAGCTAGAAATAGACCATTTCTTTTTCGTGTCATGAGATGTTGTGCGCAGTTTTATGAAAGTGCAGGCGTCCTTCATCCGATATGCAGTGTGTAAACACCCATATGTCTTTTTGAGATCTGTCGGAATAAATGATCATCAAAAGCGGATGAGCTCTCCGCTGAGCCCTGGAATTCGATACCGGCTTCGTTCACAAGTTTTGAAGACTCGCGGCGACCCGACTGTAAGAAGGAGCTATAGACAGATCAGGCGCCGCTGCATCACCCCCGTTTGACGGATTTTGAGCCAGGAATGTGTATACAGCAAAAAAGGCGGAAGAACGGGGGATGTGGATGGTTTGGGATGAATCACTGACATATTGATGAATACAGGTGGCATCAAAACGATGGCGATTTCCGAGAAAACGGAAGCCCCGGCGCGTTATGAGAGAAACCGAGACGGGTGCGAAGGAGGGAGAGTAGCGTGTTACATACGAATAGACATTTGATGGCGCAGGACCCGAAACTACCTCTGCTGATTCGGACGTTGCCATTACATTCGATAGCCATGTACCTTCAAGCTGCATCATTCTCTCCCCGCTCGGATACACCGTGGTTATGTTTCCCCTAATCTGCCAGATTGCAAATAGTGGTGAACCTGTCACTTCAGTCTGACGGATGGAGCTAGAATTTCACGGCTTACCGTCATTACTCGCAATCAAATCTCCGTCACTTTATACCAAAGTCTTAACACCAAAGCTCCTCACATACCATCTTAAAACTTTTCTAGCCATAAAAGACATGAATCGTGTATTTGATCAATAACGACAATATATAATAAGAGACATCATGAGAGTGAAGATGATTTTTTTGTCGTTGTTGTAACCGTTCGTTCCCTTATATATTTCCCTTGTTCATAAAATGATTGTCAATAAACAGGAAAACAACACTTTTTCTTTTGTAATTTCACATGCACAGATCAAGTACTGGGAATTTCATGGAAACGACCCAGACGAATATTATGAAAAATTGGTTGTTGAATTCTTTGGGTGGAGTAGTATTTTTTCAGCAAATTTACGATAATACTAGAATATTGACAAACCCAACGCTAGTGTTTAATTAAATGTGATGTTATGAAAGTAGTGAAAATTTGAAACCGCCTATATAAGATAACGTCATCAACGAAACTGTGATATGAAGTCGCAACCGACATGCAATGAGATGAGGCAATAATGTCATGATTATTCACAACTCTCTCCTACGTGCGCACAATATATATATATATATATATATATACACACAAACATATATATATACATATTATACATACATACATATATATATATATATATATATATATATATATATATATATATACATATTATATATATATCATACAGCTCATGTCTAGAACATTATACTCAATACTCCAATTTATGCACAGTCCGCCCGATTCATAGCGTGTGCTGACTATTGCTTTATATAAAGTCATCTAGGTCGAACCACGAGGGGGTCGGAATCTCATTCGCCCGATTTGTGATGTGGTCATGTGGGTGGGCCTCTGAAATCACCGGCCACGTTCTCTGCTCTTTGCGATGAATGAATGAAATGGGATCTTTCATGTGCGTGAGTCGTGACTCCCTCACACCTCCATTAATGTCCTATCTGATGGACAGAGTGTTTTTGCCTCTAACTAGAGGGGACGGTAAGATTACACACAACACTGTTCAGCTAGACGCACTGGGCATCAAACCAAAGTCACTTGGTTGCAAGGGGGATTGTAAGCAGACCCGCAACCGACTTAGCCTATCAGTGCCCGAAAATATTAAACAAACATGGTTGTGGTCTAGAAATTATGAAACTACTATAAGTTTTTTTTTTACAATTCTATGATAAAAGGTAAAATTCATGCTTTTCAATATCTAATATCGAAAAATATTAACTTTCACTGAAGGTTTTTTTCTTTTCTTTTTTAGGGGGCAGATTAATGAAGAATTGTAATGTGACATCATCACCTCACTGCATAATCTGATAATGCAGTTTCAGAAGTACATGAAACCAATGTCAATTTTCCATCAAATTCATTTCATAAATTACTTTGTTGTTCTGTTTATTTCACTCTGCCTATCAAAGCTAATTAGAGCATGTAAAGGCATTTAACTTCCCCGAAAAGAAGTGAAAATTGGATTAGATAACTTAGTAATTTATGTGGAATTCAAAAAAGAGAAACAGTTAAGAGAGTATAATCCGCCACTGACGTTTAGATTTAAAATTTGGACAATTATTTATCAATAGAGTAAAGTAAGATGATTTCACATTTTTACATCAGATTTTAACTTTCAAAGAAAACTTAGTTCGATGAAAGATCGCACCAGGTATAATTGGTAATCATTGTAAAGATGTTAAACAACTGCTCATATCTTGTGCATTGCCCACATGTGAACTCATTTTGGCGAAAATTAAGATATTTCATTAATAATCAATTAAATGTAAACATTTAAGTTGATAAGGAAAATATTACTAATTGGTTATGATACATAAAATTAAGATATGATTCTTCTAAATGTAATTCTATTTTTTTTTTTACAATTTACACTATATACAGTGTTTATGTTATGCCAAGTTACTCCAAAACAATCTTTTTTTTTGCCTATTATCAAATTTCAAAAGAGAAATGATCATTAATTTGATATTTATTGAAAGAATAATAACAACATAAAGATAACTAAAAACATTATAACAAACTACAAATTTTGTGAATTGTGAAATCAAAGTTAATAACGATGCTATCACGCTATCATTGTAATTACGGTATTTGCTTTGTTTCTACACATGTATATTAACTACCATAATTGAACATATTGATACCTCTTTATCAAAAAACAAAACTTTAAAAAAGAAAAGCGTTCTTTACAAATGTACATAAGGAGTTAAGACTTTTTATGTATTTGCACTGAATGAGACATATATTCTACCAGTCTTCAGAGATCCATACAGCGCTTCAGACGAAAAAAAAAAGAAATATTATATAATTAACATTTTGAAGCAATGGATTAAAGGTACAAATCCTTGTCCTGTTTTGTTTTCCTTGGTTTTAGAGTCAGGATGACTCTAATTATCGTCAAAATTCATGAGGCATCAGAGTAATATACTTAATCTTCGGATGTGTAAAGAGAGACAAAAATTAAGCATCTACAATGATTAATCACAGTCTTATGACGAATCACTTTGTGCTATACAATATAGAATGCTACCGAAAAATAAGTGATTTTTTTTTCATGTTCAGTATAAATTGAAACGAGACACATAGTCAACACATTGTAGATGAAATACTAATAATACTTATTAAATTGATGGTGAAAATGCTTGCCTCATGATGTACATAAAAATCTTTTCTTTACTTTAAACAACGCAGTGTTTTTCCTCCTCTTTTTATAAAGGAGGAATTGTGATTAAACTCAGTTACTCCATATCTCCTCCTCTGGGACAAAATTTGCTGATAACATTATCTTAATTCCATTTGATACAAGAACAGACACACAGCAACGCATTAGTGAATGTGTACGTTAATCAGACTTCGGTAATCAATGACTGTTTCGATATTATCAAATCTTCTAATACACCGAAGCCTCTGGGTATATTCTGGGGCGCCGCGGTCTCCGTCGTATGATCATAATTCTAATGGAAATAAGATATTTTAATTTTTCGGGGTATTTTTCTTTAAAGATTTTTTTTTCTTTTAAAGGGTATATTCCGAATACATAATATAAAAGTGTTTGAACCTTTTCTCTTTTGCATTTCAGAAAGTGTGTTGGAAGTGTATAGTTGAGAGTAAAATCAAGTTAGGAAATGGGTATTATGTACGAGAGTGTGGGCGTGTGTATGATGATGATGATAATGATGATGATGATGATGTGTGTGTGTCTGTGTGTGTGTGTGTGTGTGTGTGTGTGTTCGTATGTGTAGGTTGGTAGTTGATGTAGGGAATGTAATGCTCAAAACATACATTTTATGACGACATGACGTACATCTTCTTCGAAATGTCATGATTTGCCAGCAGATATAAATGCTATTGTTATCTGTTCACTTTTTCAGACCACATTTTTACCAACTGGCTGTTCTCATTTAAGCATTTTGCTCAAAATGGTTTGGGAGTGGGCTCATGAGATAACTCCCTCTTGCGTTGGTCGACAAAACATCGATATAGATAGGAGTTTCACAATAATGTCATTCCAAGGAAAGTGAAGTATGGGGCTTTTATGAAAGGAGAAGGGTTTGTTACTCATCGAAAGAGACCAGTCACAATCAAAGTGCACCTGTTATGGAAACGGATGATCAGAAAAGGCAGTACGTGTATTGGATAGGGTTAGAGAATATAGATTGATATTAACCTCCGGACTGGTACGCATTAACCTTTACCGCTAGAGAGTGGATTGTGCCTCCCCCCCCCTTTCCCCCACCCAGTGCCCCCCACCCCCCTTACCTTCTCTCTCCCCTTCTCCAGTCCTCCCTCCCTCTCCCTCTACTGTCTCTTCTATCTCCTCCTCTCTCTTTCTTTCTTCTCTGCCTATCTCTGCCTTTTTATCTTTTATTACTAGGGTCCACATTTTCCTTCTTTTTTATTCAACCGCTCCGTAACCTTTGTAAACGCACCCTTAATAATCTTTATCTTCCTAAAAGCTTTATCGAAAATAAAAATCGCACCTTTTTTGCAACAGATTCGCCCATCTCCCTCTCCCTCCCCCTTCTCTCTCACCCCACCCCCATCTCACTCTTTGCGTCTAGTTTGTTTCATCTCTTTCTTCATTTGATCGCAGTAGGCCTACGTGCTCTCTTCTCGTTCAGAACGATTCTACTGGATTGAACCTTAATGGTTCCGTAGTTTGTGCAATGTCCCGGGTAAGATGAAGGTAAGAGCCAAGAGAGAAATCCATAATTTGGCTTCATTCGGGATCAACACCTGGTAATCGTTGACTGATCTTGTTATATTTTTTTTTCATTCTCTGGTCTACGGGACTACAGTACTTTACCCGAGCTAACCCCACAAGGTGTACACAAAGGCCTATATGGGCAACTGTGGAGACAAGCAACGACATACACAAGCATACATAACCACACAAAACTTAACGTAGCTGTAAGATATGCATATTTCATTCATCCACTAATTCCAAAAACAACTTAGATAATGAAAAGGCGCTTCTTTGTTGCACATAGTGTCACATTGAGAGTCAGTGGCAGAAACTCAAGGAAAGCAATGGGCAAATAATGAAATGATTACTACGAGAAATTCTACAGCCTTTGTTACCGCCAAGAAGAAAAAAACGTCAGCAGGACCGGGGAGAAATTATCGACTACTTCGTACAAAGGTCCCCTAGGGTAAACCTATTCTTGGAGTGTTCACTCTTAAGTATTAGGTATACAGGATTTATTCCATCCCCCTCCCCCCCCCCCCATCCCCCGTTCTTTATTTTCCAATTCTGCAAGTGGATTCGAAGAGATGCAAATTTCCCACAGTAAAGACAAGTATAACAACCACTCCTGAGAGTGAACAATAGTTACCATCAAAGATGAGAGAATATACAATATACTTGGCAAATAATGAGCAAATTCAATTTTCTATAACATAGATACACTTTTTGTGCCCGATTTTACATGCAAAACGAGAAAGGACACTTGCGGAAAAAACCAAAAACCAAAAAGAAAAGTAATTTTTCGAGTTCAATCTGTCTTTTGGCTTGTAAGTAGGCATACATCTTCGTTTATTTTTCACCAGAAATTCATTTGCTAACTCTCTTGGCGGAGTCTGCGCCTTTGAATGTTTCTAAAACATATATATATATATATAGCACTATACAAATGATGTGGAACATAATTATTATCATCATCATATACGCCTCGAGCATACTTTTCGACTTTGTAGGTTTAGTGTACAGCCTTTCTCGGAAAAAAAAACTATTCAAGACAACTGACTAAATCATCAATCAGTTTTTTTCCCAAAGCTAGAACCAATCAAAGTTATAACCTTGCCAGCGGTGCTGCAGACTGTCGGATTGACATGAAAGAAAATGTATATTATGTGAAAAGTGTTTATAGCAGTTGCAAAATATCTTAGGTATTTAAATAAGTTGTTCGCATGTCTCATGGAAATTTTTACCTGGAACATAAACCAGAATATTGCATTATGGTTTTTTTTCTTTCTATCCTTCCCGAAATTATACGTAGGCTTCAGACTTTGCAACGAAGTGCGCCCAAGAATTACATTAGGAAAATATCAGATATGCTGAAAGCCTACACAATTTCCAATCAAATACCCTCTATGCACCTTTTAGACTATGAACCAATCGTGACAATTAGCACGTTCTTTCAGTTACTATCAATATATGCTGAAAAGAAAAAATGTAAGATAGTTATTTCTCTGAAGTGTTGGAAACTAGCGAGAGTTAGCGAGAGTTAGCGAGAGAAAAAGTAAAAAGAAAGTAAGAAGAATAACGTCATCGCTATAATTGAATTGCGTGTGTGCAAAAAAAGTGGTGCCCACCCCCCCCCCCCCCTCCCATTCAAATTGCGTGTGTGCTAAACCTATATCTTTCATTTTGGCAGGCAGGTACACCTTCCCGCCATTGACATACAGAGCAGTGGGGATGTATACGTTTGCCATTCAAGACTAGTTTCTTTCTTCTCGCCTCTCTCCTCCTGCGTCTATATAGCCAGTGTGAGTGTGAACGACTGACTCAGGCGATCCATTTCTCCCGTTTCCGCCCCTCACTCCACGTCCTTGGACCGTCTCAGTCACGTGTTTGAGGATACCCGCCAATTGCTTATCTTTCCTACTCCCATTGAACTTTCACACTCCTCTGAAGCAATGGCAACTTCAATTATAGTCCCATGCTTTCGGTTTCTTTGGTTGTTTGTTTGTGGTTATCTATTTTTCTTCAATCTATTTTTATTCAATGCTTTATTACGTATCTTTATAGCGCCTCTCTATGTTCATGTTTGTGGGTGCATTAGTAGTGTGTTGGTGTTTCTGTTCTGTCATTATGTCCAAACTGTAACTTCTTCTGATTACGCAAGCCCCCCCCCCCCCCCCCCCACACACACACATACACTTTTGGCTACTGTAAAAAAAAAAGGCAAAATCGGGAAAAAAGTCGGAAAAGAAATTACAACACCCATAATTTTAAATTTTCAAAGATTCCGCCCTTAGATTCTTCCCCGTCTATAAACGATGGGGGGGGGGGGGGATCTTGACCTTGACATCCCCGTCCCACAGCCCCCCCCCCACACACACACAAAGGGTGTGTGTGTGTGTGTGTGTGTGTGTGTGTGTGTGTGTGTGTGTGTGTGTGTTCAAAAGTTCCGCCTCCCCTGGTATACACAAACTAGTGGGCAAATAGATTTTAGCTCCATTAAGGATTCGGAATTAACAAGAGGACTTATATTGATGACTATGATTTCCAACAGCCCTAATGTTAAGACTGGTGTAACCCGGTAACACCCAGATGGAAGACAGTACTTGCTGTATCTTGAAATCTACGGAAGTGTTTGAAATCTACTAAAGATGTTAAATCATTCTTTATCTATTGACATGCAGAATGTAAGCGCAGTTCTTAATATTTTCGTCACTGATGATGAGATATGCGTGAGTTATGTAATTCAGTTATTTTTTCCAACAACTCAAGCAATTTAGATTTCCAAGAATTTTCAACGTGATTCTAGTGTTCATCATCACAACAGAAAAGTCAATTTCATTTCCCAAACACAAGCCTTCGGTGTAATAAACCTGAATTGTAATCACCGGGAGCTACTCCCTTTTCCTGCGGAAACTTAAATGTGGACGTAATTATGAATACAATGAGCAATGCGTCGTAACTCAGGGACACTATTCTAGACTAATTACCAAAATACATATGCATAATGTAAGATTAGAATTTTCGATCCTGTAACATATGCCTCGACAACAGTGATATTCGCATACCTTCTGACTAAAATGTTTTCCCCATGCCAAGATAAACTTGAAGTTCCAACAATGATTTAAGACAGTTCAAATTTTGCGTAAATCAAATGTAAACTCCCTACGTGAAGTCAAACTGGGTTAGGTTTGATTTCTTGGCCACCTGCATTCAGAGGTCAAAGGTTACGGAGACCGCCAATTACACCTTGCCTCGAAACGATCACGTCAATCGCACGAATTCCATATATACCATACGGTTCAATGTCTGCTATACCTTGGCGGTTAATCATAAATCCCAATATCGTGCTCACAAACCTACCTATGATCTTAAAAGTTCTCCTCGGCAAATTGGAAAACGTGCGCTGGGTGAGACATGATCAATCTAGAAAAAAACTTATTTATTTTCAATCAACTCAGAAAAATAAAACGCGAAAGGTCAATACTACAGGAGATGGCGCCATGGGAGGATTATTGCATTTTTCTGCTCAAAGAGATCTGCAATAAAAACGCTGGAGATTAAACGAACGTTATGAGCTCTCCAATTTCATCATTGTCATTTCCCTGGTTCCAATCCCCATTTCCTGCCAGCCGATTGCAGGCGAAAGCACGGCCACGTCAAGGCAAGCTCGGGGGTGGCTCTGACTCAGACATTGTCAGCATGGATTACATAATATTTTCAGCATTATTTTGAAAGATATTAGCAGTCGCCCTCATAGGTAAAACTACGACAGCCCATTGACGGGTTTACTGATGAGGTCAAATTTATGGTTGCTTGAAGCTTAGACACATGATATGAGCTGTTTGTTTGTTTGTTTGTTTGTTTGGGTTTTTTGCGGCCTGGCAAAGAGCGTTATCTAGTAGGGATTTACACATGACTTCCCATTTCAATGTATCATCAACAAACCAATCCTTACACAAAGCTGTAGATGTGAAGCAACAAGCCACCAAGTTGAAAAATGACTATAATATACCGCTTGTGTTTTTGGTTTGTGTGTGTCTGTGTGTTTGGTGTTGGTTATTTTAACCATCTAACGTTTTTTACGATGCAAATGTCGAGGTAACAATTTTGCAAGTAACAATCTAAGGCTTCTTTACTTCATTGCCGTTGTGTTTTGGAAGTTTGTTAGGGGTTTTCCCCTCTTCATTGTAACGAGAATGTTCTTTGCAACTGATTGACAAATTGTCGTTATATATCGACGTAATAGGCATTGAATTGATCAGTGTTTCAGTAGTAGCCATGATAAAAAAAAAATCATAGGCTTACATACTTTTTATCTTGGATACTGCTAAAACAGTGATCAATTCACTGCTTATTTACGTCGATGTAGGGCAATTTGTTAATCAGTTGCAATGAAAACATCTCGACGGAAGAATTTCATGAATTTTAAGAATATTTTTATGTCGTTTTTATATATTTTTGTGTGTAAGACGTGCAACACGTGAATAAGAATTTACTATAAACATTGGAAATGAAACGACGATATTGAATTGTGGTCGCAATTGCCACATGAAATTGTTGCTATTTAATGGTATATTTTGATACTTACATGGACTATTGTGGACTAGAGTTCACAATGGCATGTTATATGATTATATATATATATATATATATATGTACATATGAAGAGTTTGTTTGCAAAAACCGATAAGTTCATATCTGTGAAATGGAGATATTCGCGATTAAAGGTCAAGAAAAATAAGGAGAATAATAAGAACATTTTTGCTTCTTTTGACCATAACTTCAAAAATATACCTTTATATGTAGTGACCAATATATCATTTAAAAGGTATTATTTTGTACTTTATGACAGAAACCGTACTTCAAAATCTTAAAATTTGGACTTATCGGTTTTTGCAAACAAACTCTTCATATATACATATATATATATATATATATATATATATATATATAATGTGTGTGTATATATATATACATATATATATATATATATATATATATAATGTGTGTATATATATATGTATATATATATATATATATATATATATATATATATATATATATATATATATATATATATATGTTTGTGTCTGCGTATGTGTGTGTCTTACTCGATTAGGTATACGTGCAAGAAAAAAAAAAGATCCTGACACAGGCGCAGAGATCTGAAAAGGTATATGAATGTCAATTTAAATGACATTTACATAAGTTTA
Organism: Diadema antillarum; assembly: GCF_040938485.1. Classification (NCBI taxonomy): domain Eukaryota; kingdom Metazoa; phylum Echinodermata; class Echinoidea; order Diadematoida; family Diadematidae; genus Diadema; species Diadema antillarum. The sequence continues at coordinate 48,989 of NW_027271737.1, forward strand.
CCTCAGATATTTATTTTATTGTACCAGTAACAGTGAGTCTATTCTCTTTCTCTTTTTTTCTTATATCCGTTCCTATGCATTCATACCGGCATATGCACCCAATCAATCGCAATTTCAAACCAGGGAGCGTTGTATTGTTTTGTTATTGCATTTTAATCATGAAGTACAGTATGCTTGTGTCCACGATGGCGCGTGTTGTACCATAGTCTCATTTCCCCCTTTTTTGTTCTTTTTTTGTTCTTTTCTTCTTCTTTTTTCCCCTTCCTAAGTTAATTTCATGTCAGTTGACATTGGTTTCTTTGACTTTGTGTACGTATTTTTTGAGGGTCCCATACCCTACAAGCTTTGCTTTTTAAGTGGGACCCTCCATTTCCATTCTAATCTTTGTATTAGGTATATACCTTAGAAACGAAATTCTGTTGTTACTCGTGACCACTTGTACGTTTTCTTTGAAACTGTTATAAATTTGTTCTGTAAATGTATTGTATATATTTTTTCTGTTTATTCAATGGAAATGGAAATAAAATTGAATTGAATTGAATTTAATTGAATTGAATTGAATTGAATTGAATTGAATTGAATTGACAAATTAAAATCAATGAGTGTGATGCCCTACGAAAAGGCAGCAGAAATGTAAGACTTCAAAATGTCAAATCTAAGAAGACTCTGGAAGAACTACCAAAGTCTGTAACTCGTTAGTCTTTACCACACTACACCTGTTTATACATCTTGGTAGTACGTTGTTGGGTGAACGATATCAGGAGTGACTTGACATCATGCGTACCATATAAGTTTCTTTGAATGTCGTCTGCTAGACTTTGAGAGCAAGAAGGTAGGTGCTGCAATGAGTGTACTTTTTGGTTCATGTCTGTAGCAGAAGCACGTTTTGAGAATGCCTGTGAAATCACGAGCAGTAATGTATTCATCGAAAAACCTTTGATTACATGCTTTTTCGCTTATCATAATACCATAATGTAGGTCGTGCAATGAGGTTTTTATGACCCCCGGCGTTCCACCCAGGATGATAATGTAATTCCATTGAATATGAAATCACGTTGCTACACACCCCCGCCATCAAGAGTATAGCGCGGATGGAAACTTTTTTTTTTCCAAGTACATGAGGTGATGTTGACATGTGCGCGTCATCTACAAATCGGTGAAAATGTTGCTCTTTGGGATTGTTCTATCCATTCGCTTTGATTGTTTTAAGATATAAAATGTCACAAACTAAATGCAGATGCAGAATTATTGTTAGTGACTTATGGCAAGCAAAATCTTCTGCCAGTATTCGTCACATCAGTGATGACATCACAACATCGGAGGAAAGGTTTGATGTATTTTAGAGAAAATAAGTAAAGGAGTTAGAGATATTAATATATGGGGCCTCCGCTAAGAGATATACTCAGGCTGAGAAAGAATACAGTCTAGAGATGAGACTAGCTTGAAGACTGGAGAAAAAAGGGGCAGACAGTAAACATGACAGTGGACCATGTCAGAAGGATACATTATGTAGCTAGGATTAATCGGATGAGGGTTTGCAGAATGCTTTGAGGGTTTATATTATTTTGTATATCTCTGGCTAAAGTAAAAGACTTTGCATGAGTAAGCAATTTCTTGTTATTTTCAAACCATCTCCGTACATTATAGTGTTTTGTCAAGGTATTCATATCTCAGTGTCAAAAGGCTGAATTACACATACGATTACATTGTAACATAGAGAGTATATGAATGCATAAAACTGAAAAAAAAGACAGATGCTAACAAACATAGGCTATATTGATACCAAAAGGTGATTTGATGAACACAAACACATAATGAATAAAAGCAAATCCGGTTACTGTGATCTAGCTGCTCATTATATGTCTTCTCTGTTTAAGTTTGCACGTGTTTTGCTTAATACTTGCTTGACCTTTTAATAAAAGGTCAAGCAAGTATCAAGCAAAACACGTGCAAACTTTGAAATTGTCGCATGCCATCGGCGCATAGGTAAAACAGAAAGGTGAATCGAGACAAGTAGAATTGCATGATGCAACTCTACCGTAGAGGGAGTTTTTGCAGTCTACTCAAAATTTAAGCCCAGGACCATGCTATCTGGTCGTTCTGTGCAGGCATGTGAGTGCTTTGCTCGAGTTATATCCTCCCTGCTGACAAAGGGGGGGGGGGGGGGGGAAGTATTACATGTCGCGTGACATTATCTCGTGTAAAATTGTAGCTTCATTTAAAAGGGTGTCAAACATGTGTAAATGATACTGCAATTTGAACAAGCACAACTTGCAATAGTTGATAGTAACAAACGAGTTTGTATACTAAGTCTTTGGTAACAAAAGAAATAAATCATATAAGCTTCAATGAACAGTAGCCAGAACGTGGTCGAAAACGTGAGCTTAGATGACCCTGTGATAAATAACCACCTACTCTTCCTGTTTCGACAATGAATAATTAGCGATCGATATGATATTTTGCAGAAATGACAAGCTAGAACACTCTCACTTTCACACCCGCAATATAAATATCAGTGCCACAGAGGGCGTCCTCTATAATGTTGGTCTCCAAGGCAGATGAACTTCACTTTTCCGATTGTTGAACTCAACGGAAGGTTATCCCCCCCCCCCCCCCCCCCCTCCCCGAAGAGCAGTGGATACATGTCGATCAGTGTTATCTTGTCTAGAATATCTTCTGATCTCAAGTTTCCGCCATGATACAGAAAAATGCCAGTTACATTCAGGATATTAACAGTATCAAGGTAAAATTAACACTGCCGCGGAGAAAATACACTACAATGTATCATACACGGTTTCATGAAGGGTAAGTGGAAAGTGAAATTGTTCCCCTCATGTCTAAGCCACAGCACAATGCGATCTAACTGACAATTTGCCTATGACAGGGAGAAAAATATAGGTTTGTGGTCTTCACATTAAATTCAAATTCAAATTCAAGTTTCAAATTCAAGTTTATTCCGTTTTTCGACAATAAGAAATAACATATATAACATACATCACTCTTTCTTCAGTAATAGAAATCGTATCAAGAAAACAAGGTGAGTTTAACAGAGTAAAACAGTACTTGTATACTTACAGTAACGATACATTATAATGCCTGAAGTAAATTGAAATAAAGTGAAATTTCAATGTATACATATGGCGAAAAACGGAAGGACCCACTGAAAAGACAAAGCTGGTAGAGTGTGGGCCCCTCGGGGAAGAAAGGATCAGTGAAAATATTTAAGGGAATATTAAAGGGAATATTAATGGGAAAATATTAAAGGGAAAATTTAAAGGATTACTAAGTATCCAGTCCTGTTTTTTCCCCTTTCTGAAATGCTGTATACTGTGTTTGTCTTTAGTTTTTGAAAGGAAAATGAAAATATTGTACAACATCTACTACTGACCGCGTCATGAGATTCAATGTATACTGCAGTCATTCAATTTATATTTCTTAAAACACGATACACAAACAAAGGAGAGCTCTTTCAGATATTAGGTTCTTCGATTTTTCTTCCCTCCGGTGGTAATGATGTGGATATCAAGGAAAAATGTTAATCAATATCACACCGAGATCTGTGCATGGGTGGAAATCCTGGATTGTTGCTTACTCACTTCCCTCAAGCTGGTTTCTCTGAAAAATACATTTGATACACTTTGACCGGATGACGGCCATTTTGTAAGGACGAGAAGCCATTTCCGACAAGTTGTACGCCCGCAGCCTAGAAGGATATTGAAGAAGATTGAACACATTAGATGAATAAGGCTTCATCCAGTAATTGCTTTAGTTTCCCGTCATTTATCTTGGCCTTTTCTATATTGGTCCTATTTAGAAATAAGGTGATAAAAAGGAAAAAAATGAAATAAATCTGAACTATAAAAATAGGTAAATCCATAGGTGCTTAATTACCTTGGCGACCTCCACATGTACGACACAGTCTTCATCTCTTTTACTGGGTAAGTTTTTTAGTTTGTTTTTTTTTTTTTGACCGACGAGTTTCAGTCCAGGTATTTCTGACTTTAGTGATCAAACTTGATTTGCCGCAGAAAAGGGTCATAGTACGTGCCATTGCCTTCTTCTATTCCTATCTACGTGAGACATCATGAGTGGACATTATATTAACTATTCATAAAGATTTCGCGGTCATCAGGGACGGTCTAGGTCAACAAGTCGCTTAAGTGCAATACATGTATTATCTCCTCTCATCTCTTGTGAGATATTCCAACAAAATCCAAAAATGTCTGCCGATGTGGTTGCAGCAGAAGACTGATTACTGGTAGAGGAGTGTACTCGACATATAATCATACATACAAATCATGGGTTAGACGTTGTTTATTCACCAAGCCCATCCGGTCCTTCTTTTTTTTAAATTCATTTACACCTTCATCAACAGGAAACGTGTACGGTGCGGGGCGAGCATCACCAAACAGACGCAATCGCCAAGCCCAATCCACCATCAACCAATCCTGATGAAGGTCAGAAGAGAGAAAGGTACGGAGTTGGATTCGATTGACTTTAAAAACAAAGTAAGGAGCCCTTTGCTGGAAGAGAGTCTTGGTTCTACATCCTGGGAAAATCATCTTGTAAACACACCCACGCATGCGCACGCTCAAACAAACTCACGCACAAGCAAGTCTTCCACATCCTCTTCGGGTAAGTGGGCGATAAAACACGACAATATTGATGACAAGGAAGATACGTTATTTTGTTGTAAACATTAATATGTTAAACACTTTGTTTACAGGAACAGACTGTCTTTGTTAGTGTGTTTGCATGTTGGTTTTGTAAGTCTGAATAGTCAGTATCACTAATCATCGACAAACGTATCCAATTCATCATTTAAAGCACAAACAGAGCTCAAAAAAAGTGGAATCATCAACAGTAATATATAAATATCAGCTGTCATTCTTGTCAACAATATTTATTCATGAGATCAATCATTTCTGAAAAACTTTATTTCCACAAAAGAAAGGAAACAGTTTCTTATCCTTGTACACTGTATAACCTACAATAACAAGATATTTGAATGGAGAAAAAGACATAATTCAGGGCAGCAAAAAGGCATATCAGATATGTGTGTATATCTATATATGTATGAAGAGTTTGTTCGCAAAAACCGATAAGTCCATATTTGCCAAATGAAGATATTTGCGATTAAAGGTCAGGAAAAATAAAGAGAATAATGAGAAAATATATTTTTTTTTTTTTTTACCACAACTTCAAAAATGTACCTTTACATGTAGGGACCAATATGTCATTCAAAAGGTATTATTTTGTACTTTATGACCGAGACCGTACTTCGAAATCTTCAAAAATGGACTTACCGGTTTTAGCGAACAAACTCTTCATATATATATATATATATATATATATATATATACATATATATATATGTATATAATGAAGAGTTAATTGCAAAACGAATTAAGTCCATTCTTGTCAGGTTAAAACATTCGCTATCAAACCTGCTAAAACAAACAAAAAAATAACATTGGACAGTTTTAATCATAACTTAAAGAACTTCCCTTGTTATGCAACAAGTGAGGTATCACTGGAGAGGTCTTATTTTGTTCCACCTTTCAAAATGTTTGAAAAAAAAAGGCGCTTAGCTCGTTTTGCGAACAACTCTTCACATTATGACTTTATATTGTTTATATAGCGTTCTATGTAATATGTCATGAAAGAAATTCTATTAAAGTGCTATGCATTCTAAAGGCAATAGCACTCATCATTTTTTGTTAGTCATAGCATTAAAGGAATTTGCTTACGCATCAAGTACAATCATTTAAAGAGCCAAAAGTGTACATTGCAGAGTGGCTGATTTGCATGACTTCATCTTGCTGGTAAGAATACATTTTTACAGACCAAGTTTGTTACTCACAAGTTACAGTCGATCAAAACAAATCGAAACTATGACAGAACAATTTAAGAACTTATAACATATTGCAATCAAGGATTGTTTTTCTTCAGTTCTATAGCATTGAAAACGAGCCAATGCACACAGCTGTACATTGACAAAATAACTCAAAACGTGTAACAAACATAATTATGGTTTGAATACAAACAGGACCATTTAAGCCAACAGAAGTGATAAACCGCATATTTCTTTTTCATCAGTGACTACAGGCAGGAATTGCTTTTTAAAAAAAAGTTCGAAAAACATTTGAAATAGATTTTGATTTTCTTTTCCGCTCTATGATCAATCTGAAGATATGTCAAGTTTTATTGCCCGCAAAAAAAAGCAAAAAAAAAAAAAGAAAAGAAAAGAAAAAACCAACAACAACAACAACAACAACAACATAGAAATCAGTACACTGTATTTGTTTTGTTTACAATACTCCCAAATTAACTCCTGCCTTGTAATTATTAATTTGGTGGTGTACCAGTTTCCATCTTTGCTTGGTGAAATCTTGTACATGCTTTAATTAGCCATTAAAAAAAAGAACTAACGTTCAGCATTTCTGGAGAAGTTAAGACCTTGGCAGCGTTTACGAAACTTGTCAATCACTGACACCTGCTTTTTAAGCTTCTGAAAATCCTCGCATCTGATCGGCTGAGAGGAAATTTGTCAGTAAAAATCATCGACAAAACACTTGATGAAATGCGCTCCTTTTATATTTACGGTGACAGCTATTGAAACGCGTATTTCATTTCAAGTGTCTTTTCTTTGGAAATGACGCGATGCGAGAAGGATTGTATCAGGTGGCAATGAATACTGTGAGGGCGCCCTCTCTCTATCGTCTCCAGTCACTTTGCTCTGTCTTCAGTTCGTCTTTAAGTTCCTCGGCCAACATCGTCAGATCTGTACGTTAAAGATTGAGGAGAAGACTCTTCTATTATCATAGCTAGTTTCAAAGAAACGTTGACGTCAACGCATAAACACATACAGGACTTTAGTTTACTTGAAACAGAGATGAGCATCAGAGAAAAGTTACTGACAATCATGGTGAAAGCTGTAAGTTTGTTTTCATGTCAATGAGACAGCGTGTGCCACTCACTACTCGGCAGGCTGATTTCAAGTCTAACAGTCATCTAACAGTTGTGCAGTTTTATTCAGGAAAGGGAATATCAGGAATAGACAAGCTGGTAAGATGATAAATTTGAAATTCAACGTAATAGAAAGACAACGTACATATAAACAGCCGTTGTATAACACTGTTGCAATTGTATTTAAGAACAATAAGCTAGCTCAAAATTAGCCCGGCACATTATCTATAACTAGAGAGCGCTTTAAAAGCAGTCAACGCTACCACTTTTTTTTCATCCTACTAGTATACGGAAGTGCAGCTGGCAATACGTAATGAAATTTTCGTATATCATGTTAGGAAGACAACATACAGTGGCGTATCTAGGGGGGGGGGGGGCAAGGGGGGCACGTGCCCCGGGCGCCACTCCTTGGGGGCGCAAAAAAAAAACGAAGAAGAAGAAAAAAAAACGAAGAAGAAGAAAAAAAAAACGAAGAAAAAAAGAAAAAAAAAAGAAAAAAGAAAAGAAGAAGAAGAAGAAGAAACTCACCGGAAGGGGGGGGGGCAGAAAACCAAATCAAAAAAAGATAAAAACAAAACATAACGATGACTCGGACAAAATGACAATGTTTATTGTGTTCACACAAGAATTCCATGTTATGTAAGCTGAAATACAATTTTCGGCTCGCTCGCTGCGCTCGCTCTCTAAATTTTATATAGAAGAAGAAGGTAAGAACAAAATGTGATGATGAAGCGGACAAAATGACCATTTCTATTGTGTTCACACATGTCATTTTATATTTAGCAGGCAAAATGTTTCACTGAGCAGCGGCTGCAATTTCTTTCGTTCTGAAGCGATCGCCAATTGGATCAAAAGAAGGCGCCAACGGTTTCGAACATACGGGGGGGGGGGCGCCAAAAAAATCAAACAAGATAAGAACAAAACGTAATGATGACGTGGAAATATACAAATTTCGGCTCACTCGCTCGTACTAATTTAGAGTATTTCTTCAAGCCCTCAGTTTGTTGGTAAAAATCGTTATCTATAAGGCCGTCACTATATCTTGATTAGAATTGTAAGATTTGATAAGCAAAAAATGACAAGAGTTCCATGTTTTGTAAGCTGAAATACAAAAATTTTCGGCTCGCTCGCTGCGCTCGCTCGCCAAAATTTATCAAAACAAAAAGGAGATAAGAACAAAACGTGATGATGACGCGGAAATATACAAATTTCGGCTCACTCGCTCGTACTAATTCAGAGTATTTTTTCAAGTCTTCAGTTTGTTGGTAAAAATTGTTATCTATAAGACCGTCACTATACATTGTATCTTGATTAGAATTGTAAGATTTGATAAGCAAAAAATGACAAGAGTTCCATGTTTTGTAAGCTGAAATACAAAAATTTTCGGCTCGCTCGCTGCGCTCGCTCGCCAAAATTTATCAAAACAAAAAGGAGATAAGAACAAAACGTGATGATGACGCGGAAATATACAAATTTCGGCTCACTCGCTCGTACTAATTCAGAGTATTTTTTCAAGTCTTCAGTTTGTTGGTAAAAATTGTTATCTATAAGACCGTCACTATACATTGTATCTTGATTAGAATTGTAAGATTTGATAAGCAAAAAATGACAAGAGTTCCATGTTTTGTAAGCTGAAATACAAAAATTTTCGGCTCGCTCGCTGCGCTCGCTCGCCAAAATTTATCAAAATTAAAAAGGAGATAAGAAACAAAACGTGATGATGACGCAGAAATATACAAATTTCGGCTCACTCGCGTGTACATGGGGGGGGGGGGGCATTTCATGAAGCAATTCGTCAGATATTTCGTCTGACAAACTGTTAAAAGCTACTGAAATCCTTGCTTCTGATTGGCTGAAAGCAAATTTTGTCCGACAAGTTGTCGGACAAAATGCTTCATGAAATGCCCCTCTGATTTAGAATATTTTTTAAAGTACTCAGTTTGTTGGTATAGATAAATCGTTATCTATAAGGCCGTCACTATCTTGATTAGAATTGTAAGATTTGGTAACAAAAAATGACAAGAATTCCATGTTTTGTCAGCTGAAATACACAAATTTTCGGCTCGCTCGCTGCGCTCGCTCGCCAAAATTTATCAAAATTCATTACATTTAAATCACCCTCAAAAGACCCCTTTTAAGGGCTTGAAAAGCATATCATGTGGACTTTGCTTAAAGTCCCTACCGGGATGGGGTTGGGGTTGAACAATAGTCTTTTTCTGAAATTACGGGCGCAATTTTCGCGCTTGCCCCGGGCGCCGTTTTCCCTAGATACGCCACTGACAACATACATGCGTAGTAGAATCTGTGGCACTCGCGCATTCCGAGTTCGTACAGTTGAAACTGTTTTGAACATAAAATTGCAATCGCTCACACAATTTTCAAATGATGGCCTTTCCAAGAAGCGGTCATTGATACTATCGATATTTTCCTTGCAATGACAATGAGAGAACATCCTTGGTACTTAACCTTGAGAAATAAGTATATGTGGGAGTTTAATGCGGTTATGGGGTGAAGGCAATGTTGAGATTTCCACGGAACACTTGCACTGGAATCATGTCACTCATCATATGACATTTTCAGCCTGATTTTGTTATTATGTTCCCGCCTGTTCTTTCGCGCCATCGGTCTCTCGTTTTCTCTCGGTCTCTTTCAAACACACGTCATTATTTTTTTCCTTACTAGATGATTAGTTCTTCTTGGAGGCCTTTGTGTTTTCTATCCCTGTTTTCATGCTTGTTTACCTTTCCATGGTGCTATGGGACCTACACAAGAATAACAAAACTGTGTATGTTTTTTAATGGCAATTTTCACAATGTACCCATTGAATTTCTTAAAGGTACAGGGCCGGCGCACTGTTTTCAAAAGTGTGGGGGCTCACTTCCGGGTTTCATGAGCTAACAAGCAAAAAAAAAAAAAAAAAAAGGTCCTCAGCTCATCTCTCCCCGTCCCCGTCCACTTCCGGGTTTCTTCAGCTGACAAGCAAAAAAAAAAAAAAAGAGAAAAAGAAAAAAAGGTCCTCAGCTCATCTCTCCCCGTCCACTTCCGGGTTTCTTCAGTTGACAAGCAAAAAAATAAAAACAAAAAAAAAACAAACAAAAAAGGTCCTCAGCTCACTCTCTCCCCTCCCATTTTAGTGCTTCTTACGTACTTCCGGGTTGAAAAAAGTGTGGGGGCCCAAAGTGATGACACCTTATGTGTTCCTTTGTATGGTGAACAAAAAGTGGGGGGGGCCGAGCCCCCACGGCCCCCACAGCTGCGCCGCCCCTGAGGTGATATTAGCGTATCTTTATACAATGTACCTCTGACGGCGGCCTTTTACATGAAAAAGAGTAAGAAAAAATAAATAAAAAAAAGGGGGAGGAGCACCGGGCCGCCCCCCTTTATTTTCATTTTTTGGGAAAACAAAAGAAATAAAAAGGACAGAGGGGGCGCGTGCGCCCCCTTCAATTTTGTAAAGGCGTACCATCTTTATGGAATTCCTGGATCAGCCCCTGCATCAAGGAACAGTTTGTTTGATGTATCTTGTGCAAAGAAATTCAAAAGAAAAGGAGCTCCTTCAAGACTGAGCGACTTTTCGCGAACATGAACTTTAGTAACATGACGAGACGTCTCCGTGTTATTTATTATGTGACCAAAACGAATATGTCCACGTGCCAATCAAGCCATACTACATGAACATACGTCTTTCAAACTGTCCTAATTTTCTGTTTCGCTTGTCTATTTATGATCTGTACTTGTTGTCAATGTCTGTTCAGTGTTTTTGAGAAATAAGATGTCCCAATGGTAAGATTTTCATTTGATTCATTAATATTCTTGATCTGGACAACGTGACGTCGAAAGCCATCTTTAATTTTGCGATCTTGACAAAACATGACAAGAATTAAAAGGTGTCCAGTTAACTAATTGAGGTACTTACATTGTCTCTAATACCTCCATTCCACAGAGATTTCTTCTCATCACAGCCCGACATGAATGTATGACACTGGCCTGAGAGTCGACCAACACAAGTCGGATTTATCGGACACGGGATGCAGTTCGGTGGGTGGCTGGAAGCGGTAAACTTTGCTCCCGGTGAGTGACCGATGAGAGAAAATCTCCGTGGAATGGGGGTATTTTTTCGGACACACTCACTCATTCCCAACAGCTCCCTTACCACATGGCGGGGGATCTCGGCAAAGCGGCAGGCTGTAGAACTCACGCTGTGAGAGGAACCCATCGCCGTCCAGGTCATACATGGAGAACGACCTGGTGTTGCTGTTTTCTGACCATAGGGGGAGCTGTTCCGGTCCGTTTCTCCTGCCAATAATGATTTTCTTGCGATGCATCTGCGCTTCTGTTGCGTCTGTCGAAAATGCTGCCATGTAGCTTATCGCCAGTAAAACCACTGCAGATGAAAAGGATATGAAATCCCCTATATACTGTAATTATTTCACAAATCTTTCGACTCTAAGTGAGACTGTTCTTTTCAATTGTGCATGTTGCATATAATAATACATATTTACTTCTTCCGTCACCCAAAGAAGATTTACATTTTATAGTTTACTTCATTATTTATTGAGGGAGAACTGTGGTACACTGTTGTTTGTAATCTTATCAGGTAAAAGTTGTTTTTACACTTTTATGGGAGAAAAAAAAAAGAAATTATTCTCGTTACTTTGGAACACGATAAACGGAAAACTTTGAATCTAACTCGGGTCCTTAAATTGGGAGTCGGAGTCTTATCCATTATGCCACAGCGCCCCCACTAATGAGTACGTTAGGAGCAGTTTCATGTTATGATTCAGGGAATTCCAGTCATTTGTTCAGTATGAATAGATTATTCTTAGCTAAAATCGTTCGAATAAGTGGTAAGTGAAACTCTTTGGAGCAATGAGTGGGATAATTCTGGAATGATTGACTTTTTAGAAGCATGGAATCAAAAATAGACGGGAGTAAATTATTATTATACATGTACATGAATTATCCTAACTTAAATAAAAAAAAACTCTTTCATTTTTAATAACTTATTAGAAGCAAACAATAAATTTGTATGTCAACGTATGGGAGAGTAACAAATAACACGGAGAGCTTTCTTTTGCTGCAAACAGCACTGTATTCAGGGGCGTCTGATGAGTATTGCCAAAGCTAAGGTTATGATTAAGGTTAGGCAATATCAAAGAGGAGAATAGCATAAATAATGGCTTTTGAAGGATATGAAATTTCAGTCTGTTCATGACGTCCATGATTTTACAAAAGTGATCAATATGTATTTTCTAAGAGAGTTTATTATCTTCAATGATACCAATAAATTTGAAATATGATACACTTACTAAATAAGAATCGTTCAGAACTATCTCTGAACTAAAAAAAAAAAATCGACAGTAGTTGTGAAAAGCATTTTATTTATCACATCAACTCTCAGATGACCAGATCGGTTCCGGTTCAGTTTTATTTCTGCATCCTATCTTCAATACATTTAACAAAATTGAATAAAGTGTAGGTGATAAGGATAATTCTATGAATAACTAATATCATTACACATTATCATGTATTATTATCCATACAGAGGATTTTTAGAGCCCAAATACACGTATTATTTTGTCGACGCACCTCATAACCTCCGACCCACTTAGAAAGTTTGTTGAACTCGACCAATATTTTTTGCCGAGGCGACCAATATCTAAAATATTGGACGGCAAGAGGGGGATTCCCCAAAGTTTTTATAAACTGCACCGTGATTGGTTGAGATATACGAGATGACCCGAAATATGAAGTAAAAACATCTGTGATTGGTCAATCACGAATTAACTAAGATATCGTTTTTTCTGTGTTTGTACACACACAAAAAAATCATATATTAATTAGTTAAAATTGTTTTTCATACAATTTTTCAAAATATCACTTTCGTAACAGGAAATTAGATTTAGGTTTGTTGTGCAGGCGACGATCGATCAACTCAGCGCTACTGCTAGATAGCCGGCCCGCGATATACAAATACATATAGCCGGCCGCCCCTTGCATTTGCATGCATGTTACGTTATATGTTAATTCGATCTTTCACGATCTACGGTAGATGTGACGTGAATTGTGTCTCAGATCTCGGATACAAGAACATGGTTGGTTTGGCCGGGTTCAACGTTGATCTAAGTTTCCTTTGGAATGTAAATCAAAATACATAGATCACTGTTTTATCTGGGAATGAAGTGGATTAACTTGCACTGAAGAGTGTACCATACCCCATGTCAGGATCAAGTACAGTAGGAGACCATACAGCACTCAGAGACAGAAAGGGTAAGTGAAAATATTCTTTGCTAAAATCCTCTGTAGGATAATAATGATAATCTTGGATGTCCTATTTCGGTCAAAACAAGGAAATATTAGACTCGCTAAGCAAAATATTGAGCTCGTCTTCGACTCGTCCAATATTTGTGCATAGCTCGTCCAATATTTCCTTGTATTAACCTCAAGGCCATCCAATATTATATAAATATTAGTTAAACGTATAAACTGAAGACAAAATACAGTACGTTTCAGACTGAAAGTACACTAGCGGAGGAAACACTTCGAATGAAGTTCTTGAAAAAGAAAAGATTGGAGATACAGGGCAGTGTCGGATCCAGAGGGGGTGTACCGTGCTTGCGCCTCCTCTAAAAAAAAAATAAATAAAAAGAGAAAATGGGGATTTTGTAAAGGCGCCTCCCCCTTACGGAATTCCTGGATCCGCGCCTGCAGGGAACCATCTTTATTGGCGGAGATTGAGTACACTGAGTGCATAATCAGGATAAACTATCATAAAGTACATAAGTTCTCAGAAATTCAGCCCAATCATGTCAGGCCAATTAAGTAATTGATTGAAAAAATACAATAAAAAACAACCATAGCTGTATTGAGAGAAAGGGTTGAATATATTTCACTCAAAAGTTGATATTGGATGAATTTTGTTTTATTCCATTATTGTACTGTAAATTACGAATACCACTTTCCATTTTGCAGTTCAAGGTTAATGTCCGCAATTTTGTTATAGAAAAAATATGGAATAGCGACATAATAGACAGTGCTAGTCTTCACCATTAACCTCTTAATACATACTCTGCAGGTATCGGAGATATTATGTAGCACCGACCGTTAGGCTTCAAGTCTTTTTGTACGACCTTATCTGTGATTGTATGTACTTATGGAAGTTCGTGAAAGAGGTTATCCAAAGCGGTTTATCTTTAGAATAAAATTTCCAGTAATTTCGATTTTTAAATGGTTTATCAATTTTGTGGTACGGAGTTATGATCAATGCATAAGAGGTCTCATTAGGTTTAAACTCTACCGCTTAATGCAACAGATAAATTGTTAATTTGCAATCAAACTTAATCAACACAATTGTTATGACATGATAGCCATCACTGATCCCAATACAGTAATGTGAACGCAGTATTAAATTTGTTTTTTTAATCTGTTCCGCCATTATCAGAGGATGGGGTGCACGTCATGAGACCAACACCCACGAATCATACAGCTCACGAGTCATACAGCCCATAAGTTTGACACTAAGCTAACAAGGCCCACGAGACCGACACATTAAGTCCCGTGTTGTATCTGTCGAACTCGTGGGCTGTTTTTGCCTAGTGTCGAACTCATGGGCTTTATTTACCTATATAGTGTCGAACTCATGGGCTATATGACTCGTGGGTGCCGGTCTTGTGGGATGACCCCGGATGATGAGGTCCCTAGTCAGCTCCCAACACATTATACGGAGAGAGGCACGTATCTACAGCAACCATGAAAGTGAGTTGGTGTGCACTTACCTAAGCCGTGCATGGTGGAAATGAGAGCGTGTTGAGAAAATGACTCGTCACTCTGTATAAATCTCAGTGGTACAGCACGGGGTAATAAAACAAAAAAATCAAGAGGCCAAATCAACACTATCACCTCTGGTTGCAGGTTTATGGCCAGGCCCGATTCTTGACTGTGACTGACTCTTGATTTATTGCGCCAGTCTCTTATATACTTAGGTAACGGTCGTTTTTAACATAATAATGAAAGTTTGACGTCCCTCTATCTAAGTTTGTACCGAGAATCCGTAGCATAAAAACCCACAATCCTCTCTTTCGCCTATTCAAAAACATGTTTGCATATCAAGATGTCTTAATCATTTACAAGGTGATTAATAGCGGCTCTTCGCTGCGATGTGTTGTAGATTCATCTTACCAGGTGTTGCGTCGGGAGTTATACAGATCCCTTTTTACGAAGTTCGTTCCCGCGTTGCCAAGGTCTCCATCCTGTTGTCTGCTTGTCCTGACCGCTCCATGACATCGGGCCTTGAAGAGAACCAACGCACTTTGCGGGTCAGTGTGATTGGGTGAACACATTTTAAATGTGGGTGTGTTAGGTGTATGTGTGTATGTGCGAATGTGGCGTCTGTGTTAGTGTTTGTACGTCTGTGGGCGTATGCTTGAGAGCTATAGCCGTTTAAAAAAAAGAGTGTGGGGAACAGGTAGAAAACTGGGAGTCGGAGATAAAACAGCAGTAGTGTGGATTTTATGATTTACAGCAGCAGATGTGACAGTGATAAGAAGTACAAACATTATAAACACAAGTTCGTCATATACACACACGCACAGTCAGTGTGCAATGCACACACGCGCACACACAATCTTATGATTTACAATGATCACACATAAACTCACGCTTGCATACCCGGTCAATAAACCTGTAGTCATCTGCATTTCGACTTTAAAATGTCCACAAGACTTTAAATGAAATTATGAGAAAATGTCAGTGAGCATGATTATCTGGTGGCAAAGCTGGATTAAAACTCAAAAAGCGAACAACACATTAAGTTTGATACAAAGAGATATGATTTATAAGTAGGGGGCATATTTTGCAAAGTGAGCCATATAATTCAAAACGTACATAAATACCGTTTGAAAGATAACGTTACGTTAAAATAACAAGAACCAGAGAGAGGAAAATTCAGACAGTCTAGGAACATGGGAGATAAATAGACAAAAACTTGGATAAGTTAGAATAAATATGAACATACACACACCAATATGAATGCCATAAACGTAGGCCTTACAGGCATAATGAAATACATTATTCAACTAACGTTTCATCTCCCCCAAAACACTTCAAAAGCCCAACATGCATGATATGTGTTAATATATATATATATATATATATACAGATATAACATGCATGATGGATCTTTAAACATTATATAGAAACAAACGATATCCCACTCGTCCGCGAATGTACACAATGTTCAATCACAGTTTCGTTAATGGTGCATGCGGGAATGAGCATTAAACACTGGGCTTTACATTTATTCTGGGTGTAAATATTTATTCCTGGTACAGCAGTATTCAAAAGTTTATAAAAACAGGGCGTATGCAGTATTGTAAGTTCACGTCTATAAAAACTGATGGGATATTTAGTAACTTTACAGGATTTCGTAGAAAACGATGTCTTCTAAGGTGGGGTGTTACGGCACATTTTGGTAAATTGCACATTTTGGTAAATTACCAAAATGTGCAATTTACCAAAATATTCCGTAACAGGGGGAATCAAACCAGTTTAATGATGTAGTGAAGAAAGGAAAAACAGTAGATACAAAATAGATACAATTAATTACACATCGCTTTCGTTCGTTCGTTCGTTCGTTCGTTTGTTCGTTCGTTCTTTCGTTCTTATTTTGCTTCTCAAATCAAATCAAAATGAATTACATGGGTATGACAAATTTAAACAAAAATAACCAAATTACAAAGGAGCAATACAAAAGGGCAGTTTATACTATATGCATAACGCAAATCTTTGTAAAACATTTATAGTTGCACATAATACAGAAAAGGCAGTACATTTGATTTAATAAGGAAACAGGAGACAGTCAGCATTAGCATGGCTTGACTGGGCTGATGACCTCATTGGGAATATACATGTGTAGTGCAGGTTTGCCTTTCACGAAAAGTAGTTTTATTTTTTATTTCCCTATTGCAATAATGTCATATGTACGCTTCAGAGGGAAAACGAAGATGTGAGTAAGTGGTGTGCATGTACAGTAGGTGCGTGAAATGTTTGTGTTGGGGCCATAATATCATAATCTCTTCGACTCCCTGGCTATATAAAAACGGTAACTTGTACCAAATTGTGTAACAGCAGGTGTAAATATGGTTATAATTTTCTTCCTTTGCAGGTATATTTTACAAAGAAAGCACTCCACCTCCATAGTATTGATCAAGATGACTGATAGACAGCTCTTTGCTAACTCACCATCAGGGTCAGTTATACAAGATGACAAGTTGTTGTTCATTTTCCATCTGTGAAAGATGGCTGGATAGCCCATATTCAGCTACACTAAGCTGGTCTTCCATGGGGTCCAGTTGGATGTGGGGTGGGACCACTTCACCGGGTTAGACACCCTGCACTTTGCGATGAATGAATGAAGGGGGATCTTTTACGTGCATGAGCTGTGACTTTCTCATACACGGGGCCTCCATTTTATGTCCTATCCGAGGGACAGAGTGTTTTGCCTCTTGCTAGAGGGGACGGTATGTTTACACACAACATTGCTCAGTCCAGACTCGGGTTCGAACCCGGGCCGCGTGATTGTGAGGCAGACGCGCTACCGACTGAGCCAACTCACCGCCCTTATTTATGTATGCACCGCCCTTATTTATGTATACTACATGCACAAAGATTTTGTACTTGATAGATAGCAAGATGAGATCCCTTCCATGAAACTGTCAATCCGGCATTGGGGACTTTCGCTCAAGCGGTTTAAGATATAAAAAAGTAAGATAGAGCAAAATTGCAATAGATAGAATTGTCCAAGGTGAAAATAAGTGAGGTTAAAAAACTTCAGAAGTAACTGAACACAAATTTCAGACAAAATGTTTTATTTCAATGTCAATACAAATTTCTATAGATTGTCATTTGCGTTGCGCTTGATTTTATCATCGACACCACAGACATTTTCGACCATAACATTATCTACTCTCTCCCCTCCTCTCTCTCTCTCTCTCTCTCTCTCTCTCTTTGTCTTTCTTACCTTTGCCGTAATGACCGTTGACCAGTTTAGCATTTCACAGTTTCATGAATAAAATGTTTCAAAGGGAAATGCCAAAATACTTAACAGAAGTAAACAAAGTACAATTGTTTCAGGAAGAAAATTGATACGAATGGATTGTAGATTTCGACACAGTACCCTGTCATTATTATCATTGACACTAGTAGGATACCTTGTAAAATATACACAATAACGTATCAAATCAACCGCTTTCAAATTTTAAGATCAGGTTCTTGATCAGTTCCCACAGCTTTTCCCTCGCCATGTCAATCTCTTTTGGAAAAAAAAAACAATCTGAGCTCACCTCTATTCCTTTGCAAGAACAAATTTAAACCCTTGGGATGTGAAATGCAATTCCGGATGGCCATTCTGGTAGCCGTTTGCGTTTGCATCGCAGCTAAAGCCACCATGTTTGTTTAGATTCAGGCTGCTCAAATAGCAACCGAACTATTTTCCACTCTCGGCTAAAATTGGTGCGAGCACGCCATAACGAGAAAACATGCTCTCATATCCATTAAACGACACTGCCAACACGTGATTAATTCGTGGTGTTCCACAGGTAGATACTTTCTGCATCTTATTGAAAAGGTAGCTCACCAAATCTTCACGATGGGTGGCTTTTACCTGCGTCAATTGCTTCATTCTTGAGAAACAACATCTATGCACTCAAAGAAAAGTAAACCTGAAGGTATACCATTTGACAATGTCTCCTCTTGGGAGGGGCCTATAAAGTAAAATGTAAGGGCGATCTGGGGCTTTTTCACTCAACCCGAGGCGGAAGAGCACTATTGCTAACGGCCATCATGGTTATTGTTCGAGAAGGGTCTTACCTCCAGTATGATCGACAAAATGTAATCGTAATTGTGTCTTTAAAACACACACACACACACACACACACACACACACACACACACGCACGCACACACAGACGCACACCTACACACACACACACACACACATACTCACACTCACATATTGATCATGTGTTTTCGGGGTTTTTTTATACTGAAACTGCTCCGAGTTTGTATAATGCGAAGATTTTATATGGTATCAAAATGAAATCTTGCCATGGATGTGAAAGTCCCACGTTATAGAGAGTTTTTCAAAAAATATTTATCATCTGGTCTGCGCAAAATGTTTGAAGATTCAGCAATGTTCCGTTAATCATTTCAGGAACTGAAAGCAAAGAAATGAAAGAGGAATTCATTGCTCCATCATGTGGATGTGATCATCGATGATAAATCCAGGGCTGTTTACCACACTGTGATATCGGTGAATTTATTTGAAACAAAATGAACACGCATTGCAGGCAACATTATTTTCAAGTCTTTCTTGGCATGATGATTGTCAAGAAACAGATGTGGTCATTTGGGATAAACCGAGTGAGAATTTCTAGGCAAGGACATCATGAGTGTGCAGATCAAATCTCCTCCATTTGGAGGACTTATTGACTAACCAGGCAGCTTCTCCTTGTTACCACCCCACCTTCCCTACATAATACTTCTTTATCAAGCTGATGTATAATATCAATGAACTTGTCTGTAGCTTTATTTCACCCAGATTATGTATACTGATTACTCGTGCGTTGTCAGGAAAATCTATTAGGAGTCTGCAATGCATTAGCTATACACAGTCCTGTCGCCCGTACAATGTAGCGACAGGCCGTGCTAACGTATGGGGACCCCTTGCTGACGCACGGCGTCTGGTCGGGCTAGCTATGCATGTTGTTTCTTTCTCGCGTCATACCACTCCATAATATGTTTAAGCTGACTTTAATGCATACTGTAACCAAGTCTTTTTTTTTTAAAGGAACAGATTGATGAAGTATCTTCGACATTGGAAGTGCAATGAAGAGATTATGGGAATTCTGGGAATACAACATATAAATCGTTAGCAACTACATAATAAGGATAATGTAACCATAGATGAGACGAAGATGGCATTACTTCTTGAATCTTGCTTTGCTTTGTGCTAAAAAATACCAAACCAATATCAAAATATAGTCATATTCCTTTATTGTATGAAATAAGGTGATCTTTATCGCAGCATTATTCAGTATCGAAGAATCACTGCACAATCGTACTACTTTATTCAGATTCAGATTCAATCATTTATTGATCTATGGGAACATAGAAATTTTGTTTCCATTGACATTTTGTACAGCAATCATGACGATACAAACACATCTCACGTCAAAGTTACCTATTTCAATGACAGTTATAATGAACGTCTTGAACATTTTTTTCTTATAGATCAATCAACTAAAAATGTTCCTATGATTAATGTGCCTCAGCTGTGTCACATAATTTTCAAAGAAGTACACAGTGCAACCTAACAACAATATATTACTTTTTCAGAGAAGCATAATTTAGACGACCACAGAATACGCACGCACTGTTTATTACTTTATAGCTCTGGAGACGTGGGGGGTATTTTCTTTCATTAGTTTGCCCTGCTTTTTTTTTCACCGACCTTGTTCATTAATGGGTTTCTCTTCAGATGATCATAATATTGTTACTTTGCTCTGCAGACATGAAGAATTTATTCTTTCAAAACTTTGCCCTGATTTTGTTTTCTTCACTGACTTTGTTCATTATTGGGTTTCCTCTTCAGAAGATTATTGTGGAGACATAATAGGTCTGTACATAGTGTCACAATCGCAAATCAATGCTTGGAATTTCTTCTCAAAGATTTACATTACAGAACTCTTGTCGTGAGAAAAGTATTTATTATTATCTTGTTTTATCTATTTCATACTGTAGGGTTGGCCTCTTCAGTTTTGTAAAAAAAAATGCTTTCCAAAGGCGCCCAGCAGTAATAACACACATCATTTTACATGAAAATACAAAATATAAAACAGTTTTAGGTAACATTGTACACTACAAACATCGAGAGTGGGTTAATGATGAATAAGTGTACGTGTATATATGGATATACGAGTACATAGCACTGTTACAAATTAATTGAATCACTATAGGGCTTTGCATCGTCTTTTTTTTAATCCATAAAGGGATGTGTTACATGTTTGAACATTTTACAGAGAGTGTACAGAGAGAGAAAGTTAAAGGGGGCATTTCAAAGAAAAACGTGCCCTATTATTTACAGTTGGTTTACATTGTATGATTCTGAATAAGTCGGTATTAGATTATTTTGTATTTTTAAAGAGCAAGAACACAAAATTTATATATCTTTAAGTTGCAGAACTGATTGCCATTTCAGCGTTATCAACGACGAAGTTAGAGATGTACGGTAATCTTTATACAAAATCATTTTAGCACATTAATCGCATGCGAAAGAGACTTTCAAAGAAGTTTGATTTTCATTCAGGGTCATCGTGTTAAAGCAGAGAGAGGAAAATGTCATTCCAGGCAATCTCTGAGGTTTCCGAAGGCATGCACATTACATGATTTTACCGACTTAAAAACTGTCTCGTAATTCATCCAATTTTACTGACATGAGTATTTTGTAATAATTGTGCCTATTCGTGTATCTAAACGGACTTATAAACACAGCGTCTTTTCACACCTTCCTGTCATAACAGGATATCATATTGAGGATGTGATCACAAATATGTCCCGAGTCTGACCATCTCCGTTTAAGTTCGAGCTCTTTGTCACGTCCGGCGTTTCTGTCCGGGCATCGCTCTTGGCCTGAAAATGACGTTAACAATGCAAACACAGATCAAAGAGATGATTATGCAATAAAACGACTGGAGCAACTCGTGCACCAATACCATTTTCGGTAAATGCCCGGATGTCCCCTTCGACGCTCCGCCACGGATTTAGAATTCCGGGGGATGCACATGCTGATGCAATGGAAAGCCTCATCTGATAATTTATTTGTTTCCCTGAATGACAATGCTATGTAACTTCAAGCAGATGTTATTTCATGTATTTTTTCTTTATAATTTATGATATCGTCGAATCCGTTCCAAATTGGCATTCATTTCAGTGACACAGTTGATGTCGTTCAAATGACAAGGAGGACCAAAATATTTCACAATCTATGTTATCTGTATTTTGTCCCTTTATCGGTGTCATTACTGAAGCTTTTCCTTCGGCAGTGCTCTCTGTCATTAATGAATATAATCATACCTTTTTGAGTGTATTTTACACCCTAAAAGGAAGACTGGCACTCATTTACCAGGGTATTGCAGACGTAACAGATCAACCATACGTTAGCTCAAGCTTCACTCTTATAACATCCGAGTCAGAACTGACCCGGAACTGGGTCCGTTGGGGTCACACACCGTTCCGGGTCAGAAATGACAAGAAATGGGGTCAGATATGTTCCATTCAGAGTCATAAATTGGGTAAGGGTGACCCCATTTGGGGTCTTCATGACCAAATTCCAAGTTATTTTTTACCCGGAACGGTGTATGACCCCAACGGACCCAGTTCCCGGTCATTTCTGACTCGGATGTTTTAAGAGTATTGTTGATGCAATAAGGTCGTGAAAATCATTATTGGAATTTCATTATCTCATGTTAGAAAAATGTGTAAATGGAATAATGATAATAATAATAATAACAATAATAATAATAATAATAATAATACAGGGTACTTATAATGCGCCAATTCCACATAACTAACGTGCTCAAGGCGCAGAATACAGTATAGTGCAGAACGCAGAACGTGCGCAAGGCGCGGAATAGCACAAGGTCATGAAAAACAAATTGATATTAAAAAAACTTTTAACAAATGATTTGATCTCGCTCTTTTTAGCTCTTCAGAAATGATGAATACTATTTGCCTTCACATTATTTCATTAACAAGTCAAGGAATGTGCAAAGGTCACAAAAATGAAATTTCGAGAAATTCTTGTTCTTCTTTGCCTCTTATCACTGTAGTAATTGTGACAACACAATGTTGTAGAATGAATTCATCGATAACAGAAAGGACGGCACACTATTTATCAAAATTTAAAAGTGCAACATTGTAAATTGAAGCGAAAAGTGAATCATTAAAAATGTTGAATCAAAATGAAAAAGTGACAACAATAAAACGACCTAGCAATTAAAAGATTGTCCGATTACCTCAAGCTTTCATTGAGTGTCTTAAATCAATTTTTCTGCGTGTACCGAATCCATGTTTTGGGGTGATTTTGATTGGCACTCTGCAAAGCTAATTTAATGCATGCTTATACGATTGCATTATTTTATTTTATTTTATTATTGCGTTAACAATCTGACAAGCTCTTGGCTTTGGAAAGTACAGTTGTATGATTGAATCATTATGTTTTGGAGAAAAAGACATATTATGATTCTTTAATGTATCGATTCCTTGGGTTAACTTGCTGCAAAAAAGGTTTTGTCCCAGCAAGTAAATTGGAAAATGTGGATTTTAATGCATATTTCTATTTTAGGGAAGAGTATGGTAAAACTTGTTTTATTCCTTAAATTTGCAAACAGTCACACACATGAAAATATACTAAAACTTATCAATTGGTGACAGAATCAGGCAATTTGGTCTTAACAGATCTGTAACCACTTTCAGAGTCATATGCATCATTCTAGAAAATAAAATGCCTCAGAAAAGTTGCCAAGGAAACCAATAATTTACAACAAGGCAATCGCCAAATTGTGTCTCGCCCATTCGCGTACAAGGAATTAATATTTTTTATAACTCCCACAAGTTAATTGACCTGCTCATGACCTTTGACCTTGTGGTGACCTTCAACACCCTAAGGGACATCTACCATCCAAGTTTGGTCACAAACGGACAAAGGGATCAAAAGTAATGAGCCATAATCGAAATGCGCCATAAAAACTTAACATTGGGCCCTAAAAATTTGTTGACCCCTTTTTGTGACCTTTGACCCTGTGATGACCTTTAACTCCCCAAGGGACATCTACCGTCCAAGTTTGGTCACAAACGGACATAGAGATCAAAAGTTATGAGCCACAATCAAAACGCGCCCTAAAAACATAACATTGGGCCCTAAAAGTTTGTTGACCCCTGTCTGTGACCTTTGACCTTGTGACGACCTTCACCTCCCCAAGAGACATCTTCCATCCAAGTTTGGTCACAAACGCACAAAGGGATCAAAAGTTATGAGCCATAAACGAAATGCGCCCTAAAAACTTAACATTGGGCCCTAAAAGTTCGTTGACCCCCGTCTGTAACCTTTGACCTTGTGGTTACCTTCAACTTCCCAAGAGACATCTACCATCACCAAAGTTTGATTGCCATTGTAGAAACATGTGCTGAGTTACGTGTGATAAGAGAGTCTTGCAAGTAAACTTTAACGTATGACCTCAAATGACCTTTGACCTTATCATGTGACCTCTTATGGCACCATAACATGAAGGTACCCCCAGTGCATCAATCACCCAAGTTTGATTGCCATGGTAGCAACATGTGTCGAGTTACGTGTGATAAGAGAGTCTTGCAAGTAAACTTTAACGTATGACCTCAAATGACCTTTGACCTTATCCTGTGACCTCCAACGGAACCATAACATGAAGGTACCCCCAGTGCATCTATGACCCAAGTTAGGTTGTAATCCAAGCAACTTATGTGAAGTTATTTGTCAAAAGAGAGTCTTGCAGGTAAACTTTAACATAGAAAAGAGAGTCTTGCACATACTCTTTAATATATGACCTCAAATGACCTTTGACATCATCACATGACCTCCGACAACACCATAACATAAAGATACCCCTAGTGCTTCTATCACCCAAGTGTGGCTGCCATTGCTGTAACAGTTGCCAAGTTATGCATCATAAGAGAGTCTTGCAGGTAAACTTTAACATTTGTGACGGACGACGGACGACGGACGACGGACGGACGACGGACAGACGACGGACGGACGACGGACGGACGACGGACGGACGCCATTTTGATCCTTTAGTCTCGCCTTCACCTCCGGTGGGCGAAACAAAAATCGATGGATTAAGAACAAAGAACTCAAATGAAGAGCAACTTAAAAAAAACTACAAAAGATAATAAACAAAGATAACAAAAATATGCAGCACTACACCAAAAAAATGTGGTATCTGGTGCGGCATACACAGGACTTGTCTTTACATGATTGATCTTGTGATTAAACACACCTTTTCTTCGTAGAGCACATTGCAGTCCAACTTCCGGCGGCAGCCACTGGGTGCACAACAGCAGAGGGTACGGGAGACTCGAGACAGCAGGCGCGGATCAACATCCTTTGGGTCCGTGGCGCCTGAGCGGAGAAAGAAACCATAGATTACCACATTTCATTCTTCGGCTTCGACTTACAGATGAGCGAATAATTACTATAATATCTCCCGTGTCTTCCCGTAATCTTTTACTACTTTCCTATTTTGTGCGCCATTACCGTAAAACAGACAAACATAACACATCGGATTTAGGATGCGAAAAGAACACTCCACTTTATTGGAGATCCAGGCTGTAACATGGTTACAATACAGTCGCCTCTAGAGGGCGTATAAACAACACACAATATATACTGGCGTGACTACTTTCTTTCTTTCTGTTTTTCCTTCCTCTCTTGGGAATGGTGCAAACATGTGCATACCATGAATAATGAATACATATGGGAACACTTTGTACTCCAACAAACTAAAAGCAATATGTACTGTACGTAGTGCAGAATAATGTATCACAAGTATGGGAACACTTTGTACCGTACTCCAACAAACTAAAAGCAATATGTACTGTACGTAGTGCAAACATGTGTTGCTTTTGAGACAGAACTTTCTATTAGAAATAACTAACTATGATGTCACGTGTTCCACAACCTCACATAAGACGTGTAAAATCACACGTGCATGATGTTGGCATCAAAGCAGCCTTTTACTTCACCAAACTTTCTTTAATATGTCATCTTTTACCTTTCACGTATATACAGGCCTATTGTATAAACTATAAAAATACTAAAAAACTTGTGAGGTACTATATTCTGAACTACAGGTGTACTGCCATACATACTATACATACACGTTACAAAAATAACTCAAGCAGTACTTGTATGCATCCAATATCTACTATCTTCTGACAATTTATGTGATTAGCCAACCAAACCAAAAAAACAAGGATTGACCGTAGTACGAGTGTAGCGTTAACATCACAATACACATGTACCATCACACAACATCTAACACTGTATTCCATGAAAAGAGAGGGGATAATATGCGAACTGTTTTTATCAATCCAGTAAGCCCAAACTGGAACCCTTAAATAAAAAAACCCTACATTCACCGAACCATTGTATATCTCCAAAATATAATACAACATACACTTATGTATTGTAAGTGCTGCATGCTACACTTTAACATATTCAGAATGCATCAAAAAACTGCGAATAACTCATGAAATTATCTCCCTTCTTCTCATCCATACAACTTTCAGCATTTTCTTTCATTACACTGAAATTTCTGTACATTACTCTGTCCTGTCATTACATTGTACCTCACCACATCTGACATTCTTTTGTCCTATGACAGTAGTCAATTACTGTATACTATCCATTAAATCATAACATCATTCTTTCCCTCAATACAACATAACTTCTCTATAATCTTCTGTCCTATCAAAACACTGTGGCTTCTGTATACACATCATAACTTCTCTTTATTCTTCTGTCATAATATCTTCATTGGTCCTATCCACGCACACTACTTCCCTTACCTCCTCTGTTCTTTCACTACCCGAACTTCTATACATATTTGCCCCCATAAAACAAGTACACTGTATAACTGCATTGTAAGCTATACGCTCTTCCCTTCTTTTACCACGTTCCATATCCCTTTCCCTGAACTATTCAGGACTGTGAATTGGAAAAAATAACCACAGACATAAAACTAATCAAAACTGTATCATCACAGCATACGACATGTACATAAACGATAAGAGTACACCAAAATACTTATATCACTAAAGCCTTCAAAAATACAGTGGTCAATAAAATACCTCCCAATGGAGAAAAAAAAATCCCATTAACAACATTAAAGTAGTGCTGTAATATTCTAAACAAACCATCAACAAATTTGCAGAAAGTTTTTTTCAAGTGTAGGAGTATGAGCGTAAGAGACAATAAAACAAAGTACACACAAAAATTCCGACAACCTGCACAAATGATAAAGTCATACTTTACCAACACTCAGTACAAACAGGAAATGATTGGTAAATATGTAGAACCTACATACACATAATATATAAATCCGAGCACCAAATGCATGTGTATTAAACAAGCAAGAAGGATTTGAACAAAACTGTCTGCTCAGTCAAAAGTGGTATGAAGAAATGAATCAACATACAAAACAGCCGGCAGGCTACCATAACTATCAAAAATATGCAAAAATACATCATCGTTTCTGATAAATGCGTTAACATTTCAAAGCAAACAGGCAAAGCCTGCAACTAAAACATGTTTTAACAGTCCAGTGCCAAAAACATGCTGTACAATGATCAGTGCAAGGCAGCAAACATGGATTGAGCTAGCACTAAGACACTTAGGAGATATTGTGGCAAGATAGTGCAGATGATCACAGGCATCTTCATTGGTATGCAAAGATACAGTAACAGCAGCCCTAGTGCTGCAGTGGTGGTGATGTCATTTTGCAGAATGTCCGGAGGACGACCTGGAGGAGATGACATGTTGTCACACAAGAGGTAGGTTCCACAACAGCTACCCTTGACAGCAACAAAGGTACACTTTGTAGCACCACAGGCAGGGTGATAGTCAAGGACATCAGGGGGGCGGCCTGGAGAATGGGTCGCAATGGTGTCAGGAACGGGAGGGGTGGAGTAAGAACCGCTTGTCTGCTGGCAGCCGAGGGTATCGGGAGGGCGGCCTGTAGGAGCCCGATTCACATCGAGCTGAAGGTGGGTCCCATCAGCAGGGGTATCAGGAGGGCAGCCTGAAGGAGCGCGATTCACATCGAGCTGAAGGTGGGTCCCATCAGCAGGAATATCAAGAGGGCGGTCTGAAGGAGCCCGAGTCACATCGAGCTGAAGGTGGGTCCCATCAGCAGGGGTATCAGGAGGAGGGTTTGTAGGAGCCCGATTCACATCGAGCTGACGGTGGGTCCCATCAGCAGGAATATCAGGAGGGCGGTCTGAAGGAGCCCGATTCACGTCAAGCTGAAGGTGGGTCCCATCAGCAGGGGTATCAGGAGGAGGGTTTGTAGGAGCCCGATTCACATCGAGCTGAAGGTGGGTCCCATCAGCGGGGGTGTCAGGAGGGCGGCCTAGAGGAGACCGATTCACATTGAGCCGAAGGTGGGTCCCATCAGCATGGTAATCAGGACAGTTTGTAGGGGCCCGATTCACATCGAGCTGAAGGTGGGTCCCATCAGCGGGGGTGTCAGGAGGGCGGCCTAGAGGAGACCGATTCACATCGAGCCGAAGGTGGGTCCCATCAGCGGGGGTGTCAGGAGGGCGGCCTGGAGGAGCCTGATTCATATCAAGCTGAAGTTGAGTTCCCTCGACATCGACCATAATGGGGGTGGGGTGGACGGGACTGGTTGGCTGGTACATGAAGATGTGCGCGTCATCAAGGAACGTCTGCGCTGCTTTGCACCAGAGATGTTGTGGACGTGTATCCCAGAGACAAGGATGATCAGGAACTGCAATGAGCTGGACCTGGTCTGTGTGGGGCTGAGGAGCATCAACACACGGATAGAGCTGGCCGTCTGCCGTAACGTGCTCGTGAGTAGCACCCAGATCTAGTGTGGGGGGTGGACTATCGAGCGGTGATGGCTGACGTGGAAATGGCTGGTCCACGTACAGATCCGGATGATGTGTGCTCAAGGCATTGGCTGGACCGGTGTTCTGCGTGATGGCGAAATCGTGATGTTCGCTACCAAATACAGTGTGCATGTTGCGTGAGTGTGAATGCTGAGTGTGTGTACGCCTAGAGTGCAGCATTACAGAACACTGGGACTCATCGACACAAGAAGAAGAGAACTGAGCCTGCAATACAGGGACGCTACCACAAAATTCCGCTTCTTTGACAGTTTCACCCTTCTCTACTGGCCCAACACAACAAAAACAGTTGTCAACATTGGCAGTAAACTCAACATTACTGATGTCTGACAAACCAAAATGTGCCAACATGTGACAAGGGCAGTCGCATCCAAGAGCGAGTTCAAGACCATGAGAATATCCGAGAATACCCTCATCTAACACTGACACACTCTCCACATGCTTATGATCACCAGGAATATTGGGAATGTCATCAGGGAGCTCGACTTCATCTACTACCAACCTCTTGTCAGTGTACGTGCCATGTTGGCCTAGACCATAAGGGGGAACAGCGGTATGATCATGATCACAGTCTGCAACAGATCTAGATCCTGTGCAACCAATGGGTAGAGCAACACGTACAATGCGTCCAACAGACATATCCCAACTGGTACTGCTAGTCAGTTCACTTTGTGACTCATCCAAATTATGACTAGATCTGGCATAACTTATCCCGTTATCTACACTTCTCACATTCAACCCATCATGATTGCTTTCTTTATTTGCTCTGGGCCCAATCTCGTATTCAGGCTCATCAATGATTCTCAGTTCACTATCATTATAATCCTCTAATGGCTCAACATCATTCACTGGTTCATCATCACTGGCAACAGATTCACCATCAACAAAATCACAGTTACGTATGTCATGATCAACTACCTGTCTATCGAACCCATAGTGGATGCAAACCAGGTGCCAAATGTCTGCCAGGGAAGTTGAATTATTGACAATTGAACCTCGAGAAATGATTGGGCAGAAAGCTGAAATTTGACCTAGCATCAATTCTAGCAATTGAACTTTCTGCGCGGCTGTCTTGCCGCCAGACAAGTCAGAGGAATCATCGACGAAACCGCGCAAACGATTTGCCTTCGACTTCCTTTTCCAAGAAACCCCCTCCGCTAGGAATGGAGAGAATTCCGGGTATGCACGAAGTGTGCTCATGAGACTACTCTTCCACGCTAGGAAGGACTCGGGAGTCTCGTCCCGACATAAGCGCCATTGTGCGGGCGCATCCGCAGCTGACCGCGCCATCGTATCGTATGTATACGTGGGGCTATCAAAGCGTTACCTGTGTGTCGCTAACGCTGATGGAGGTGATGAACAGCCAGTTCAAATCGCAAAAATCACGACAGCTACTGTATCTAACTGTTGATGTGTCGGCCATATGTGGCCTGCAAGCCTTGGTTGATGGGTGGAAAACGATCCGAGCGCTGCCACCACGCCATTACCGTAAAACAGACAAACATAACACATCGGATTTAGGATGCGAAAAGAACACTCCACTTTATTGGAGATCCAGGCTGTAACATGGTTACAATACAGTCGCCTCTAGAGGGCGTATAAACAACACACAATATATACTGGCGGTGAGTAATTCACAAAATTTACAAGCTATTATGCTTCTCTTGTGAATTCCTCTTTTCCATATAGAGTTACAAAATAAAATTGTATTGCATACTTGTCTATTTATATACAAACAAAATTGATATCATCATAATAATTGTATCCATGTTTTGTTGAAACTTATGTGATTCAAAGTTCCTTGAAATATAATGTACTCATGTAAGCGTTATGTATATTGATTTGTATTACTTTATGTGGAAATAAAATCACTTGAATTGAATGGAATTGAATTTCCGTGCTGGTCGGCAATTCGAGTGAATAGTTTTTTTTTTTTGTGATTTACCTTCAGCTCTTTTGTGTATGGCTCTGGATATTTCTATCAGCTGTCTTTCCTCATCACTCTAAAATGTATAATTACCTCGCATCTCAGTCCCTCCTTCTTTCTCTTTTTCCTACTTGTATTTCGATTCAATTTCTTTGTCTCGTATTGATTCGTTTTGAAAAGCCAGTATAAAGGGCTATAGGCCTATAAGTGTTTATAATCATTCTCAATGATCCGCCAACCAAGAATTCATCTCTCCGTATGTAATGCTTACTGCCATTTTCTGAGCTGTAATCGCATAATATACCCACCAGTGAGGAAACTGAAGAGCAGGCCAACGAAGACGACGATGAAGGCGCTGATAAGACC
The DNA here is from genome assembly GCF_040938485.1 of Diadema antillarum. Taxonomy (NCBI): domain Eukaryota; kingdom Metazoa; phylum Echinodermata; class Echinoidea; order Diadematoida; family Diadematidae; genus Diadema; species Diadema antillarum. The sequence goes on from NW_027271737.1 coordinate 79,989, forward strand.
GTAGTACAAGTAAGACACGTGGTACAGGTCTGTGATGCTGTGACCTGAGCTACAAGGACCGGAAAGAGTTGGGAGCAACACTGACTCATAAGAAACATAACGGTATTCTATTTTGCAAGGTTTCAAGAAAATTTGCTTCATTCTTTCAATTAAAACTTGTCGGTGAGCTCTGTTCCATATAGGCGTATACTAAATCGTCTTAATCGTCTTCTGTCAATTCATCTATATTTCTTTTTTTCGAACAGACAAGAGATAGACGTTGTTTATGGAGCGTCACCGAGCTCTTTTTGTCGTGGAAACAAGACCTCCCGAAATGTCCACCCATTTTGGGCGTAGAATCATTACGTTAATACACATTTGGACTGTAAATTGAACCAGTGCACCAACAATAACTACATCGCTGTAAGTAGCACTAGATCAGATCAGAACCAAACTACCGTATGACCCCCCCCCCCCAGAAAAAAAAAACTACAACGGGACCTTCCACAATGATAACTTTGAAAATAGTACAGAAAACCCCATTCGATTTGATTCAGTGCATGAGGAATTTTGTAGAGCACGTCAGGAATCTCTTCCCTCCAAGTTCTGTCCATTGTGTTCACAGTCCAAGAGCATTCACGTGCTAAACTTGGAAGAATCAGACTCATGACATGCTCTACAACAAGCCACATTTCTCTGTGACCGCATAACCAAATTGAACGGGGTTTTCTGCAAAATAGAGCTAAGATGTTATATTTCAAGACCCTAAAGTAGTATTTAGATAGTTTAATCATATTGGGAGTTTTCAATGCGACAATCCGATTGTATTTTTTTTTTTTGGAAATACTGTATGACTGTTCATAGCGATGAATGAGGCAACGATTTTATTCGTTATACCATCACTTTCTTGGCGGTCGTTAACATAAAAACGTTGTCCTCTACCATCACATAGATTAAAACTGCAAAAGTTTATGCCTTGTTCAACTAAATACAATGCCGGCATGAAATGTACAAAGCAACTGAACAGGCATGAAGTTATCAGTTATTTTTGTTATCCTATATAATGCTTACTCTTATTCTATTCTCAAATAGGTCGAATGATGAATGAAGTAGGACTATATACATCCTTATCGACATTTTTTATTCCTGCCTACACATTATCAAGCGACTCTATAAATGCTCAATCTCTCAAAGACGTACTATGACGAACTACTGCCATGAGATGTTGTCATTAACTCATATGGATCAGTAGTTGTGGGGAGGGCACTAGTCGTGGTCACATTTTCCGCTGCCAGGCAGCCGTCAGTGGACACTGGAAGTTTCGGTTTGTCCGGTGGGTCCAAGAACGAGCCAACTCCTATCCAAAGAGCCATCCCTATTCCACAGAGTGATCCAACGATGGCACCCTAATTGGAAACCAAAAAGAAAAAACAACAACAACAACAACATATATATTCATGTAATACATGTATACTGTTGTTCGCATCGTTTGTGCGTGTGTGTGTGTGTGTGTGTGTGTGTGTATTTTAATATATTCTCTGCAAACGATGCGAACAAACTCTTAATCCAGCTCTAGGGAGACGTTGTGTAGACAATGGCATTAGAGATAAGCAATGTCAGCAGTAAAGCATGCAATTTAATGTGATATGATATACTTGAAAACATTAATCGAACAAAAACAAATGAATAACAAGAGAGTGTCATTATGTGCACTATTCAAGGGCTTTATATATATATATATATATATATATATATATATATCATGTAACGAAATTCGGTGGAACCGATTCGATTTTACTGTTCGATTAGTATTTTTATGATCGATAGTGTCTATAACATAGAAAGGGGCACAATATCGAAACGTTGGACAAACGTTTCAAGGTGGTAGTGCATCATTATGAGTTTAAACATTTATTATTAGATATATGGTTATTTGTTTGTCATGGGCAAGTTTGGATTATTTCAATACCAACTCCGGTTTAGACCGATGATACATGCCGAATTATAGTAACCATGTACAAGAGATACTGCTAAAATATATAATTGTTGTACGAATTTAATAACCACGCCAACATTGTAAATAATTTGAAGGACTACTGCGAGTATTTTCCGCGTCGCACGCGGCTGTGCGGGATTGCCTCCTCATTCCGCGATAGGAGGAGAGGCATATAAAGTGGCCGTTGTGTGACATAGTCCGCAACAAGTAGCCCGTGTATGATACATTTCCAATGTGTTGTTATTGTTTGCTTCTATATGTAATAAACTGTACATGTGTTCCTGTAATGCTGACTTCACTGTGTCTTCTTGAGTGTTCTACCACGATACAACAGCTTGGAGAGTAGTGATACGTGTTCCTGAGAAGACCAACTAGCAAGTCATTGGATTTCGGGTATATTGGTAATGTGACTTGTCGCATAGTCCGTGCCCAATCCAAGTTCCAGTCGTCGTCATTGGATTTCGGGTATAATGGTAATGTGACTTGTCGCATAGTCCGTGCCCAATCCAAGTTCCAGTCGTCGCCTGAGGAAGTTGGTAACGGTGCGATACCAGCACTTTACCCCGTGCCATCAACGATACCTGTGCCACCATATGGTTGTGAAAGGTGTTCCACGTTAGCGTGACTGAATTGGTAATAAAACTTGATAGCAGAACAGTTGGTAGCAGCACTTGGTAGCAAGAGTTGGTAGCAGAACTTGGTAGCAAAAGTTGGTAACAAACTAGACGTACCAATTTAACACCATCTACAACTGACGTTTGGAAGTGACATTATCTAAGTGATGCTGAACTTTGTATGTGTGCCGCTTGTGTTGGTGAGCTGCTTCTGACACAACATATTACATGGTAGACACAGACTGGTAGTTTTAATGATTTAAAGGGATCGTTGTAAACTGCAACAAAACGAACCCCGCCTACTCGGCCATCCTGACACGGCTCGCGGAGACATTTGTACAGACAGTCAGATACACTCACTTAATTCACGACGAGAAGGCGAGTTCGTCACACATGGTGTCAGGAGTGGGATCCCTATTTGTAACTTTTGTATGAATAAATGTAGTTAACTGTGTTTTCACTATGGCACGCGAAACGCCATTGTTGGAGTTGTCACTTTTGCTGGAGAGCAAGATTAGCGAAATCGACGACTTGATTGCTCAGGTGTCAGAGTCGGTGCGCAAACAAACTGGAGTAGCACCAACTTCGGTTTCAAACTTACGCTGCTCACCGATGACACTTGCAGGGCGCCCTAACCAGTCGTCACTGCCACCCTCACCAGTGGTGTCACCTCAGCTGTTTGGAGATGCGAATAGAGAGGTGGAGTTGTCAGCTCCGCCATCGGCAAAGCTACTACCATCAAACTCCAATGCAGCAGGCGCATTCATCTCGTACAAGTGACCAGCCTGTTACAGTTGGAGGACAACCAGATGTAATGCCACACCAGTTTGGCCCGAACCAGCGACGTCGAACAGAGCTCTGGGACCAGAGACGTCACTATGATGTTCAGGGCAACGGAACCAGCACACCGGCTGTCATACCAGACAGATATGATGGCAAAGGACCTGTGCTGGATTATCTTTGCCATTTCGAAGCTTGCGCTGGAGTTAACCACTGGACGGAAGTGGAAGCTCTTCAATATTTGGCTGCCAGCTTGAAAGCAGCTGCTGTCAAAGTACTAGCACAGCAGACGGGACGTCAGTTGACGTACCAAGAACTCGTGAACTGCCTGAAGCACCGCTTTGGACCTGTTTCGCATTCACAAGTATTCCTGGCAGAACTGCGTACCAGACGACGCAAACCGAAGGAAAGTTTGCAGGAGCTAGGACAGAGCATTCGCGAGCTTACATCCATGGCATATCCTGAATTCGAGGAAGCGGGCCAAGATAAATTGGCTCGAGGTCATTTTCTCGATGCTATAGTTGACCGGGATATCCGAATCGGCCTTTTCCGGGCTCAGCCTCGTACGCTCGATGAGGCAATCCAAGCTGCTCTCAACACAGAAGCCTTCCTGCGGATGGAGAGTGACCGTCGACAGTATACCCGGGTCTTGTTGTCACAGGAGGAAGAACAAGACGTGGCTGTGAAGGATGAAGACACTGCTGACAAATCAATGGGGGTGTCTGAAAATAGCACCACTCTCATGATCGAAGCAGTGAGCGATCTAATAAAGAAGGAGAAGGAGCAGACAACGCCAATGCCGAGAAGCGACTTGGCATCAAAGACTGAGACACTCCCTAAAAGCGAACAGAAGGAGGACAGTCAGCCTTCTGATAACAAGGAGGACACATCCAAGGAGGGTACGAATCCTCCAGACGACGGGTGCACGCCAGCCAGAAAGGCACCCGAACCAGAGACATCTTCACCGCCTCTACCTAGTTCCGCAGCTTCACTTCTGTCATCCACGTTCCAGAAAGGACTGTACGTGAAGTTGAACGTGAATGGGCAGGAGGTGATGTTTCTGGTAGACATTGGTGCATCGCAGTCATATGTCTCAGAAGGAATGTACCTGCGAATGAGACCTGAGCGAAAGCCACCACTTGAACCAGTGACAAGCATCGTTCGTCAAGCAGATGGATCTCGGTTGAAAACAAAGGGACATGCAACCATGGAACTTCAGCTTGGCTCCTGCTTGTGCCAAGTTGACTTGGTAGTAGCTGACATAAGAGCTGAGGGCATCCTTGGTCTGGATCTCTTGACTGGTCTTCAAACCGCGCTAGTTTTCGAAAACATGCAGTTGCATACTCCATGGGTATCTCTCCCATGTATAAACAATGAGAGACAGAAATGTGCAGCAACGACAGCACCAACATTGGTAAAAGGAACAGAGGTAGCCAACCTTACCAGCCTTGCTGAGGACGACACGGAGACCACGCCTCTCGACGAAGGCATATCTCAGAATCGTGTGCCGCCACATCTGGATAACTTCTGTCAATGCAGTTTGACAGAAACTCCCCCAGAAAGCAATTCATCGGCATACCAGCTTCTGAGAGACGACTTAGAGGTGTTCTCTACAGGCCGAGCAGGGACACGTGTCAGCGTCAGCGCGACAGCACCAGTGGTTGCGGGAAAGCTACCTAGAGGACATCGCCGGTGTGACGACTTTTCCTCACCTGCATGCTACTCTCGGTCACCGGGAAGACCACCTGATTATCTACCCCGATCGAGGAACCGCTCTCCGTTGAGACACGCCCCTTCTTCATCTCGTCGTACATCCGATTCATTCTGGCACACCATGCCAGGGTGAAATGTGACATTTCTCTCGTCGACCTGTCTGCTGCAAGGGAGCAGCCAGGACAGGAAATCAAATGAAGAGACTGTTGAACTCTTAAAAGATGAGATTCTGACGAACAATTAGTCTATATGACAATTGGACAACTTTGAACTAAATACTGTAGTTGTCTCATAACGTTGCTATGAACTGTACGTAGAGTTTTGTAAAGGAGCAAAACGATCAACAATGTTTGTAGTAGTACATGTTTGTTGTCATTTTTGCTTCTTCATGTGTTCGGCTCCAGGGACGAAGCCTGCATGGGGAGGGAAGCCATGTAACGAAATTCGGTGGAACCGATTCGATTTTACTGTTCGATTAGTATTTTTATGATCGATAGTGTCTATAACATAGAAAGGGGCACAATATCGAAACGTTGGACAAACGTTTCAAGGTGGTAGTGCATCATTATGAGTTTAAACATTTATTATTAGATATATGGTTACTTGTTTGTCATGGGCAAGTTTGGATTATTTCAATACCAACTCCGGTTTAGACCGATGATACATGCCGAATTATAGTAACCATGTACAAGAGATACTGCTAAAATATATAATTGTTGTACGAATTTAATAACCACGCCAACATTGTAAATAATTTGAAGGACTACTGCGAGTATTTTCCGCGTCGCACACGGCTGTGCGGGATTGCCTCCTCATTCCGCGATAGGAGGAGAGGCATATAAAGTGGCCGTTGTGTGACATAGTCCGCAACAAGTAGCCCGTGTATGATACATTTCCAATGTGTTGTTATTGTTTGCTTCTATATGTAATAAACTGTACATGTGTTCCTGTAATGCTGACTTCACTGTGTCTTCTTGAGTGTTCTACCACGATACAACAGCTTGGAGAGTAGTGGTACGTGTTCCTGAGAAGACCAACTAGCAAGTCATTGGATTTCGGGTATATTGGTAATGTGACTTGTCGCATAGTCCGTGCCCAATCCAAGTTCCAGTCGTCGTCATTGGATTTCGGGTATAATGGTAATGTGACTTGTCGCATAGTCCGTGCCCAATCCAAGTTCCAGTCGTCGCCTGAGGAAGTTGGTAACGGTGCGATACCAGCACTTTACCCCGTGCCATCAACGATACCTGTGCCACCATATGGTTGTGAAAGGTGTTCCACGTTAGCGTGACTGAATTGGTAATAAAACGTGATAGCAGAACAGTTGGTAGCAGCACTTGGTAGCAAGAGTTGGTAGCAGAACTTGGTAGCAAAAGTTGGTAACAAACTAGACGTACCAATTTAACACCATCTACAACTGACGTTTGGAAGTGACATTATCTAAGTGATGCTGAACTTTGTATGTGTGCCGCTTGTGTTGGTGAGCTGCTTCTGACACAACATATTACATGGTAGACACAGACTGGTAGTTTTAATGATTTAAAGGGATCGTTGTAAACTGCAACAAAACGAACCCCGCCTACTCGGCCATCCTGACACGGCTCGCGGAGACATTTGTACAGACAGTCAGATACACTCACTTAATTCACGACGAGAAGGCGAGTTCGTCACAATATATATATATATATATATATATATATATATATATTTGTAAATACATATATATTGTGACGAACTCGCCTTCTCGTCGTGAATTAAGAGAGTATATTTGCCTGTTTGTACAAATGTCTCCGCGAGCCGTGTCAGAATGGCCGAGTAGGCGGGGTTCGTTTTGTTGCAGTTTACAACGATCCCTTTAAATCATTAAAACTACCAGTCTGTGTCTACCATGTAATATGTTGTGTCAGAAGCAGCTCACCAACACAAGCGGCACACATACAAAGTTCAGCATCACTTAGATAATGTCACTTCCAAACGTCAGTTGTAGATGGTGTTAAATTGGTACGTCTAGTTTGTTACCAACTTTTGCTACCAAGTTCTGCTACCAACTCTTGCTACCAAGTGCTGCTACCAAGTTTTGCTATCAAGTTTTATTACCAACTCAGTCACGCTAACGTGGAACACCTTTCACAACCATATGGTGGCACAGGTATCGTTGATGGCACGGGGTAAAGTGCTATATCGCACCGTTACCAACACCTTCAGGCGACGACTGGAACTTGGATTGGGCACAGGGCATATGCGACAAGTCACATTACCACTGTTCCCGAAATCCAACGGCGACGACTGGAACTTGGATTGGGCAGGGACTATGCGACAAGTCACATTACCACTACACCCGAAATCCAACGGCGACGACTGGAACTTGGATTGGGCACGGACTATGCGACAAGTCACATTACCAATATACCCGAAATCCAACGGCTTGCTAGTTGGTTTTCTCAGGAACGGTGCTCCAGCTCAAGAACATGTATCACCACTCCGCACACCGCTGCTTGTAGTCCATGGGCCAGGCCAGATATTGGTACCATCTGAGGTGGCAATACCTTTTTGGTGTCATTTTGTTTGTCGGGCATAGATATGCTTATCAAGCTATGATAGCATTTCCAAATGAGTAGCTTAGTCATAGTAAATTAATTTTAAACCAATTTGGTCTCGTTGTTATATCCCTGTACTTCTGAATCGAGACCAACCGCTATATACAAAGAAGAGCACTGTCTTCTGTATGTTCACAGGTGTTCTGTTGTAAACGCGGTGCGCTTAGTCTTTATTCAAGGCAGCGAAGGGAAATCCAAGGGTTATGACGTCCACAGCGCTTAGTCTAATATTCAAGACGGCGAAGGGAATATCCAAAGCTTATAATACAATGTATATCCCTTTATCTAAAAACAACAACAAAAAATCAATTTCTCGTGAATTGTAGCTGTTTTTCATTTATTTATCATTTTCCGGTGAAAACGCTACGTTGAAAACGCTAATATTATGCCAATGTCGCTTTATTTCCATCCAACAATGAAAGATCATGCAAAAACAATGTGCCGGTACACTACAATACATTATAATTAATAATGTTGTAAATGAACAGTGATTTTTGTTTAAAACTGATGTATTTGTTGAGAGGGTGGTATAAAAACAGTATAGATAATCCCTTTTATTAGGAACTTTAGATATGATAACGGTAAATTGTTCTAGATAAAGACTAAGCACACCGCGTGACAGCTGTGGACATCATAACCCTTTGGATATTCCCTTCGCTGCCTTGAATAAAGACTAAGCGCACCACGTTTACAACAGAATACCTGTGGACATACAGAAGGCAGTGCTCGTATTTGTATAGCGGTTAGTTTCGATTCAGAAGTATAGGGATATAAAAACGAGACCAAATTGGTTTAAAATTCATTTATTATGACTAAGCTACTCATTTGGAAATGCTATCATAGCTTGATAAGCGTATCTATGTCCGACAAACAAAATGACACCAAAAAGGTTTTGCCACCTCGGGTGGTACCAACAACCCATTTTTCGGCTCTTGGCCCATGGACTATTGGTGATAGAAGTCTCAAGAAGACACAGTGCAGTCACTAATTCAGGAACGCATGTATAGCTTATTACATATAGAAGTGAACATGACCAATACATTGGAAATGCATCATACACGGGCTACTTGTTGCGGACTATGTCACACAACGGCCACTTTATATGCCTCTCCTCCTATCGCGGAGTAAGAAGGCAATCCCGCACGGCCGTGAGTAACGCGGAAATTACCTGCAGTACTGGTTCAAATTATTTACAATGTTGGCGTGGTTACAAAATTCGTACAATGAGTATACGTTTTAACAGTATCTCTTGTACATGGTTACTATAATTCGGCATATATCATCGGTCTAAACCGGAGTTGGTATTGAAATAATCCAAACTTGCCCATGACAAACAAGTAACCACATATCTAATAATAAATGTTAAAACTCATAATAATGCACTACCACATTAAAATGTTTGTCCAACATTCCGATAATGCGCCCATTTCTATACTACAGGCACAATCGATTATGACAAATTATAATCGAACGATTAAAACGAATTTCGTTACAATATATATGTATGTATGTATATATATGTATATATATATATATATATATATATGCATTTTTTTTTGTCCGGATATTGTCATGATATGGATGTGATACTAATATTGCCGCCGCACACAGCACCATTTTGGAGAACACTAAGAAAGCAATTTGATTGATAGCTGGCAATGAACTCGTACACTGATTGCATTTCATTCAAACACCCATTTTTTTTAAACACGTGGAAGGCGCCCGCTATATCTATTATATACCTTTGAGTTGGCCCATGGGAAAAAGATACCGAGAGTGAATACGCCCAGCAGAGGACCCCCGATGAGGCCCATAAGCGTGATCGCAAGCTGGAGGACGGGCCCCATCTGTGAGGCGGCGAGCGCCAGGGCAACACAAAGTACTCCGTATGAGGTGGCTGCAACGTGAAAGCAGGTGGATACGTACAAGGTGTCACAAGAAAATCGATTTGCAACGTACATACATGATATTCAACACCAAAAAGAAGAGAAGTATAATGGTGTGGTTTTCCTCTCTCTTGTGAAAGTGTGGGTGTGGATCAATAATTCCGTCTTTAATTTTGCCCCCATATGGAAACTGACGGCAATGAGTGCATGTTAGTATAAAATAGGAGCTCTGGAGCAGACGAGAGTCTCTTTAATGGACTCTTGAGTAGACTGCACGCAGACGCCCTCACTGTTGAAACTTTAGAGGTGCTGTTTTTACTAGATCTAACTCATTGTAATTTAGAAGACGGCTTCAGAAGAATAGTGCGAATGTATTTTCTTCAATACTGCTGAATAACATATTATTTTTCTTATTTGGCACGAAATAAAGTAATCAGAAACCACAAAATAAAGGTACCTTGTGAAGTGTTTACAGTTAATTAGCCTTGTTTTCATTTCTTGTAACGGCCTTCTCTGTTTTTCTTTTCTCTTCTTTTTTTTTTCTTGTTTCTCTCTTATTCTCTTCTTCCTGCATACAGGCTTTTGTGACTTAGTTTGAAGAAGTATATGTTTACCGTTGGCTAAATCATACGTCTTTGTCTTACGCCGAAGTAAATTTAGTTTGCTCGTATCTAAAAAACAAAAAAAAATGTTGCAGGAAACAATAATTTTGTGGGTTGTAGAGAGCCTTTCTGTAACTGCGCATAGAAAGCGACATTATGACAACTAGATAGTAACTAAATTAATGTGCACTATAGTTTAGATATTAAACAAAAACATACACTTAGATGCACATATAGATGAAGTTCATCGAGATCAGTTTGAAGCTTTAAAGTGAAAACTTTACCAATCACCAAAAAAAAAAACAACAACACAAAACTGAGAGTCGTTTTAAAATTATAAACTGAGACAACGTTATAAATGTTTATCATTCTGTACTAAAAAAGTTTGGAGCATCACGTGCTTTCTTCAGTTTTCGGGTGACGTTCTTAATTTCGAAAAGCACAAATTCCCAGCATCTACATGTTCGTTAATCCGAAAGTGAAATGAGGTTTGTTATTCCGAAGGTTCGTCAATCCTAAAACGAAAAAAAAAAAAAAGAAGAGTGCTTTCAAAACAATCCGTCGGAGTTGTGAAAGATATTTCGTTTTCGGATTAACGGGTTAACGGGCCTATTTTCATTTTCGGATCAACGTACATTCGAGATGGCTTACTAGCATTTCTTTTTCGGATTATGGAACCTTTGAATAACGAACCTTCGGAATAATGTTTTGTAACCATGTTATTCATGAGAGTCTGGGAGCAACATACTTTTTGCAATCACTAAATAAACTGGTGGCGTTTGTTTTTGTTTGGTTATTTTTTTTTTTGTAAGAGTTGGTCGACTGCTATAAACGATCTTTTAGTAAAATCAAAAACAACAATAGCATCGTAACACGTAATGTCTACAACAGTCAAGTTAGTCTGTGTTTCTCTATTGACATAATATTGTTCAAGCTCACTCTCTTCTCCGGCTAAGAGGCCATAGCGTAGTTATCATTCGTCCCTTTACTTCGGTTCATCAAACTTATCTTTCTTACTCTAAGGAAAAAAACTTTATGGCAAAGGAAGGCCTATTCATTTTACATGACATACGATCACTTTACCAATGATCTTTGATATCACCGTTTGACGTTTGTCCGTCATGTCCTTCACGATGACCTTCACGATGTCTTTGACAGTGACAGCAGCCACAGAATTGAGGCCAGACGAGACCGAACTGCAAACACACACACACACACACATGATAACAAGGAGAATGAAGGAAAGGGTATTTGACAACGATGTTCAAATTTGCGATATCGGTAGTCAATTACACACATACTTTTTGAATGATACTTTTATTGGAATTCTAATTGATGTCACCATCGTTTTCACAATGAAACGAATACATTCGACTCATTCAAACAGTCAACTAAATCAACGTAATCGATACACATCCACACACAAGCACGCACACACACACTAAAAAAAGAAATATGATAATCATAATGATGCAGGGTGTGAGTAATAAACATATTAAACAAAGAAAAACATAAAAGCCAGCTACATACAGAATCGATGACACTTAAAATGAAACGCTTACTCCAGCAGCTTTGATATCAATACATGTAAATAAAGCTGGAGCACAGTGGTATGCATGGGCATGATCTAGATGTGTGATGATAAAGTAAGTAAGTAATTAAAGTGATATAGGAATGTTTGAAATGGTTCCATTACATTTGCTCCTGCGACAGTCGCTCCCATCAATTATCTGCACGCTAAGCCAAACATAAAACCTACCTACAAACATGACCTCATCATTACCTAATCCTAATCCTCACATAAAAATAAACTTAAAACCCTATCATAATCTTAACCCTATAACGCTATAAGTCCTTAGAGAAAACAAGACTGAAGCAATTGTCGCAGGAGCAAATGTGTCATCATTTGAAATGCAGTTTGACAAGCGTATAATTATAAGGAAAATTCTTAGGGAGTGATTGTTTTTTTTTATACCTCAGTGTTCCACTCAGAATGGCGCCCCCGAAAAGTCCAGACAGACCCGGTATGAAGCCAAGTTCATTCAGTACATAGTACGAGAGAAGCTGCAATGGGAAAGAAGTGGGAGAAAGTATAACGAAATAATCCTGTCAGATTAGAATTCCTGGAATTCCTGCCAGATATTGGGGGAAATGGCATGGAAGATCGACTGGAATGCAAAGAAGAAAGCAGAGCTACGTCGTCATCAGAATATCCACTCATTTTTCTCGTTTCAACCTTTTTTCATCACTGTTTGCTGAGTTTTCACTTTAACTTTGAACGCCCTGCAGGACTTATACTCTTTTAGACTGACTTCTTTAACCTTTGGATCCCTCAGCCATACATGAAAGGAGACTATTATTGTGCTTTATATTTCGTTGACATCGGACTGCCCCACCTGCCTTTCAGATTGGAATGAACTGTAACATAAAAACAAACAAACAACACACACACACACACACACACACACACACACACATATATATATATATATATATATATATATATATATATGTATATATATATATATATATATATATATATATATATATATATATATATTATATAGATAGATATATGTTCATATAAGTATGTGCCTATGTATTATTTATTCAACTTTACACCTACCTATTTGTTCATATGGACAGAAAGACATGTAGATTTGGAGAGACCACTTCTTGAGTAAAAGTTAGTGTTGATATGAATTATTGTCACTATCGTGACCACCTCAGCCACGTTGTGGGACTGGTCCAAGCCTCTTGTGTGTATTGTCCTTATTTCAACGAGTGTCTGTATACCTGTGTGCAGTGTGCGCATGTGCTCCTATGTGCTTTCTAAACTTTCGTCTGAGCGTTCAATCAATTGAGTGGCCCACATCTCCTTAACGTGGGCTTCCCTCTTCCTCTAATAAAACGATTTTGAATACACAGTTTCACATACGTAGGTTATTATATCTTTGTATTAAATTTCTTTTGGGGACTATATCGAAAAATGTGATATTGGAAAAAACGTTTGAGTTAAACCGAATTGAACTGAAAACCAGCAAGGGTACAGTGCCTCGTCAGCTGACCTATCGGAATCTCTAGTTGGAGTCACTTTCTTTCAAATTTTCGTTCGTGTTTCAACAGGGGGAGATTTCAAACTAAAAAAACAAAAACAAACAGAAATAAGGAATGAGAAGACCCTTCGAAAGCTGAATGTTCCCATACTTCATCTCAGACGGACTTGGTTACCCCTTATTGGACATTCGATGATTCAAGTGGCACATGACAACAGCAGAGGAACAACAACGACAACAACAAAAACCAATAGTTAAATACGCTTTGTTAAGGCTTTTCTATACGAATCTAAAGAAAAGTCAAGTACCTCCTTGTCTATCGAGATTCGAAAATGTCAACAAGGTTAGAATGTAGCTCCTGATATATCAAGTATGATAACTTATGCAGAAAATGAAAGAAACCCGATGACGTAAGCCGCATATCGGAGAAATACTCCGTCGTTTCGTACTTCAGAGGATTTAGGCAATTACAAGTCAAGGAGACGTCTCAGACTGTACACATGATTCTTTAGAAAGCAGGGGCGGATCCACGAATTCCGAAAGAGGGGGGGGGGGGGCGAAATATTTCTGCTGCCACTTCCTGGTTTCATCGACTGACGAGTAAAAAATACACAAAACAAAACAAAACAAAACAAAAAACCGCTTCCGCGCTCAATCAAATGCTAATGGGGGCGCCCGCGCCCCTTTCATTTTTTCTTTTTCTTTTTCTTTTTGTTTCCCCCCCCCCCCCCCCCCAAAAAAAAAAAAAAAAAAAAAAGAGAAGATAAATAGGGAGGGGCCGCCCCCGGGGTGCCCCCCTCTGGATCCGCTTATGAAAACTTCAAAAGAAAGTTTAAGTACCTTCTGTTTTTATTATAGTCTATCGGGATTCGAAAATGTCAAGAGAGTTAGAATGTATATCCCTTGAAATATCAAGTATGATGATTCATGCAGAAAATATAAAACATAAACACTCCATCATTCTGTACGGAAGAGAATGTACGCAATAACAAGTCAAGGTGACGTCTCAGACTGTAAACAATGATCTATGAAGCCAGTACCTATCTCTTCAAAGACCTACAAAAAAGCAGCAAGACATAAGAATATCTTAATTTCGTATTTTTTTACTGAATATTACCTGGTCAGAGGATGTGACATACCCGGCTTCTAGAGGGTCGCAGTCGGCATAGAAGGCGTAAATCACGAGGCCACAAAATAAGGAGAGTGACGAAAACAACATGTAGAGGGGGATTCCTACCAGCGAAGTTCTAGAAAATATTTAGAAGATAGAAGATGTCTAGCAAAAACAAACTTGTTCGTAATTAAGGAAAACTTGAGCAAATAGGCAGTAAAATAATGGAATAGTGCACTATAGTTGCTGTAGATTTATATTGAATGTAATCTCATTGAACTGACTTGAAGTGAAGTCATTTCTCATATTTCATGACAAAAACCAAAAGCGATGCATATCACAGGACAGAAACAATATCAAAGTCATCAGATTACATTAAAAAAAAGATAGAAACGTACAGCTACAAAATATAAATGCGATGAAAGAGCAAATAGACAATACAAGTTTAGTGTATATCTTTAAGTAAATGTAGGAACGATTAGGCTTGAATCCATTACGAATAAGAATGTGAAATATAATGGAACCCGTAAACAACAACAACAACAACAGAAAAAAAGCAATGCTTGCTTTGACTACTCGGTTCTTAAAGTTGAATGCGTTTCATAGAGTACAATATAGATTGCAAAATTACATGAGACAAAAGATACTATATATCTGCTTATATCAATAATGAACAACAAAAATTAAAGACGGAAAAGGAAAGAAAGGTGAAAGTATAACGTACCATGTTCACATCACTTAAAAAAAATGTTCCTTACACTCAGGAGTGAAAAATAAAATTGTATAGAACAAAATAAAACTATCTCAATCTCCCAATAATGAAATATACATAAAATATATACGAAATGTATAAAGATGAAAATAATATCATTGTTGCTCAATATTGAGTGACAGATTGAATTTATGTTTTCTACCTTTTAATTTTCTTGGAGGCTCATTTTGTGGTTTAAAACAGAACGTAAAATGTGTCAGAATAGGAAGCGCACGCACGTATATACACGTAGAAAAAGCCCAGTATGGAAAGAGCGATGAAAGCATGACATTTTCTTGAACTTATAACTAGATTGTATTTCGTACCATAGTTATATCGAATGATTCACTAGCACTTCTTTGATATCAGTATAGAAAGAAGAGCATGTAATGGGGAGAAGTGAAGGATCCTCACTTTCAAGAGAGAGGAAGAAAGGAAGAATAAAACCTCACGATTTAGCTGTCTTCAGAGATGAGCAGCTGAGGTAACGCTGTATGGACACTTGGTTGACCGCAAAGACTGAAAGCCAGGTGAAATTTCCACCAATCAGCAGTGACCACACTGTGTGCCTGACGGTCGGGTCGACGCGGATGCTGACGCAAGAGAAAGTGTACAGGATGTATAAGTGATGCGTGGCAAAAGTCTACAAGGAGACATGGTTTGCAAATAAAGCCAAAAGCTAGTTCTCATACGGGTCTCAAAATATATCTTCCGCCAATCGGAAGTCGCCTACAATATACATCGAACGGGTCTACCAAGAGACTTGTCTGGCTGACGCGATTTGTAAAGATAATGAGTTATTTTGATTTTTTTTTTTTTTGATCAGAGGAGTAGGTTGCAGTAACTATCGTTTGCATAAGACCGTTATTTGTGAAACGCTCTTTCCATTTAGTAGCGGCTCAGTAGGTAGGACGTAACGTGATGATCAATAACTATTGCGATCCCCTTGCAATCGAATTTTCCAACAAGTTGCATGTGGACGTACATGTAAATAAGCACTGAAATTGATCAGTGTTTTAGTATAATAGTAGCCATGATAAAAAATCATGGGCGTACATAGTCCCATGTACGCCCATGATTTTTCATCGTGGTTACTACTAAAACACTGATCAAATCAGTGCTTATTTATTTACGTCGATTTAGGGCAATTTGTCAATCAGTTGCAATGAAAACATCTCAACGGAAGAATTTCATGAATTTGAATAAATACGCAGTACCCGCTGCATGCTATAAGGATTAGAACCAACAATTGTTGTCGGGCGAAAGCTCGGTGGTCTAGTGGAGATGACGCCTGTCCGGTGATCAGGAGGTCGTAGGTTCGAATCCTGCTCGAGTATGTACGCCCATGACTTTTTATCATGGCTACTACTAAAACACTGATAAATTCAGTGCTTATTTACGTCGATGTAGGGCAACTTGTCTTGAATGCTTTGAAAACATCTCGCCGGAAGAATTTCATGAATTTGACTGTATATTTGAAAGTCTTTTCTTACTCATCAAAGACGATCCGTCCTCCCTCCTTGTTGATCGCCCAGATCGTCGAGAACCCTGCTTTCTTAACGACGCCGTAGATGGCTACGACGAGGAGACAGCCGATCATGACCACAGCCTGGAAGACGTCGGTCCAGATGACTGCCTTGATGCCACCCTTGGGGAGAATCAAGTGTTGGATATTGATCAGCGGCATGATACCTGTTGATAGTAATCGACCCCCCCCCCCTTCCTTCTACTTTAAAGACTGTTATATTGTAGCGCTGAAACATTAAACGGGGATCACCTGTATACAGGAAACCCATCTATTTCATTACCATTGTCATCGCCCTATACAGATCATTCGTTTTATGACGGAAAAAACCCTAAAATTGTTTGAACTTGAAGGTAAGAGATTGAAGGTAAGAAGACCAAAGAGACACTCACTTTTTTTTCTGATTTGCTATGTTGTATTGGAATGAATTAGAACATTGAATTTTAGTTCTGAACAAAAAAAAAAGTTTGAGTCCTTTGAGTTTTAGTTCTGCATGTATAGATGTTGATTTATAAGAATCAGATCTATTTCTTTCTTTTTTGGGGGGGGGGGGGTGGGATTACATAAAAAATGAGCAGAGATTGAATGTATTATTTACAAACAGTCGATTAGTTTGGGAAATTTTGGTATATCATGTGAATTAACATAATAGCGACTGGATAAATGAAAACGTTCAATTCTGTCCTCTTCATTTTTTTTTTTTTTGGGGGGGGGGGCTGTCGAATAAAGTTTGTTTTCATATACATCATCTATTTATTGTTTGTTGTGTCGTTTGATTATTTGGATAACGTGTTTTTATGATGGTTGTCAGGTACGATTTATAACCCCTTCAGAATTAAAGACCCACTCACATTATACACCTGACGCCATCACCCTAGTAAAGCTTTGCGTATACGAAGATGTTCCCTTGCACCATGCGTTATAAATATCTCTCTTAGGGTGGGATTTCACGGAGCACGCGAACGATTTGCGAAGGACGCGAATGGCAAAATCCAGCATCCGCATTTTGGTCTGCAAAAGATCGCCAAACGAACGTGAGGGTTCGGAAGCGTCGTCAATTGTTCGCGAATGTCGTTTTTACTTCGGCGAGAATTTCAAAAAAGTTTGAAATTTTCTGCGAACCTTTTCCGCACACTTGGTCGTGATTTGCTCGTGAATTGTTCTCGAAAGTGTCTTTAAAGCCTCGTCATATGCGCAAGACCTTCGCAAGACACGCGCGATGTTCGCAAAATGTTCGTGAAACCCCAAACAGACTCCGAAACTTTGAAAAATGTCTCGCGTATGTTACGCGAAATCTGCGAAGTTTTTCCGATCATTTTACGACGTAATCGCAAACTCTTCGCGTACCTTTTGAGACATTCTCGCGAACGTTTAGCGCACGTTTGGGGAATGTATGACATATACGTTTTCTACAAATAAAAATCGTAGCATACACCTAAACATCAAACAATTATCAACAACTATAGTAACAAAAGAAATGAAAGACTAGCAAAGAGAAAGAAATGTTTGATATAAAAAAAATCGCAGAATACAGTTAAAATTAATCTAAAGTATGTAAAATTTCATTTGAAGTATAGAGATTATGTGTTGTAGGAACTGCAAAAAAAAAAAGATCATATGCTTTACTAGTGGAGATAAGTCCTAGGAAAAAAAATGTAGGCAAGCACACAATAGAAAAATGAGAGAAAAAGAAAGGAGAAATAGAGGAAAGAAAAAAATTTAACTCAAGACAGCTTCCACCTCTCCTTGGGTACATTTTCTCCCATGATTATTGAAAATTTTTCGTTGTTCGCATTTCCTTCGCGTGTTCTTCGTGTACGTAACATGCTGTACTTTAGCAATGATACACACGACATTCGCACATACGTCGTGGAAACTTCGCACAAATTGCGCAAGAATAGTTTTCGGCTTCATTGTCGGAAAACATTCGGAGAAAAACTTTTCCGAATGTTGGATTTTGTCATTCCCGTCCTTCGCAAATCATTCGCGTGCTCCGTGAAATCCCACCCTTAAACTTTACGTTAAGTGTACTCTTTGTGTACATTTAATATGATTTTGCATTTTTCTTTACATTTTCCTACATTGTATGTTCGAACGTATGTATCAATGTATCACTTAATGTAGCCCCTACATCAATTTAGATAGAGACCCTAATCATTATCTGCACTTGATAGAATTCTGTAACGTTATAATTTGATAAAGATAAACAGAAAAGAACTGGCTTGAACCGAAGTTGGAAATGGGTGGTATACAGAATTCAAAGAAGTATAATTTACAATTTCATGATAGTACGTGGATTTCACTAAAAAGACTTGTTGTGTACTCCGTGGTTATTCATTTTAGACTGTGCCATAGTGATTGTGAACATAACATTACCGCCCTTTTCTTATCACTATAATTAGCGATGAGTGCTCGTATGAAGATCCATATACATGGAGAGAAAAACATGTAATTTTACATACACTGTATCATGACAATACTTGCAAAAAATTCGAACGTTAGCACCATCCAAGCTCTTAATTCAAGGCTTTTGCGGAAACAAATCAGTTCAGAAGGGGAACAATGTTTATTTCTTTTCTTAAAATGCATGACCTAATGTAAGATAAATGTATATGAGCTTTTCGATTTTGCTTATCACAAAACAATGATAGTGGAGCGTGACATTCAAACAAAATATGGCAGTTTATACGGCAGTTTATTTGAGCTGTTTATGACTGTATTTGTTTTCCTGATACACCCCATGAAATATTATGTCGATTGTTTCAATAATGACCTACAGCAGGGAATAGCATTTCTATGTGATATGGCAAGCAAATAGTTCCAGAACATGGCACATGTGCATACAAGTATCAGTACAGTGGACTTTCCACAGGTCATTGCTCATAGTTTCGTGTGATCAGATCGAATGATTGCAATAAAAAAAACAACTATAGTCACACTCACTAAGGCTGTGTAGAAGGTACATAAAGCACCGATGAGGAGAACTATTAGCCACCAGTCCATACCAGTCACTGCAGATATTAAAGGGATCGGTCGTGAGAATATCATATCACAAAACAGAGCAGTTGCTTGTCAAGACGTGTTCAGAAAGACATCTAAACAATTGGATAGGGATGACAGCTAAACATTAAGGAACAGAATGAAAGCTATGATCGTTGATCGTGATATCCTTTATTCGTTTGTTTTACTACGATATTTCTTTTAAACTGATAATGCAGTCTATAGATGATAGGCCAATTAGAACGGGTGCACCGACACCCACGAGCCATACAGCCCACGAGTCATACAGCTCACAAGTCATACAGCCCATGTGTTATACAGCCCACGAGTCTTACAGTCCATTGGTGCGACATTAAGCTAACAGGGCCCACGAGACCGACACATTAAGCCCTGTGTTATATCTGTCGAACTCGTGGACTGTTTTTACCTAGTGTCGAACTCATGGGCTGTATGAACCGTGAGCCGTATGACTCATGGACCTGTTTTCACGTCGAACTCGTGGGCTGTATGACTCGAGGGTGTCGGTGTAGTGGGATGACCTCACAAGAACAACAGTGCAACTTCGAACTAGTAAGATTTATGGCGTTACATAAGTAGGCCTAACAACACGACTTGTTAATTCTGTAGTTATTGAATGGTATACTAATTTCACAGCTGAAACCTACTTATGATATTGATTGTGGTTTTGTTAGTAGAAGAAATAGTTCAATTGCACAACTTCATAGAGAGTGTTTTAGGACAGATTTGCTGCGTGGATTCTGAAGTTTGATGCCGTTTTTTCCGAGAAATATATTCATAGTGTTTCAGTTTTAACCAACTAACAACAAAGCAAACAGTTTGCCAAACCAACCAAAGATATTCCCCGTGAGCTTGACCATTTTTTCCACTTTTCTTTTCCACGCACTTGATTTAAACTTGACCTCCAGTATTCGTAATTTATCCAGACTTCCTTAGCACGCACTGTAAATCCAGCATACTTTATGGTTCATCAATAATGTAGTCTTTGTATTCTCAAGTGAGCCTTCTTACCTGCACTTGTTGCTAATGATGGTGTGTAGAGCACAACTGACATGTACATCACCTTCACAAGATAAACGAAGTAAACTCACAATTACCTCCGCGAAGTCATCGATTTCTTCTTTTTTCTTTCATTTTATGCCAATTTTGTTTATTCTTAAAAGCTATGGGGCTTTCGTTGTATCATAGAATGGGAGAATAGAATGAATGCGCCGTGAAATATGTGTGCGTGAATTGTGAACTTTTTTTTTGGATGAATACTTCAGTTTTTCTATACATCGACAGTATGATCGGTGACACCAAGCTACGGTAGAGTTGCGACATTTAGAATAGTCTGCTCGATAATTCGCTTGTATGGGTGCCAAAAATATAGTGTACATTGTATTTATGATAATAACAAGAGATGCCATGAGTTTTATTTTCATCTCCTTCTAGACTACACTGAGCCATTAATTTTGTTTGAGTATTCCACCACGGCATTACGTTAGTTCTTGATCTACATGAGTGTGTTCTACCCCATGAGCAACAAAGCTGGGGTTCTGTTATAGGATTCCAATAAAAAAGTGAAAAAGAATGTTCAGGTATCCTACGAGCATACATTATCACACATACGACACCCATACAAATGAAGAAATGTGGACATTCTCTACTGCGGATGGTTGCGACAAATCAAAGATATCAAATCGATGTTAATTGGTTTTGAAAGGAAAAAAAAACTTTCAAAAAATGAACCTTCAGTTATGTAGGGCCTGAAGCCTATATTCGATTTTTATATCATGATCATATATAAAAGAAGAACTTCAAAATGATGTGTGTATTTATCTAACATCATCATTATTTACTCGAAGCTGTAAAAACACTTCAACGTTCTATAAAAGCCTCGGAAATGTTTGCATCCGAACATGGGGGACTTTAAAAAGTATGTTTTATGATTGAGTAAAGAATAATCTGTGATCTTTGGGCTAAAAGTATAAGCCTACATCGGACAAAGGCTAGCTCAAACTGTCAAAGTGTGATAACGATTTCGAACTTTCAAACCATGCACTTCTTACATGAAGCGATCCATTGCGTTGTTAGTTCCATACTACTTGCAACATGCCGAAAATGAAAATGAAAGGCCATAAATAGACAGATTACTTTGTTACCTGATATATATAGTTGTTGCATGCTTTTTTATTTCTTTTCTTCTTTCTCTCACTTAGACAATTAATCCTGTTTACAGGGGTAAAGATGGTGCTTTTAGAGTATACCTCCATAGGTACTAATAACATGTAATCATTGCTGATTTCGTGTTTTTATTTACTTATCATAATTTTATTAGCCTTGTCCGAGAAATCAGCAGATTAAATAAGCATGTAATATCTCTTTCCTTTTTCACGCACAATCTATAAGTGACTGGAATAATGCTTCCAACATGAGCAGATCTGTTGTTTTAAGTCTAAAAAGAAATCATATATATATATATATATATATATATACATATATATATAATTATTATCATTATAATTATTACTATTATTATTATCATTATCATACTTACATATATCATAATAAGTATCAAAGAGAGAAAGAGATTAGGGAGAGAAAAAAAAAAGATAGCTTACCATGTAGACTAGGAAAAGGGTTAACCCAATGACTCGGACAGCCCAGTTGAATCTCATCTCCAGATACTGATGAGAAATTAAGTAGACAAATCTGTGAGGCTGTGCTTTTTTCCTTTTCTTGTTTCTACACATCTCACCATTTCGAGTGTTATATCTTTTGTAGAATAATCTCGCACTCACTACAAATTCAAAGGCGCCCTTTATTAGAAATTACGATGCAGTAGTCAAAGCAGACAAATTTTCACTTGACGCTTAGTTACACTGTGTTTTATTTTACCGTTTGTATTATATAATTGTTCTTATTAATTTTATACGTAAAAGAAATACTAGCATTTAAACGTATATCATTTTTAATGAGATGCTTGCGATATACTTGTCGATTCATGTAGAAGTTGTCTGTGTTGTTTATGACATAATTATGACATTCTTCTTTTCTTCTGCAATGCGTAGCTCGAAGAAAATACTGTGAAACACATACAGAAATTGCAAGTTAATAGCATGACAAAAACAAACAAACAAACAAACAAACAAACAAGAAAACATGAACAAAACAAAACAGACAAAAAACAAACACTCACTGCATAAATAGAGCTGAGCTTTAAGTTGTAGAAGAGTGGGACATAAATGTGTGCGGTAATGAGCATGGTTATTGGAAAGATGAGCACGGAGTAGCAGTACATGGTCCCAAAGGAGTATGTCTCGGCTGGATTTCCCAGGATGGCGATCGCCGAAATCCAGCTGGCAAGCAGCGAGAAACCGACGGGCACCGGGTTCATCCTGCGATCGGCTACGAAGAATTCCTCCGTCGTCGACTGCTTGCCTCCCGTGAGCGCGTGGTACAGGCCGATGACGGCGGATAGAACGAGAACGAGCGCGAAAACAACATAATCGAAAACTGATAGCGTGGCCATCGTGAACGGAAGAAAATCTGATTTCGGGAGATATTCAGTGCGGGCCTCTAGTTTGCTCCGAGTACCACCTGTACGAACACTGCATTGTCAACGAGATAGGACCAATACCATAGCATATAGTGGCGGATTGGGGGGGGGGGGGGAGTCACCGGGGGCGCGCCCTCCTTTAAAATATAAGTAAATATAAAAATTGCAATGGGCGTGTGCGAACCCCCTTTTTGTCAACCAGAAAATTGCTTGTCAGCTGATTAAACCCGGAAGTGGGGCACAAGAAATATTTTTCCGCCCCCTCCCCTTTATGGAATTCCTGGATCCGCCCCCTGGCAGGTCATAGTAACTATGTCACTCTGCATTATGGGGGCGTGTGACGTTTTGATTCAGAACGGTACGTGTTATTGTAAGTTGGCGTCTGCAGGCCAACGTCACGTGGACAGACTTCAGGCACGCCCGAAGCAGTTTTCAGGGTTACGTTCCGTTATTCCAAAGATTCGTTATTCCGAAGGTTCGCTAATCCGAATATGAGCCGAGGTTCGTTACTCTGAAGGTTCGTTCATCCGAAAAAGAAGAAGAAAAAGACAATCGCTTTTCCTAAAGTTCGTTTATCCGAAAACGCAATAAGGTTCGTCATTCCGAAGGTTTGTTAGTCCGAATCCCTTTCCACATCCGGACTAACGAACATTATGACATGTATAATCAGGTTTATTTCGGACTATTGAACCTTCGGAATAACGATCCTCATTTCATCATCTGACTAAAAATCCTTTGGAATAACCCCATAAGCGTTTGGATTGGCAAAACCTATTTTCATTTCGGAAAAACGAACACCCATAGGTACAAGAAAATTAAAGTGTTTCGGAATAACGAACATCACCCTTTTTGGATTGGGGTGGGGTGGGGGCTTGGGGGCTCATACAATTCCACACTCACCCCTAGACCATACCCAGGTTAAATACACAACATTCATACACCTACACATTCATACATAACACACACAGGTATAAAATGTATAGGGGAGACCGGGTCTAATTGTTTGACGGCTATAGTTAAAATCATTTTCTCAAACTGTAAACAAGAGATGGCGTTTAAAGTTATATCACATCAATTGGAACTTTTTTTTTCCCGTATAGCTGTTCATCTAGTGAATCAAAATTAATTGAACTACATACCTGTTGCTTAGACCCATTTATGATTTGCATTCGAAAACATTTATTCTTAATTTCCCTTTCATCCAGTAACAAATAACGAGGGATGACATTACGTGTAAATATTGTTTCCCAACCAACCACTGCAATAGTGTATGAATTGCTTTGGCATCTTTCCTGTCCATGAAATTTGAGACAAAAGACTTCATGAGACCTCCAAGAAGTCGAAATACGACAAAGAATTATTCAACCTGATTCTCAAGAACGTCGTACTAAGCAGGTTCCTGCTCCGTGTTGTTCTGTTCGTAATGCAGCGGGCTATTTGCATTTATTACCCACTTGTAAACTTAGATTGGTGTCATTATTGTTTGATCTTCATTTCAGTAAAACTGAATTTCAAACCTGAATTACCTATAGTATGATGATGCCAAGTATGTCAGACTTGTAGAAGGCTATTCAACAGATCCAATCCCGAGCCTGAAGAGTTCAATGTGATGTACCCACGGGGTGGTCAATTTATGCGATCTGAATTAAATTTATTATTCTTCTGTTTCCAGTGATCATTGAACTTAGACTTGAAGGCGTTAACTGATGTTGCCTCGACAGCATCAGTACAAAGGCTATTCCAAGAATTCTCTGCTCGCTGGCTACACTGAGACACCTTCATTTACAAAACCAGGGAGGTGAGAGGAAACTCACCTCCCTGATAAAACTTACAATGTTGTAAAAGCTTAGAATGAACTTCATTAACTACATGTATGAGTTCCAAAATCAATGGCAATAAGCTCATAACTTTGAAGTGACCATGATTTTTATCAGGTCTTCTGCAAGTCAAGTTGTATAACAAAACCTATTGGTACAACGAACAATTTCAGTGTGTGCAATAAATTAAACCAATCTGTTAGAGGTGTTCATAATTTTACATGTGTTCACGCACTTGGCCCAAACGTTTTGAAAGAAAAAGAAACACGCAAAAATTAAATAAATAAATAATAATCATTTATAAGGCGCTTAATACAGATGTTTCTATGCGCATAGTTTACCGGAAAAATTAATATTTATACCAGAATAATACAAAAATACCAAAATACAAGTACAAAAATACAAAAAAAAAAAAATAGATACAGTGTATAATTACGATAAATAATAAAAGTCGAAATCAGTGTGCACCTCCATCGACCGACCCACAACTGGACTATTCCAAAGGACTATCTACTAAAAAGATAAGTCTTCAGCAAAATCTTAAACTGATTAACGGAAGTGGCTTGATGTATATAGGCGGGTAGAAAATTCCCGAGAGAAGGGGCAATTGTAGAAAAAGCACGATCACCGTATTTTGTGGAAGTACGTGGTCCAGGAGTCAATTGCATTGTAGATGATGAACGCAGGGATCTTGAGGAAGTAATGGAACGTAAAGAAACAAGATCTGTGAGATACCTGGGGGCTTGCACTTTAAGAACTTTAAAAGATATGCGGTGACGTATGGGAAGCCAGTGGAGAGAACGGAGGATTGGAGTTATGGGCTCGGATTTCCTGGAGAGGGAGACAAGTCTTGCGGTAGAATTTTGTACCCGTTGATGTGGGAATATATGTGTCTGAGGGAGGTTAGAAAATATGGAATTGCAATAATCTAGATGACAAGAAACAAATGCATGAGTTAATTTGGCAGTTGTAGGTCGGTCAAGTAGTTTCCTCATCTTCCCAATTTTGAACAATCCAAAAGATGCTGCCTTACAAATGTGCTTAATGTGGTGTTGAAGGGTAAGGTTTTTGTCAATGATCAAACCAAGATCGCGTACCCATTCACTACACTTGGTAGAAACATTATCAGAAACTAAATCTGGGAATGAATTGGTGTTTCTATGTTTGGAATATATATGGATCATCTCTGATTTTTGTTCATTGAGGCAAAGCTTATTGTTTGAGGACCAGATTTTGATGTCCTCAAGACAGTTCTGAAGTTTTTGAGCTGCTTCAGCCTTCTCATTTGGTTTGAGTGTAACATAAATCTGTGTGTCGTCAGCATACACCAAATGCTGAACGCCTTGGTGGGATTCAATGACTTTGGACAATGGACTGGTATATAGAAGAAAAAGGAGTGGCCCAACCGCAGAACATTGCGGAACCCCGCAGGTCAGGGGGAATGGTGAAGACAGCGTGTCATTGATGATGACTCGTTGAGTACGGCTGTGAAGATATAAACGGATCCAGTCAAGAACAATTCCGGATATCAGGAAGTCTTTTTCAAGGCGGCGAAGTAACACACTGTGGTCAATAGTGTCAAAAGCAGCTGTGTAGTCCAGAAGTATTAACGCTGCTTCATTTCCCTTGTCTACGGCCAGTAGAAGATCATTGAGAAGTTTAACCAAGGCAGTTTCTGTGGAATGATGATTTCGATATGCGGATTGAAAAATAGGAAACATGCCGGATCTTTCAAGGTAATCTTTGAGTTGTGATGACACAATCCTCTCCAAGACCTTACCCAAAAATGGAAGATTAGCGATGGGTCTATAATTGTTGAGTTCATTTGGGTCAAGTGAAGACTTCTTCAGGAGAGGGAGGAGTAGAGATGACTTAAATGGTTCTGGGACGAGACCAGTGGACAGAGAGAGGTTGAACAACTTGGTAATGACAGGAAGAATATCATCCAGCGTGTCCTTCAACAACCAGGTAGGTATTGGGTCCAATTTACAGTACTTCGGTGGTAGTGATGCGATAAGTTCCTTAACTTCCAGATCAGATACAGGACAGAATTCTGACAGTTGAAACCGAGATGGACCAACCAAGGCTGCGGTTGATGACACTGGAACAGAGTCGGGGAAGGCAGATATAACGTTGGATACCTTCTCAGCAAAAAACTTTGCAAATTTGTTTGCAAGTTCAGAGTCCAACGAGTGTTCAGGAAGAATCAGTGAGTGATTTGATGAGGAGAGTGATTTCACAAGACTGAATAGTCTCTTGGTGTCAGCATCAGCGATGAGATTCTTAAGGTAAGTTGACTTAGCCTTGAAGATGCATTCGTAGTATGATTCACACTCGTAACGATACTGTTCCCGATCAAAACAAAGTCCTGACTTGATCATTCGACGTTCTGCCCGGCGTCGTCTCCTCTTTGCCTCTCGAATCTCGTCATTGAACCATGGTGCTTGAGGTCTGATCGTTACAGTTCTCACCTGGAGAGGAGCGTACCTATCTAACAGAGAACGGAGACAGGTGTTGTAATGATCAGCAACTTCAGAAGGACAAGTCAGATCAAGAGAAGAACTGACAAACAAGTCAATGTCACTACGTAGAGAGTCCATGTCGATGTTGCGAAATTTTCTGTAGCTCACGTGTTTCTTGGGATTCTGCGGCCTTGTGAGGTTTGCTGAGGCAACAATTGCAGAATGATCTGAAGGTAGCGAAGATAACTATGCTGACACGGTGGATGATATCAGAGTCTGAGTCTCTAGTGCAGAGTATGGATTATAGGTCCAGAGTATGACCGGCGCGATGAGTGGCACCTTGGACATGCTGCTTGAACCCCAGAGAATCAACTCCATCCATGAAAGACTTTGCAAAATTATCATTGGGATCATCTACATGCACATTAAAATCACCTAAGAGTACAGGTAAGTAATCACTAACACTTGCGCCTTCAAGAAGAGTGAGGAACTCTTCCAAGAAGGTCCGACTTGAGAAACTGTCACTTGTAGAAGGAGGAGGACGATAGATACAATATAACCTAACTGCAGAGGATGAAGTAAGGTTAAGTGTTAGATCAAGCAGCTCAAATGAAGAAAAAGTGTGGTTTGTATTAACAGTGCACCGTACTGTCGATCTATAAAGTACAAAAATGCCACCACCTCTAGAAGATACACGGGGTTGACGAGTAAAATCATAATTAGGCAAAGATGATCTAAGATTTGCCAAAGCGTAAGCATCTCTACTCCTATCCCCAGAGAGAGCCATGATTCAGTTATGACTACGACATCAAGCTTATTGTCTACAACTAAATCAGTAACTGCATGAATCTTATTGGTCAAGGACCGTGCATTCCACAGGCCGAGTTGCCGATCTTTTGCCACATAACCATAATGATCATAACAACAGAGCTGCTAACAACAAAATGCAGATTAATCTACATTGCAATCAATAAATACAGCATCTTTGACGTGAATATTATAAGTACACCATTCGTCCGGGTAAAGCATACTGTCATAGAGGGATGCTTCTTTAAATTTGATCGATGACACGCCATTTGTCAATGCAGCAAGAGCAACATGTCTTTGTACGGCCTATAGCACGCACTGACAAGATTATAAATTTTCCATCTTGAAATATCTGGACTCGACAGGCTTACACCGTAGCTAATTGTCATTTTCCAAGATAATTGTTTGTGTCTGTTTGTTTGTTTGTTTAGCATCACACGCTTACCGGAACCTCCATCCGACCTCTCAGTATACTCTCATCGCTGATGACATGACAACGAATAAATCACCAATAAAGTACAGTAAATGTGTATCACATGATCATGTTTTAATACGCCGATCCCATGCACGATCATATCTTACCCCATATTTCCATGAACTCAAGTTGACCCACAAATGACAAGGGATCAAAAAGACAAATCAGTCTCAAAAACTTGACACAAACGATTGAAAGCTATGGAGTGATACATTCTCTTGACAGACATATGTTTGTGTTAATGACTTCACATTCTCTCTTAAAAATGGTCATGAAAGAACAAATGTATTTTATACATAATTCATGTCGTGAACTATATATGTTGTGCAACCAACATATAGTTTTGTACATGTTTCATGTCATGAATTATGATGTATATGTTGTGAAACATGCTTGATTTCAAATAATGCATGGTGCAAAAATCACATTTTTAACAAAATGTACAAATCCCATTCTATGGCCATACACATGTACAGAGTTCATTGGCCTACTTGTGGAAATGTGAGCAAGTCTTCAACAATTGTAACAGCATTTCTTGTGAAGATCGTAAAACAATGAATAATCTGTGAGCCCTGAAATCCATCTGATGTGTGTATGAGTGAGTGCATACAACCCTTACATATGAAAAAGTTGAGCAGAACTTCTGAGGACCTACCATACAAAAGTATAAAACATGCAACCTTAATATTGGCACCAATTATCACTGGGGCAAGGTTACCGCAATGAACCTCTTAGAATAAAACATAATTATTCTCTTTCCAGAGGACAACACAAAGGATTCATAAAAATATGAATATACTGTGTTGATTTGACAGTTATTAATACAAACAGCACTAATCACATATCATGGCATGAAATCACAATGTATCATCAGCTACAATCATACTGAGCACTATCTAAGGTCAGACACAATTACACTTTCTCTTGACAGAAGGGAATAGATTCATAATTTGATCATCTCTCATACTAAGCTGGAATTGGCATGGTATACAATGAGCACCTGACAGGACAGCTCAGTCAGTTCATGCCAGAAGATGAGAAAAAAAAGATGCTTCCTTAAAGTCAAATGAAACCCAAATATATGTATTGTGTACTGAATGAATGGAGCAATATTAGTAGAACACATCAGTGAAGTTTGAGGAAAATTGGACAATCCATTCAAAAGTGATAAAGTTTTAAAGTTTTGGTGCAGCCATCGCTGGTTAAGACTACAATTCAATAATCCACATATCATATACGATGTACATTGTATTTGGATATCATTCCTCCTGATCTTCCTATGTATGCTTGATGCACTACTGCATGTCAAAAACTAGCTTACAGCTCCCCTGACAAGCTTTGCTGTTGGAGGATGCTCTCGGCACCTATCCAGTCACTTTAATTTGAGTCAAGGTGAAGCGGAAATCAAAAGGATTCGTTCTTGTGGGCTGAGAGCACAATACACCAGTCAAACTGCAACTTATGAAATCAATCACAAAGACCTAAAAAGTCTTGTTTCATACTCATTACTCTGTGGTGAGTTGCTAGTAAAGGTCCTTCACTCTTACTCATTCTGCATTCATCTTATTATTCTTTGCCAGACTGACACGCTGACTACAGCATGCTGGTGTGAACTCCAACACCTCTTCAACTCTAAATCACCTTGCTTCCATGAAAAAAAAAAGTACCCGATTCAGACCATAATTATGAAGAGGAAATTTTATAGGAATATTTATAACTAAAAATAAGACCTAACTTGGGCAATATCAAAATTCAGTTCTGTGACAATGTGCCATATATTGCATGTCCCTGCATTTAATGGGGACCAAACTCCAAACAAATAGGACCTACTTCGCTCACACTCCTTTTCAATGATAATGATGGCAATTTTGACAAAAATTCTGCAAGTGCTATACATGACAATCAGCTGACAAATCAATTACTTACAATACTTTGAATCACAGATGTGTCAGACATTCACAAAATTGACACAAATGTATTACACTGTACATACTTTTACTTTGTATACCCGCAAAAAAAAAAGTACATGCATACTTTGAAGTATCATGTATCTGAAAGGAAGAGATTAAATAATAATAAATTTGTAACAAACTTTTCCAGCATTCAGAAAAAACTCACACAGACTGTTGCTATCATGAAGTATCTGTTTCATAAAATTATGCTTACAGTTTCATATTCACTTGTAATGCACACTTTATGGCATTGCAAACGGAAACTGCTAAATTCTTTTTTCTTTGGGTCTTTGTTAGTACTGTATTCAACACAGCAATAATACTTTCAATGATATCGTGCCCATGGAAATAACACAGATTTCCTGAATTAACATACAGCTAAGGAAGAACACATAAACATCCCTATCAAACTAATACAACATGTTCATTGACCAGTAAAAAGCCAAGAAGTGCCAAAATGGACATGACATATTGATGTCACACTAAAATGTTGTGAGTCATTGGTGAACACAGTGCAATCAAAGAAAAAAAAAAAAAACCCACCTAAATTCAAGTAACATTTGATATAAATACCAACTTTCATGACATCTTGTGGTCAAAGACAGTTATCGATCTCGGAACATCACGGCCATTGCAAGATCACCAAGATTTAAATGGTTTACAGCTCTCATAATGAACGCATCTGTGACTCTACATCTCATACAAACGCAATGAATACTTATAATCCACCTACCCATCACCTCTGCAGCACACCACAATTTTTATCTCTTGGAAGTCTCATGGAAGGAGTGTTGAGTCATGTTTGACATGAACAATTCTCTCCCTACCAAGCACCATGTGAAAACATACCCACTATACAGGGTGTATAAAAAAAAAAAAGTTACACTTTTGAAAAAAATTGTCTAAATTACATTTCAAAATATATGGAAGATTTATTCATATTTATGGAAGCCCAATAGTCTCATCTATCAGGTGCAATCAACAAAACAAATTTTTGTTCACACTTGGCTGAACACTGACGCTCTTTGTCCAGAGTGTGAAAAATGACTTGCGCCAAATTGAAAGATGGAAAATTCAGCTAGCAGTCCAACTAAATGCTCCCATTCAAGCAAATTGCTCTGTTGCTTAAAGCTTTGATGATGTTACGATAGCCTGAGATTTTTTGTCAGCTTTAACATAATTTCAATGATATCCATTTCTAAATTAATTGGTGAGAATTAGAGTTTGTAAGTACTTCAAGATCTTTAAAGCACAGTTTTCACAATGCACGGACACATCAATACCATATGCCAGTTATTCATTAATGTGGTAGTGGTACCAAATTAATCAACATTCAAATCATTCATCCCATTAATCAATCAATTGATTGAGAAGTCAATCAAATCAATCAATTAATTAATCAATCAATCAATTAATCAATCAATCAATCAATTAATCAATCAATCAAACAATCTACTCATCGATACATGAGTAAAGAGGCTGGTGGTGGAAACAACAAGGGAAGAGAGCAGTGGTCATTTTTTTTGCCATTTTTAAGCCACGGGGGGGGGGGGGATATTCCCTATGTCGATCTGCCACTTTAAACATGCATACAATTGTGACTGATTGATTGATTGATTGATTAAATGAATGATTAATTGGTTGATTGATTGCTTGATTAATTGATTGATTGAATGAATGATTGCTTGCTTGCTTGCTTGATTATTGATTGATTGGATTGATTGGATTGATTGATTGATTGATTGATTGATTGATTGATTGATTGATTGATTGATTGATTGATTGGACTGATTGATTGAATGGAATGATTGATTGACTGAATGATCTGAGGATGCATTAATTTTGTACTTTTCTTCTTGACTGAGTGACTGGCATGTGGGTTCGATATGTCTGTGCATGATTTGTGATAACTGTGCTTAAAAGATCTTGATGTTGTTAATCAACCTTCCATAACACACTGGAATAATTCAAAACGTGACAGAAAATCGCCAGAAAATTCCTAAACTATCATAACATAATCAAAACTGTGAGCAAAAAGACCAATTTGTTTGAATGAGAACACTTATTTGGACTGCTGGCTGAATTTTCCATCTTCTTTCAATTTGGCGCAAGCCATTTTTCACACTTTGGACAAAGAGCGTCAGTGTTCAGCCAAGCGTGAACAAAAATTTGTTTTGTTGATTGCACATGATAGATGATACTATAGGGCATCCATAAATATGAAAAAATCTTCCATATATTTTGAAATGTAATTTAGACAATTTTTTCAAAAGTGTAACTTTTTTTGATATGCCCTGTAGAAATATATCACTCTTTGTGTATAATTTACAAATACCAAAACACGGCCACATCATATGTAGGACTCCCAGTCAAACTGAAAGTAATCAAACTGTAAAGATAATGTCACAAATCAGACTGATTTCATTATCCTGTCACTCCATACAACATGATTCACGGAATTTCACTTATTGCCACATATATCATTGGAGTGATGGCAAGTCTTGAAACACACAAGTTTATACAAAGAGAGAGAGAGATTATTTTGAGCTTTCTAAAACAAAGGACGGCATTTTCAATATCATCAAAATACTCTTCGTTGATCAGAAATCTTAACAGTACACAATCATCAACACAATTCTGTGAAAGGTGTTTATAGGGCTCCTTATAAACCTCAATTGACATCACACCATCACTAATTTAACATATCATGACAATACATGAAATTTAGGGTTTTTTTATTCTTTTTAGAAATGATGTTTCCTCTTTACTAGCATCAAGCAATATTGTTTTCTGTGATTTTATACATTTTGGTAGTAATGTTAAAAAATCTCACTGAAATTGAAAAAAAAAGAGAAAGAATATTGAAAATGCATACAATGATAAATAACACACAAAAAACACCCTCTCAACACAAAACATTCCCAATGTTCACATTTTGATCGATTTGAAGATCAAATTTAAGAAATCTAATCATAAGAACCTCAGTGTCATTCACTCCATGAAAGATATCATTCTGCTCCAACAGCTAGTACAGCCTGTGCTAAAAGGCGGTGATTTCACTATTTGACGACGGTCCTTTCTTGCCTGTACCATTCTCAGCTAGGGATGTGTAATCACGTCCCTCAATGTCATGATTGTTCCAGTCATTCGCATCTCTCTTCTCTTTGGCCTCCTGTAAGAAAGAAGCAAGAATGATAGCAGTCCTTTAATTCTACTTCCCTTGGGACGAATTAAGATACTCAAAGGTCACAGGTCAGGTCAAAGGTCAAGCCAGTGGCAAATGACAGCTCAAAACTACACCTCTGCCGGGTTGTCTATAGCTCTGTCACGTTTCACAAAATACACACCACCAACTGGTTGGGCAAACATATACACAAATCATAAAGAGTCTTTAGTAACAGTAAAGTGACTAAACAATGTAAGATATTATAAAGCAGTGACAATATCATATTTGACATTTGGGTGTTTCTGGCTTGGGATGTCATGGAGGCATCTTGCTTTTTGGATAAATATCCAAAACTAGATGTACCTTGAGAAAGGTTATTAGCACTGCCCGAACTTTTCTCCCTCACCCAAACCTCATCCCCATCCCACCCCACCCCCCCCCCCCCAAAAAAAAAAAAAAACAAGAAGAGAAGAAGAAGAAGAAGAAAAGATGCCCATATACAAATTTTTATTCATAGGGCCTAGATGAGCAATGACAGTGGAATAGTAAGAGTCATAATGTAGCTCTATCTGTTTGGCATCCTGATGGAAAGATGCAAAGACTGACATTCCATTCCATATTACATTCATCACTGGAGTACACATGGCAGCCACTAGAAACTGCGTGATTGGCAACTTTTCATTGACACATTATGTTATGACCTGAAAACCAATGCCAATTTAATGTTACAAGCACAACTGGCACTAAAGTGGAAGCATGAGCATAGCCTCTGAGGTGATGAATGATGCGAAAAAATGGTAATGAACCAGGCTCAAGAGTTACATGTACAAGAGACAAACAATTTGTTATCACCATAATCATTGAAATACAGACATCCATCAAATGTAGCAAATGAACCCATTTTCTCACCTGGTCATATTCCACACCGCACTCCATGACCCTCCGACATCCTACTGGACAGCAGCAGAACAGCTTCCTCGCCAACGGACACAGGAGGTCAGGGTTCAAGTCCCTCGGTCGAGTGGCACCTGTCAGGCAGATGAAGTGATCAGCTCTCATTACTTTTTTGTAGTATGACACCTCAATCAGCTTCATGTATTGAAGTCTCCTATTATTTGCTCTTCATTATCAACAACAAAAACAATACATACATGGCTAGACAAAAATCAATTCAATGGAATTATGCAAATTCTAAAGTCAAGTTGTGATAAGAAGCAGAGTGGGATCATGCATAATCTTTATCACTGGATATCTTTAGATACATCATCCCTTGAATAAGTCTCCACTATTTCAACATTTCCTGACATGACTGTCTTTCAATGTTATCAGCAAATTGAAGTGTCTAGCATTTGCATGAGTTGACTGAAAGAGGGATCATCAATTGCAAGACCACCAATTATACAAAGGTAAAACAATCCAAAAAGCCTCTACACTTCCAAAGATAAAACACTCAGTATGCACAGTCTGTGTAGTCAGTTGCTTCAGCTGATGAGCAAAATTTTTAATGACTTACTGCCTCTGCCAAGGAAGGAGGTTATGTTTCCGTCGGCGTTGGTTTGTCTGATTGCAAAATAACTCATGAAGTTGTGAATGGATTTTGATAAAACTTACAGGAAAAGTTGATAATGACATAATAGATGATTTTATTATGGTAGTGATCCTGGCATATATACAAATTTTTGAAGGATTTTTGATATTTTTGCAAATAAGGTGAATGAACTTCGTAGTTTTAGCTGTGTGTAAATGAGTCTTACATTCGTGTACTAAAGTGAGTGCTCTGCTTGAGGAGCAGCACTGAAGAGCCACCCCGTGCAGCAGGAAGCTGATGAGGTAAACAATTCTTAGCTTTCTTCTTAACTTCTAAGCTATCACTGGGAAAGTTGGCAATTTTTAGCATGTGAGTATGGGTCGAAAAGAGCTGCTAGGCTGGGGTCTGCGCTCTCCGAGTGCTTTTCTAGTTACTGCTGCTGCTGCAGAGCAGGGACCCTTTTAATACTTTACACACTCATGGGAATGAATGCCCAGAGGTGGCATTCTTGAAAGGAAAGATGAAATGTACCTGTGAGAAAGCTTGTCAAAAGTCCCACAAAGAGAACCACCATCAAGGCCGTGAAGCTGTACCACAGGTAGGATATGCTGTAAAACTTGGCAATGCGCGGACTGGAGCCAGCCAGGAGTATTGTTGAGAGAAATAAAGGAAGAAATGATTAGCATCAAAAATATGTTAATGGCAAAGACAAGAAGAGTCTAAAGCATGCAAAAATTGGAGATTGGTCATTGCATTGCTAAATGTACTCCTACTGTACAAGCCTTTGAATACTGAATGGGCATTTGAATTGTACTGTATTATAACACTAGAGTCTTTAGAGCATCTCCACCTAATGCTACTTCATTAAAAGCATTGGTGAAATGTGTGGTTCAGCATCGTTATAAACTGTATTTGTACATACACAACATTTAATAGTCATTTACAAAACTTACATAGTAATCTAATACTATGTGAGCCTTCAAATGCATACATGGTATATATGTGTAGAACATATCAAGCCTTTCTTAACATCTGCCAGAAATGATTGCAACAACAACATTTTTTTAAAAGCTTTATTGATCTTTATTATTCAACAGATGTCACCAACTTTAGTCATTGACCAAGAACTAAAAAAGATGCTTCAATGATGCATAATAAGTCATCTCCATGCAAACTTATGGAGCGTCAAAAGCACATGTACGACAATAGTTCTATTAACGGACAGCCAAACCAAATAATGGAAGCATACACGCACAGACAGCACTCTAACCCATTGCCTTTGGAAATCTGGTTTTGGTCTAGCCCTGTGTTTGGCCAGTCAGGAGTAATTGAAAATGTCTGCAGGACCTGGTATCACTCATTGCATTCATAGTGTCTGTACAATAGAAATGCAGAAGATTCATACTATGGGTCTGATGAATCGGGCAGAATCTCCGATACGGACGTGACATTCTCGGCGAGGTATGCAGCCACTGTCGTTGTCACGTTTGGGAGCAGGCAGCCGTCAATCGATGTTGGCAACTTTTCCGCTACTGGGGGATACACATAGGCGCCAACGCCGATCCAGAAGGACACGCCAAATCCAAACAAGGAGCCCACTATGACTCCCTGCATGCAGAGAGAAAACAAATTACATGCACTTAAAGGGGATGGCTAGTAACCTATCAGTGGGAATCAGTGGGAATGCTGGGGGATGATTGTTCCAATTCTTGTGGGATTCATTTAAGAGTACATTATATATCTATTTTTGTGTGAAAATTATTTGCTTCAGAACAGTCTCATATTCAAGTAATGTGCAGATTAATGCCCCGTCACTGTACAAGCATGCTAACCTGGAAACATTAAACTGCACATTACTTGAATATGAGACCATTCTGAAGCAAATAATTTTCACACAACAATAGATATATAACGTACTCTTAAATGAATTCCACAAGGATTGGAACAATCATCCTCCAGAATTCCCACTGATTCCCACTGATCAGTTACTAGCCATCCCCTTTAATAGTCTCATATTACCCCCGTTGAGGACGAGTCCCTAGTATACTCGGGCAGGTGTCAGGGAAATGCATGTTGTAGCAAAATCAGTCCGTCCTCAACGGGTTAACGTAGTCTTTTGAACACCAATTCCTATTTGGAGATCTCTTTCCCTTCCGAGAAATAGAATAACTTGATAATGGCCACCTGGAATATATCATTTTCTCATTAAGTAATACATGTATAAGGATAGTTAAGGGTAAGAAACTCAACAAGTACTATACTCATATCAAAATAATTAATGTCCTATCCAAGCACTGATAATAGCAAGCTTTAGATATGCAACGTGTACGCTTAGACGATGCTAATTAGGCCAAAAATATTGCTCTGCACATGCGCGAGACTGGTGTTTCCATTATCTGACCCGGGAGGCTGATCTTAAGATGGTGAATATCATATCATGAAGTACAGACCTTTGAATATTTCATTTCACTTAGTTTCATTTATCCATTTATTTTCACAAAACATAGGAAAATAAAAATAAGTAGCACTTTTCGTTTCATAAACTCAGAGTACTACATTATACTGGGTGTCCCAAAAAAAGCGGAACGGTGGATTTTCAGTACCTTGCGTTCTAAAAGTGATATATTTTTTGACATCATTAGAAAGAGCATCTTCCGCAGAAGACCATGACACCAAAACTCATTAAATTTGGTTGAGCACTTTTTATTCTACGCCAATTTCTGTAAATACAGTCATTTTCACTTTTTTGCGACTTATGAGATAATAATTTGGGTGCGACACGCGTTCCATACGGTGAATTGTGTAAGCTCGTTGATCCATGTCAACAAAAGATAACGCTTTCATATTGGGAGCGCGCACACACACACACACGCACACACACACACACTTTTTCTTTCCTGGCCCGTGCCCAATGTGAAAGCTGTATCTTTGTTGACATGGATCACCGAGCTTACACAATATTCACCATATGGATCGCGTGTCGCACTCAAATTATTATCTCATAAGTCGCAAAAATCCGGCGAAATTTGACAATGATTGCATTTTCAGAAATTGGCATAGAATAAAATGTACTGAACCAAATTAAATGATTTTGGTATCATAGTCTTCTGCGGAAGATGCTCTTTCTAATGATGTCAAAAGATATATAACTTTTAGACTGCAAGGTACTGAAAATCCACCGTTCCGCTTTTTTTGGGACACCCGGTATAGGGCTTTATTATGGCAAATCTTGGAAGACTACCCATGAGTTTGAAATGGATACGAAATTTTGAAGACAATTATTCTTCAAACTTGATGTCATAAACATTGCAGAATTCAACTTTTTTTTATAAAGCCACCATATGTCTAGGAAAACAGATTGTAATACGGAAAAGCAGAACTCCAATAAAACCTCAATGAAAAATGTTTGGAGTAGCATGTGACAAGACTGGGAAAAATGACACCATGTCATAATTAATTGGCATGCATGCACAAATTCTGCACCACCACACTGAAGGAAGAAATTTACAGTGGTCATTATGAGAGGAATCGATCTGGCTCAATCTTGAGATCTAGGACAGGATATCTGGAATATGCCACTTTTGATATACACATATCATATCTACAGGAAGGTGATTTACTTGTAATTGCTGAACATGATACTTTGTCTGCATTTTAACAGCATACAGCCAAAGAAGTGAAATACCAAGTTATGATGTACGATGTATACGTGTACCGAGACATACAAAGGAAAAACATTTGCACTTCTGCCCAGCTACAAGTTTTGGCCCATGAGAATTACACAATTTATTTTGACTTTTGTCAATATATTGCTCGACAAACTGAAGGGGTCTGTTACCAATGCACTCACAATGTTATTTGCCCATGGAAAGAGGATGCCCAGTGTGAACATGCCCAGTAGAGGTCCACCAATCATTCCCATCAACCCAATGGCCACAGTGAGGAGTGGGCCCAGTCTGGAGGCCACAAAGGCCATCCCGATGGCCACCAGGCCATACACAGCAGCTGTGGGAGATGAACAGATAAGAAACAACTTTTGTGTGTTAGCTACATGTAACATATTGGAAGCTTGGGGACAAATGTTGAAAAGAAACTTCTGTGTGTGAGTATGTGTGTTTGTTTGTGCTTCTCTAGAATGATGGCTGCTGTTTGGCAACAAATGATACAGAGAAACTTGTGTTATGTTTGAATGTTTTAGCTACAACATTGGTAGATGCATGGGACAAAGTAGAGAACAGAGGAACTTGACTGCACTTTCTAATATGCAGAATGTATTTACTGTAGATCAAATACATCAAGTCGAAATGACTCGTATGTGCATTGCTTGGGATAAGAACAACAACATGAAGAATGTAATTTGCCTTTCTAAACATGTTGTAAAATAATGTGTCAGAGTATAAGGGTATGCATGCTTAGCAGGAACATGCCTAGTCACCTATGCAATAATGCTTTGTGTCTCAGAACACGCTATCTATTCCCTGGTGTTCCTCTCCATTCATGAGTATAACACACTGCCAGATTTAAACAGAGTAGAACCATTTCAACATGACTGACAAGAGCAGGCCAGAAATCCTGCCCCAGGGAATGGCAATGACGTACATTACCATGTGCGTTTGTCATGTGCCAGGGGTGGATCGGCTAAAGTCGGTTGTCATGGAAAAAGATATCATTCAAATTTGCAATCTAGCACCCTGCCGTCGTAAGTTCTTCAATCTGAGGCATTTATTGAGATACACATCTAGGTGTTGTATATACAATGTAGCCTCCCTTTCCCTTGCCCGTATGACTGGGTTAAAGGGATAATATAGTATTGGTGGAGATGAGGATTAGGATTTAACTTTGTGCGAGCCACCAAGAAACCACTTAATATGAAGTAATACAGAGCATACCATTTCAAGCAGAATTCAAAGCTTATTACATGAAAATCAGTTTTGGCTATTTCTATCCCTCTTGAAATTACAGGCTCTTTCATCTTTCATAAGCAGGATTCTCATTATCTCATTAAAAAATGATAGAAACCTGAAGTTAGGTCTCAACCAAAACTATCTGATCCCTTTAACACTCAGTTTTGGAAGCAGCTCATCTCTGACTGTTCGTATTCATGTTTTTAGATAGCATGACGGATTCACATTCTTTTCCAAGTGGTGAAACAAAAAAAATGAAGAATCCCGATCATGACTT
The DNA here is from genome assembly GCF_040938485.1 of Diadema antillarum. Classification (NCBI taxonomy): domain Eukaryota; kingdom Metazoa; phylum Echinodermata; class Echinoidea; order Diadematoida; family Diadematidae; genus Diadema; species Diadema antillarum. The sequence goes on from NW_027271737.1 coordinate 120,546, forward strand.
ATGCTCAACATCACACTGTCCATCATCTTCAGGAAGATTGTACAAGTGAACAATATGGCTGACTCACCAAGGATCTTGGACGTGATGGTTTTACTCCTCTCAGAGATATCCCTCTTCAGCGGTTTAATGATGTCCTCCACCGTCACAGCAGCTAGCGAATTCAGCCCCGACGACACAGTGCTGCAATGATGTTTCACAGGTAAAAAGAATGGCAAAGGGGAAAAACGGTTCTAAAATGGTGAAGAGCACATATGTTTGCCAGTCTCATGGATTCACACTACCCAGTATTTGCTCAGCCCTGTATATGATAGGATTCCAAAAGGGTACTTCCATTTGTTCTGTATCATTGTTCTTCTGGACTCACGACATTACCTACTTTTCTATTCTGAAAAAAAAAAAGGAGCAAAAATCGTTGACCATTTGTATAAACATTCTACATGAATATGAATGTAGGCCAGAACAAAAGTTTCCAAAACATCTCTCTGAAGAACAGACACTTTCTGTAAAAGTCGGCCGGGTAAGAGGAGTTTCGTGTGTTTTTAATTCCGCGGAATCAAGACATCAACTACTGGAACACATGGCAAGCAAAAATATTTGCATGATTTTATTTTCGTGCTAGTTTCTGGTTGCACGAAATGCGCGAAAATTTCAACACCGCAAAAATTTCCACTTTTACAGTAAGTATGTATACTGGATATTTACTAGATACACCAATGCCTTGATCAGGACTGCATAACATTCACACATCAAAATTATGGACGTTCCAAAGAGCACTAGTCATGGAGATACTTCTTTGTGGTATATGCATATCAAGTAGCAAAATGATTTTTAAAAACATGCAGGTTTTTACATCTACTGTCACAGCATAAAGAGATATCATAGTTGTCAGAAGTCTCCTGTAGAACAAGGCAGACTTGGCTTGGCAGCTGTGTAGGCCTACTGGCTGATTAAAGGGCACTAATCGATCACTCGGTGCATACCTCAAGGTCCCACTGAAGATAGCGGCGATGAAGAGCCCGGGAAGTCCATGTATGAAGCCCAGCTCAGTCACCACATAGAATGGAAGAAGCTGCACACATAGCGGAGGTAAGAGAAATCATCAGCTTGTGTCAGAATGTACATGAGGGCTGCAATATGAGAGTTGTGGAATTGAATGCAGACTTGCTCTTGACAGTAAATTTGTGTATCGGTATTTGTATTGCAATCTTGTGGTGATCAGATTCGCCTCTTGCAAGGCACATACACGTACCTGCATTGTATACAAATCAAGATTTATTTTGGTGATTTGGGGAAATATCAACATACATCAATATCAACCACAAGAGATTTGGAACATGACTAGATGTAGGGCATGCCGAACACTATTTGCAAGAAGAGGTCCAGCAACCAATAGTACTGAAGATTTAGACTCCTTTATGGGGAAGTGGTCTATGAAATGTGCATTCATGACCACTTGAAGGGAAACCAGTTACAAGATGTTCCAGTTCACTTAAAAGTGCTAAAAAGAAATACACCATTACCCATATTTCACCATAATTTGCTCTCACAAAGAAAACTTGGTACATACAATGTACTGGTACTTACGTGTGATTCAGATAAGAATTCAAAGCAGTAGAACTCTTTTCAGCAAGTAAATTTGTGAAATTTCTGCATATTCTACATTTGAGTGTCATCAACTCATGCCAGTCTCTCTTGAAAGTTCATTTACCTGATCTCCATTGGCAACAAAGCCTGCCTTGATTGGGTCGCAGTCAGCGAAGACGGCAAACATGACGAGACCACACATGAGACAGAGTGAGACGAAGATGAACAGCATCGGACAGTTGAGGTAGATTGACCTGCAATATGTGCAACACAAAGACACGCCATGCAGCAATATTTAAAGTAACATGATTGGCACAAATACAAAGTTGATTTACGCCATGCCATCTTACAGTCTGCTCATTGAAACTGACAAGCAGCTGAAGCTAATACTAATATCTCCGACTGATTCTTTTCACCTGAAACATGAACTGACTACTTACAAATTTGCAATAGAAATTAACTATCAGTGAATGGATCACTTTAGATCGTAATTTATGTTGGCATTTATACAAAGTCAATAAACATTAGCTCAGAGGAGGAAGAACAATCATCCAAAAAACTGTCTTTCTTTTTTACAGTAATAAGGAAACATGCACCAAAGAGACAATCAAGGTTACTGAAAGGCAATTTACAAAGTCAGAGATAAAGGAAAAGAAATGAAATGCACATCTAAAAGTATTGCTTAATCATCAGACATGTGCAGCCTTCATGGTAAAATTATGGATGTATGATCTGACACCATTGCAAATGCATAGCATTTCTGAATACTCTGCCTAAAACACACAAATAATTTCACTTTTGCAGATGTGTGTGTATGTATGTGTGTGTGTGTGTGTGTGTGTGTGTGTGTTTGTCTGTATGTCTGTCTGTGTGTCTTTTCTGTCTCTGCATCTGAGTATTGTATTTTAAAAGCTTACAAGTTTTAGTAAATACCAGACACAGGAAGAGAGGAAACTGGAATGGCACACAATTTGCCTCAATGGCAATAGCAAGGGAGAAATTACTGCCCTGTGAAAACATTGGATGGTAGAAATTAGCTCGTAACTACCGATGCCATAAGCTATTATCCACTTCCAATACTGCGTCCTCTGGCCTTGATAGTGGTTCCGCACAGATCTTAAACTGGAAAAATCCCACTAGAGAGTATCGAGTCTCATACTATCGACAGATTTGCCCAAAAGTTGCCTGTACATGAAAGGATTGTGGGATAACCTGGATGTGTCATATCACTATCTTGTTTTTTATTCTTCAATAGGTGGATAAGAAAGAAAAGTGTGTCGACAAGACCGATGACTCAAATACAGAAAGCCATCTTTATAGATCATTTTTATATTAATTTTTCTTCAAGAATGAATGATACTTGTGCATCCACTAAATTAATGAGTTCATGTATTATAACACTATGAACTGTAATCCTCCTAATTCTCAGTTGTCTTGTTTCCATCTCTCTCTCTCTCTACCTAAGTAGGGCCTATATTTGTATGAATTTACCACATCAGTGGGGCAGCTATGTGAAACAGATGCTCACATCTGGTGTAAAGTATGAAATTTTGCATATAGGGGTATTTTGGGGCACTGATTTAAAAAATTGCTGGATCCAAGTGATCTGACCACTGGGTCGGCCACCATTTTGAATTCCAATATGGCCGCCAATTTTTGCTACATCTGCCCCACTACATTATTTGGTAAATGAATTTATTAAAAGAGATTTGGTCCTCAAAATACTGGCCTACCCTAGGTAAAGCCACCTAATATGTACTCATCTTGTTCTCTAGCTGGGCAACTCTGCAGTTTACATAATTATGTGTCTTGAGCATAATTTTGAACCACTTCTAACATCTGCAATTTTGTCACACAAGCTGTTCATTTGATAGTGAGATGTTCCTACCACACATTATGGATGAGTCTTGAAGGACAAGCTGAATTTTGTTACAACCCCAGTTCCTCTAAAGGAAAATTACAGACCAGTAAAAGCTAGTTTGAGACAGAGGAGTAAAATCTCAAAGCACAATAGTGAAACTGTGATCAAAATAAAAGACATTACAAATCTCATCTCAGTGGCGGATCTAGGAGGGGGCACACGCCCCCCACTTAATTTTTTGTTAAAACAAAAGAAATAAAAAGAAAAAATGGAGGAGGGAGCGCGTGTGTCCACCCTTAATAATTTTGTAAAAGCGCCCCCTCTTTATGGAATTCCTGGATCCGCCCCTGCATCTTCAACACATGAGAAATGCTTTCTATCCTAGAGTCTAGACCTTCATTTACTTCCTTACCATTTGGCAGCGCGGAGTGTTGGACAGCTCAGATAGCGCTGGACGGACGCTTGATTGCAGCCAAACGTAGCCAGCCAGTTGAAGGTTGCACCAAAGATCAAGGACCAGACGGTGTGCCGTATCGTGGGATTCACTCGAATGCTAGAAGATGAAGGCATGGAAAGTGACCAAGCCATTAGGGCCTTCTCTCTACAACATGGCACTATGTGAGCAAACATTCTGTGTCGGTAATAGAAGCAGACTTTATAGTGAGCTGGAGAAGGCATAGCAAAGTATGAACTGTTCTCTAACATTAATTTTGTTATATTTTCTATTGGTTAGAATTACAGCAAGCTTATCAGTCAAAAGTAGATGCCTTTTCTTGAATCATTTGCAGAGAAATTCTGTAGCACACTAAATGACATCAAACTTACAGTGCTCTGTTCAAAATGAATACTTTCTCAGTGTAATGAGCGCAACAACCATGGTGATGCACTTCCAAGTTTTACTGCAGTGTTATACAGATGACTTAGGTACAGCTATTATAATATAAAATTAAAGGGGCTGTACAGTACTGGTTGAGGTGGTGATTCATGGTTTAACATTCCTAAGTGAGATAATGAGAAACCTTTTATGAAATATGAAAGAGCATGTAATTTTAAGAAGGATTCAATGTTTATTTGATGAAAATTGGTTTTCAAATGGCTGAGATATCCAAAAAAGTGATAATAATAAAAGACTACATGCCCCAACTTTATTAGGATCTCTTTGTTTCACCTTGTTTTTGGATATCTTGGCCACTTCAAAACCGATTTTCATCAAATAAACTTTTGATACCCCTTAGAATTGCATGCTCTGTGACATCTCATAGAGTGGTTTCTCAATATCTCGCAAAATGTTAAAAGCTAAATCCTCACCTCGACCAGAACTGTACACACCCTTTAAGTTGAAATACCTCACATCCTGTCCTAGCTTTATGACCCCACGGAAATTTGTCTTATCTCAATCACTTTCTTCGCATCTCTTACATTTCCACTCTCGTGAACATCTGCTTTAACCTAAACAAATTCCATGGAAGACTGAAAACTGTGAATGTTTCTGTTAGAAACGATTAATCAGCACACAGAATGTGACCAACCACACCTTAAAAATCTCCTCTGAGGGAGGGACAAGTTTTACGGACCTATCAAAAAATTACTGAAGTAGGCGATCCAATGACAAGCCAGCCACTCCCAAATCAAAGACTTGATTGCAGCAAGCTGTCATGAGAAAAACTATTTCGAGTGTGTTTATTCTATTTCTTTTCATTCATTTATTCATTTTTCACCCGTCCTCACATCATATACATAAAAAACATATATATATATCATTTTATTTTCTTCAACAAGGCACAAATGAACCAAGTAAGCTGTCCAATTATACTGTATCCCTTTTGAGAAGCGAGTATTCTATTTCGCCAAAGACCATTTGATATGTTGCAAAAAAATCCAATGATTTCACAAGCACTGTGGCCAGCATCATAAAATCATTTCACATACTCATCAAAGATGACTCTGCCGCCCTCTTTGTTGATGCTCCAGACATTGGCGAATCCATCCATCTTGATGGAGCCATGGATGATAACGGCTATGAGACAGGACACCATGATGATTGTTTGGAAGACATCAGTCCAGATGACCGCCTTCATACCACCCTATTCGCAGAAACAATAATGGGAGGAAAAATTGTGATTTGTGAAAGTGCCACTTTCACTCATAAGACAAAAAAAAAAAAAAAGATTCTCATCCTTGTCCTTGCAGACAGAAATCGTTCCTTAAGTTGTTTCTATCCAATCTAGCCAATTCACTTCCCACAGGATTTTTCGCAGCTGACAATTTTTATGACCTTTGTAAGAAAAGTACAATGATCCCTGACCTAAATCTTTGACCAAAATGTTATGAAAATCATTACCATCTATCATTATCCTTCCTACCAAACTATATTAGCACTGGTTGTTCCTATAGCTGAAATAATGACCAATCACATACACCAAGTACTCTGACCTTGACCTTTTTCCAAAATGACGCAAATTAACGTGTTCATTTCTATCTTTCCTACCAAATCACGTTACCACTAAATATCATTAGGTGAAGTACTGGTTCTTAATAATAATAATAATAATAATAATAATAATAATAATAATGATAATAATAATAATAATAATAATAATGATAATGATAATAATAATAATAATAATGATAATAATAATAATAATAATAATAACAAGGAAAAGTAGAAATTACGCGGTGCGTAACATATGTCCCCGCCGGAAGTAGCATTTTGTAACAAAATGTGCAATATAGGTAAAAAATCAAGGTCAAAGGTCAAAGAAGTCAAAGGTCAAAATTCTGTGTAGAAGTTTTGAAGCCCTCACCTAGTGCCATCACATAAAGCAAATGGAATCGAAATTGGGTTAGAAATGGCGAAGGAGTAGCATTTTGTAGCCAATGTACAATATAGGTCAAAAATCAAGGTCAAAGGTCAAAGAAGACAAAGGTCAAAATTCTGTGCAGAAGTTTTGAAGCCCTCACCTAGTGCTATCACATAAAGCAAACGGAATCGAAATCGGGTTAGAAATGGCGAAGGAGTAGCATTCTGTAGCAAAATGCACAATATAGGTCGAAAATCAAGGTCAAAGGTCAAAGAGGTCAAAGGTCAAAATTCTGTGTAGAAGTTTTGAAGCCCTCAACTAGTGCCATCATATAAAGCAAACGGAATCGAAATCGGGTTAAAAATGGCGAAGGAGTAGCATTTCGTAGCAAAATGTACAATATGGGTCAAAAATCAAGGTCAAAGGTCAAAGAAGTCAAAGGTCAAAATTCTGTGTAGAAGTTTTGAAGCCCTCACATAGTGCCATCACATAAAGCAAACGGAATCGAAATCGGTTTAGAAATGGCGAAGGAGTAGCATTTTGTAGCAAAATGTACAATATAGGTCAAAAAATCAAGGTCAAAGGTCAAAGAAGTCAAAGGTCAAAATTCTGTGTAGAAGTTTTGAAGCCCTCACCTAGTGCCATCACATAAAGCAAACGGAATCGAAATCGGGTTAGAAATGGCGAAGGAGTAGCATTTTGTAGCAAAATGTACAATATAGGTCAAAGGTCAAGGTCAAAGGTCACGACTGAAATTCTGTGTAGAAGTTTCAAAGCTCCCATGTAGTGCTATCATATAAAGCAAACAGAATCAAAATTGGCTCATAAATGACAGAGAAGTAGCAAATTGAAGATTTTGATCACACACGGACGCACACACGGACACACGGACGGACGGACGGACGGACGGACGGACGGACACACGGACACACACACGTACGGAGCCCGTTTCATAGTCCCCTGCTCGAACTCGTTCGGCGGGGACAATAATAATAATAATAATAATAATAATAATAGCACACTGTAATGAATTTCAAATACAGTTCAGTAACTTTTGACCTGACTGGAAGCTGTCGTACATGTCATCAGCAGGTTGGCAACGTACGCAAAATATCCGGGCTTTGTATAAAAAATATAAAAAAATCAGTCTTTACCAGGTATTTACTCATTTACCTGAAAACCCTACAACATGCCTCAAATATAGATAGTCTATATGGGTAGTCCTACTGGTTTGATGAAATTATTTCTTTTAAAAAAAAAAAATCTGAAGAAGCTTTGTGAGAATTTGCACTGGATTTATTATTCTAAAGTGTTTTAAAATCAAAACCATTGTTACTGCACTTAAAACAAAACTTAACATAACAAAAACAAACAAAATACCAGCAAGTTGATGTTATTTTAATACTCGTGAAGTTTAAGAGCTTTTGTCGCAGATATTTCTGTATGAAGGCAAGAATGCGAGTGACCTCTGCCTTTTCACAATTTTCCTCTTAACTTTGTTTTTGCAGGAAAGTAAAACATGAGAACAACGAGATCTAAATGGTAATTTTCGCAGCGCGTCTGTCGCCATGCACCCTCTTGAGAAGACTAGTATCCCCTCACCCACCCACCCTTCCCCCTTAAATTCCGTAACCCGCTGACTGTCTTGCGATTTTTCAACAATGCGCGTTTTGTGAGTGATCCACTGTATTCAATAGTATACGAATAATTTATGAGTTGTGAGTGCATAGGGCACGAATATCGCACGAGGCGCGAGATGAGCCACTGGTCTATTCAACAAGGCGCGTAGCGCCGCGTTGAATAGACCAGTGGCGAATCTCGCGCCGAGTGCGGTATTACGTGCCCCAATGCACGAACAAAATCATAAATTATTCGTTTTATACAACACCTTGTCCACAATCACAATACAAAATTAGTGACCGCCAACTCAGGAAGGCCCAAAAATAAATGTAACAATTAGGCAGAGAATTGTAAACCACCCTGTGTACTGCTTTCAAACACTCGTCATGATTCGACCACACAGTCACAGGAATCACGAACTCCGCAGGGTCTATACCCATTCTACGCTAACGTTAGATCGAGTTAGGCCTGGCTGTTAGGTCGATCTGAGATGTCGGTAGATCTAGTAGTAGGTCTAGACTTTGTCTATTTCCGAAAATGATTTTGTATAAAAACACAGAAAAATAATCAAATTACGGTTTCTCAACTTGAAATGAAGTCTTGATGTTGGGATCACTGTGGTCCACGTAGCAGATCAGAGTCAAAAGTAAAAACACAGCAGTACCGCTAGGTGTATACAGGCCGCGATACCAACACTAGCTAGGTAAAGTAACTGCGCGTATACGTTAACGTTGCAGTACTCCGCCGCGCCTGGTCTGTGAGACTTACCGGCAGCGCAGCGCAGCCGGCCAGCACGTACACTGTACAATGTAGTTTGCTGGCGCTTTGCTACGGGTGTGAGCCACAGAACTCTGTGAGCGGCCATGCATTAGTAGCCCCCCGCGAAGCCGTGCTATAGTACCTTCGAGCCGTGCTATAGGCCCATGCCAGGGGCCTATTGTATGGCTGTCACTCTCAATGAGTTTGATAGGTATTTTCTATTGAATGTCATGTGACATGTTCTTGGCCAATCACAATTCGACATCATTCTGAGGTGTTGTATAACATGAACATTTTTACTCATGCGACATTATGACACTTTGTTGACTATAATTATGGTCGGAAGCGGGTGGTGGTATCTCACTGAGCGGCGAACGTTTTCGAACGTAACGATTTAGGTTTCATCGGGGTTCGTAAAAAGTTGCAATCAAATTCGCAGTTTTCATTGTCGCAGTTTTTCATGTCGCAATTTGTCGTAAAGAAATTGTTAACATGTTTAAATTTTCTTTGCGGCAAGAAACACTGTTTGCGACAATGAAAATTGCGACAATGAAGACTGTTTGCGAATTTGATTGTGAATCCTGACGAAACCTAAAATTCGATATGCTCGCAGACACTCGCGATCGTCGCTTAGTGAGATAGCGTAATATACGCAAATCAATCCGAGGACATGCAGACGAGTCCGAAGGACTGATGAAAATTTCGAGTCTTTTGTTACATGGGTCGTCAGCAGGGGATTAAAAGTATCGTAAATCGTAATCACGGAAACAGAAATCGAACCGAACACCCCAACTATTATACGAATAATTTATGAGTTGTGAGTGCATAGGGCACGAATATCGCACGAGGCGCGAGATAAGCCACTGGTCTATTCAACAAGGCGCGTAGCGCCGCGTTGAATAGACCAGTGGCGAATCTCGCGCCGAGTGCGGTATTACGTGCCCCAATGCACGAACAAAATCATAAATTATTCGTTTTATACAACACCTTGTCCACAATCACAGTACTAAATTAGTGACCGCTAACTCAGGAAGGCCCAAAAATAAATGTAACAATCAGGCAGAGAATTGTAAACCACCCTGTGTACTGCTTTCAAACACTCGTCATGATTCGACCACACAGTCACAGGAATCACAACCTCCGCAGGGTCTATACCCATTATACGCTTACGTTAGATCGAGTTAGGCCTGACTGTTAGGCCGATCTGAGATGTCGGTAGATCTAGTAGTAGGTCTAGACTTTGTCTATTTCCGAAAATGATTTTGTATAAAAACACAGAAAAATAATCAAATTACGGTTTCTCAACTTGAAATGAAGTCTTGATTTTGGGATCACTGTGGTCCACGTAGCAGATCAGAGTCAAAAGTAAAAACACAGCAGTAGGTGTAAAGGCCGCGATACATGCAACTACTAGTAGCTAGGTAAAGTAGCTGCGCGTACACGTTAACCAGTACTCCGCCGCGCCTGGTATGTGATGTGAGACTTACCGGCAGCGCAGCGCAGCCGGCCAGCACGTACAATGTAGTTTGCTGGCGCTTTAATTGCTACGGGTGGGTGTGAGCCACAGAACTCTGTGAGCGGCCATGCATTAGTAGCCCCCCGCGAAGCCATGCTATAGTACCTTCGAGCCATGCAATAGGCCCATGCCAGGGGCCTATTGTATGGCTGTCACTCTCAATGAGTTTGATAGGTATTTTCTATTGAATGTCATGTGACATGTTCTTGGCCAATCACAATTCGACATCATTCTGAGGTGTTGTATAAAAATGCATTATACTCTATAATCTCATTTACATATGCGCGTCACTGAGCTGATGTTACGCAGTTGCATTATTGAGGGCGTATCAATGGGCGCGACAACTCCACTGTTACATCACTCTCACGCATGCGCAAAATTACAGTGCATAGCTATGGCAACATAACTGGCTATAAATACGATGATCACAATATAGTTGTTACCTTTTTAGGCCACAGGCTTGAGCTCTTGACGATTGACTATTGTCATACGTTGATTCTGAGCGTTTTTCTTCATTAATCGATTACGATTAAGGGTTGAAATTTCACCAATCAACCATGAGCGACGAACGTAAGTTCTCCTTATTTTGTTAAGAGCATTCTCTATGATTCTAAAGATGTATTTGCAAATGAGCCTTGCCAACTACGAGTACATTGTGTCATTCTGCTGTATGTAAAGTTCCCGTCATAGAGACTACTTATGCTGCTACTTAATACTCTCGTACTGTATATATATATATATATATATATATATATATATGTATCCATACACCACACAATAATGCACGCATTTAACACTTCTGCTGCAGCAATAACAATTGTAAATGATTTTCTTTTTTGCCATCATTCTAACGCGTCTTAAGATTCTGATTTCACGAAAAAAATTTACGATGCGACATTCCGACCTTTAATTTGCGTTGCTAGTGAGTGACTGGGCATTTTCAATTATGAAAGCCATCTACAAAATCTATAAACACACAACACTGACACACACATATATAACATATGCAATGTAATTATGTTATATAAAATACACGTATTATTCATTCAATCTCCAGCCACTCGGGTCATTCCCGCTTTCAAGGAATATTTGAAGGCGATGAACGAATTCATCGAATTCGTCTTTCTGAGAGATATCCGAGACATCATCATGCCGGATGATTACACCGGCAATACAGACGAAGTCGTGCGGTCCTGCGAGACGACCGAGGCATCGTGGAAGGTGCAGAGGCAGACAACTTGGGACGAGGTTGCAGAAACTAAAGTTGGGGAGGGAGAAGTGACTGAAATCTCACAGAAAATTTATGACGTGGAAGGAGAAAACGTGGTCGTGGAAGGGAAGCTAAAAATTGCATCAGTGGAGAACAGCACGGCTCAGAAAATGAAAAACCGCGCTGAAGAGGAGGAAATTGTTGAGGAAAGTCAAGATAAAGTTGCTGAAGAGATGGCAGGAGAAGATGAGGATGGAGAAGAGATGAAAGAGCAGACGGAAGGAGAAGAAGGTACGTCCGATGAAGATGGCAAGGCGGTCAAGATCCCGGAAGATGGAAAAGTTGGAGAAGAGGCATCTTTAAACAGCCTTGAGCTGCCTGCGAAAAATCGGCAGGAGCTCACGGAGGGGGAGGAAACTACACATACTGTAGGAGAGGAGGAGGAAGAGAATGGAAAGGAAGACGATGAGGACACTCATCTGAAGGAGGAGGAAAATGAGTGTCGGCAGGAGGATACGCCACGGATGGTGAGAGAAGAAGAAGAGGAGTGCCGGCAAAAGGAGAATGAACAAGTTGAGGAGAAGAGTGATGAGGACCGTAGGCTAGTGGGGGAGAAAAGGGAGATGGAGAGGGGAGCAGAGTATCGGCAGCAGGAAGAGACGAAGCAGACAGCGGGTGAGGAAGAGGGGTGCTTGCAAGAGACGAATGAGCAGCAGGAAGGGGAGGATGAGGCGTTAAGGCAGATGAAGAATGGGAAGACTGAGGGGAAAACAGAGAGCAGGCACGGGGAGATCACGAACCAGGTCGAGATTGAGGAGGCGGAGGAAGAGGAGGATTTAAGGCAGATGGAGAATGGGGAGACAGAGGGGGAAACGGAGAGCAGTCACGAGGAAATCACGAACCAGATCGAGATTGAGGAGGCGGAGGAGGATGAGGAGGCGCAGGAGGATGAGGAGGCGGAGGAGGATGAGGAGTTAAGGCAGATGGAGAATGGGGAGACTGAGGGGGAAACCGAGAGCAGGCACGAGGAGATCACGAACCAGCTCGAGATTGAGGAGGCGGAGGAGGATGAGAAGTTAAGGCAGATGGAGAATGGGGAGACTGAGGGGGAAACAGAGAGCAGGCACGGGGAGATCAAGAACCAGATCGAGATTGAGGAGGCGGAGGAGGATGAGGAGTTAAGGCAGATGGAGAATGGGGAGACTGAGGGGGAAACCGAGAGCAGGCACGAGGAGATCACGAACCAGCTCGAGATTGAGGAGGCGGAGGAGGATGAGGAGGCGCAGGAGGATGAGGAGGCGGAGGAGGATGAGGAGTTAAGGCAGATGGAGAATGGGGAGACTGAGGGGGAAACCGAGAGCAGGCACGAGGAGATCACGAACCAGCTCGAGATTGAGGAGGCGGAGGATGAGGAGTTAAGGCAGCTGGAGAATGGGGAGACTGAGGGGGAAACCGAGAGCAGGCAGGAGGAGATCACGAACCAGATCGAGATTGAGGGGGCGGAGGAGGATGAGGAGGCGGAGGAGGATGAGGAGTTAAGGCAGATGGAGAATGGGGAGACTGAGGGGGAAACCGAGAGCAGGCACGAGGAGATCACGAACCAGATCGAGATTGAGGAGGCGGAGGAGGATGAGGAGGCGGAGGAGGATGAGGAGTTAAGGCAGATGGAGTATGGGGAGACTAAGGGGAAAACTGATGAGAGCAGGCACGATGAGATCACGAACCAGATCGAGATTGAAGAGGCGGAGGAGGACGAAGAGTTAAGGCAGATGGAGAATGGGGAGACTGAGGGGGAAACCGAGAGCAGGCACGAGGAGATCACGAACCAAGTAGAGATTGAGGAGGCGGAGGAGGATGAGGAGTTAAGGCAGATGGAGAATGGGGAGACTGAGGGGGAATTAGAGAGCAGGCACGAGGAAATTACGAACCAGATCGGGATTGCGGAGGCGGAGGAGGAGAGGCAACAACATGAACTGGGTGCGAAAACTGAACAGGATGAGGAGGAGAAGGAGGAGACAAGGGAGGACCTTGTGCAAGGACGGAAACAGCTACCAGAGAAGGTGGAGTCACAGAAGGACAAACAGGAAGAATGCGAGGAGTTCGGAAAGAGTCAGATGGGTGAGGTGCAGCACAAACAAGAAGTTAGAAATTACGAGATTTACAGTGCGGAGGAGTACGATGAAGTAGTAGACAAAGTTGGAGAGAGATGGCTGGTATTAGTGGAGCTTGCCACCGGGACACATACAGGAGATGAGAAGGGGCAACACGAGTTGTTCGAGATAAATCAGGAAGAGGAACATGATAACGAGAACGCAGAAGAGCTGGAGGAGGCTCAGATCGGGAAGAACTGTAGCGTTGATACGGAGGAGTCAAAAACGGAGGCAGAAATGGTGACTCTTCACACGGAGGACAGGATAATCGTGGGTATGTGCAAGAACGCGACAGCATCTGAGGATGACAGTGCGTTGGAAGAGGAAAGGATGAGTGAGACCTTTGAGCAAGATGAGATGAAGGAGGAAACCGGAAAGACTGCTATTGAAAGACAAGTGGCAATAGATAAGAAAGGACAACTTGAGGATAAGGAGAGCATTACAGCTGAGGCTGTAGGAAATGATATGGAAGAGACGACCCCAGAAGCCTCAAAACAAAACGCCACAATTCAATACACGTCATCAAACGAGTCAAAGAGGGCGAAGAGATCTCGGCGAACGTGGTGGAGAGTCTTCACCTGTTGTGTCGGTAGGAAGAGGAACTGCGGTGAAGACTAAAAAGTTGGGAGGTAGGGAGGCTCTGGGTTGGGGTGGCCTGCGAGTTTGGGAAAGTGACGGCTAGGAGAAAAAAGGTTCATAGTCATAATCGTGGATTGGGATAATAAATGCAAGAATTGGAGACAATTAATTTCTTTCTTCTACTTTTTCCTTATTTTAAAAATTCTTCGTAATATGAGTACAATGTACTCTGTCATGATTGATGTATGTCGTCTGGGATTTGACAAGTATGGATGTAAAGGTAGAGGATGACTACGTTCTAGTAGTGTTGGCCGGTCTGGGCACATAGGCCTAACGACTAGAGATCTCGAGACAGCTGGGCGCGGTAAATCAGAAAAGGAAGAGCATGTCAGCTAACATGTTATTATCCGAACATGACGTTGTGATCGTATAGAGAGCAATACGAATGATTTGAAGGAGATGAATGGAAAGCAGAGGGAGAAACCAGTGAGCAGAAGGGTGTAGTAAGGTGGAAGCTGATAAAACAGACGAAAGAGCTATTGGGACAGCAGAGAAGTAACCCGATCAGTAGTGGATGTCGATGTTGCAATCGTCACTTTCAGACGCTCTAAGTAGGTACAGAGACCTCTTCTCTCGTCTCTCAGGACGTGTGTGGTGAGCGCTAGGGTATGGATGGGTATAGCATTCAGTTATGAACAACGGTACCGAATTCTCCAGAATCTACGATCTTCTTCAACTTCAATTGAAACGGGAAGGACAACGAGATGTTGTCGTGTTGTAGATAAAGTTAATGAGAATATCTCGAATACGGGCCAACTAGCAACTAGAATTATCACTGAAGGTGATTAATACCCCCGCCCCTAGTGTTGCTTTACAGTATGTGATGTCATGAGGGCAATGACGTTAATACCAAGTTTGTGCATTTGTCGAATTGGAAACAGAATTATTTTAGTTTACTGTACAATTACAGAGTTGACACTGAGTATAAAACTTACAGCAAATGGAAACATGCATTCCCCCAGCATTACTACACTTAAAGACCATCATACACACCAAATTTGACCTTCATAGCTTGAATGGTTTATTTTGATACAAAAATGA
Source organism: Diadema antillarum (assembly GCF_040938485.1). Lineage (NCBI taxonomy): Eukaryota > Metazoa > Echinodermata > Echinoidea > Diadematoida > Diadematidae > Diadema > Diadema antillarum. Next base: position 135,727 of record NW_027271737.1, read on the forward strand.
GTTGTTGCCATGGCAACACATTTTCCTTTAACTAACACATTGATGTCTTGCAAAACTACACTTCTAGATCATGATACATACTAAATTTGACTTAAATTGCTTGAATGATGGAAAAGTTATTCAATCTGCAAGGTTTTGGTAAAATTGTGGTTACCATGGCAATGGTTTGTGTGACAAACACAAAATTTATGTGTTCCACACTTATACCTCAGGGCCATAATGCCTACCAAATTTGGTTTCAATTATTTGAAAACTGTGGAAGAAGTTCACTCCACAGGATTAAAAAAACAAACAAACATGCGGTTACCATGGCAACGCATTGTCCAATATAAATACAAAGGACATTGTGCAAAACCACACTTAAGAGCATCATACACACCAAATTTCACCTTCATAGATTAAATGGTTCAATTTGATACAAAAATGAGTGGTTACCATGGCAACATATTTTTCTTATTTTAACACATTGCTGTCTTGCATAACTACACCTCCCGATCATCATATACATACTAAATTTGACCTTAATTGCTTGGATGATGTGGAAGTTATTCAATCCACAAGGTTTTGGTAAAATTATGGTTACCATGGCAATGCTTTGTCCGACAAGCACAAAAATTATGTGTTCCACATCTATGCCTCAAGGCCATAATGCCTACCAAATTTGATTTCAATTGCTTCAAAACTGGAAGTTGTTCACTCCAAAAGATTTCGAAGAAAACATTCGGTTACCATGGTAACGCTTTGTCAAGTACAAACACAAAGAGTGTTTTGCATAACTACACCTATAGATCATCATATAGATACCAATTTTGAAATTGATTGCTTAAATACTATGGAAGTTATAATCCACAAGGTTTTGGTAAAATTATGGTTACCATGGCATCGCATTGTCCGACAAACACAAAAAAGCATGTCTTGCACATCTATACCTCAATATCATCATTTACCCTAAGTTTCATTTAAATTGCTTCAAAACTGTAGGAGTTCGCGACGCAAAATTTTGCAACAGACCGACCGACCGCCCGACCGCCAGACCAACATCACGGTGATTCCTATATACCCCCTTCACACACTGTGTGGCGGGGGTATAATTAGTTGTAATCCGGAAAAACAGGTCACGTGAAAAAAATCGAGAAATTCTGAGGTCTAGTTTTACACTAAAGAATTGCCTGAACTCTGCGGAGTTTCTAGCGGAGCTACCGACAAAAGAAGGAGAGGAGGAGGAGGAGAAGGAGAAGGAGAAGAAGACGAAGAAGAAGAAGACGATGACGAAAACGAATAATAATAATAATAATAATAATAATAATGACAATAATAATAATAATAAGAAGAAGAAGAAGAAGAAGCAACAAAACACTCCGGCTTGAGTTATTCTCATGAGGGTTTTGGCAGCGTTGGCATCCAGTTGCCTAGCAACTTCCATCATGATTTGCGAAGGCCCTGTAGAGGTAGGCTATACCGAGAGTGGAGAGCTATGTGTCATTAATTACCCAAGGGGGAAAATGATCGGAAAATTTGTGAGTTGATCATCAGCACTTACCATCACACAATTTATACTGATGAAAACCAATGATATACGATGCTCCTGGTTTTTATACAAATTGATGAATTTTTGCGTCGGGTTGTGTTTATTGCAACTAATTAACGAATTGCCCTTCATCGACGTACGTAAGCACCGATTATTCAGTGTCTTAGAGTTGTCATGATACGAGTTTGTATGCCTTTTATTCTTTTATCATTACTACAAAAACATTGAATAATAGGTGCTTATCGTTGATAAACGGTAATTGGTCAATTAGTTGCTTTCAGGTTGCTTGCAGCAACGCTTTCCCCATATTAACTATGCTAGAAATCCGCTTTGCGGCTTAGGTTATCACTCACTCGTCTCAGAAATGTAACTGAATGTTAGTTTTATAAAATCGGGTAAAATCTAATTCATGAGCTCCCTTTTGAATAGATAACGCAATGTGTCTCATGTGCGGCAGAAAAAGGCAGACGACATCGTCCCATAAATACATGCAGATGTTGCCCTCCTCATATCCCCATTTTGTTCCTGTATGACTGCATTTTTAATTCACTGTGACTGAGACAATGTTAGAGCTGGTTTATGTACAGATTTTGACAGATAGGGTGTGGGGTAGAAGACCTGCGGGTCATGGTAATTAAGTTCACCTTTTCTTCTGCCCCTGGCAGCCCTGTTTTCTATATGTCACAATTTGTGTGTGTGTGTGTGGGGGGGGGGGGGGTTCTCACAAGTGTTTTGTCTCTGTGTTATAAATTATCTTATCTTTGTTATGCTGAATCAAATGTGTTTTGTGTTTACCCATGTAGGCCTACATATGTCTGAAATGCCGAATAAATAAATAAATAAATAAATAAATAAATAAATAATAAACACTCAAGTTTCGTTTGAAGGAAATCCCCAAAGCGTACTATTCGTAGCTGAGGCAGCTAAAATTATTCATCTCTCGGTCCTATACTAAAGCACTAGCTGCCCATACTTACCAGTGAGGTGTAGAAGGTGCAGACGAGACCAACCGTTAAGACAGATCCCCACAAGGTGAAACCAGTCACTAAAAACAACCACGAATCAAAAAAAGTACTGTCAACGAAACATGGTGAATTAACTGCTCCTATCAAAAGTAAGTTCCAATTTATTTCAATAAGCAGTATCGGTGACTTTCAGAGAACCAAACGGCAGTACAATATATAACAATGTCATACATCTTTACGGAGCCGCTGCTCTTCATCAATCCTTGCGTCTTTTTGCCTCCAACTACTAGTATACAAGCTGAAACTAACTTATACATCTCACAGAAGTCTCGCTTCATACATTATAGAATGATTGGATCCGACACCAAGTCAAAATGGCCGCGTAATGGAACAAGAGAAACGTTGATTGGCATAATCATGTGTGTATCCTTTGAAGGACTTTATTAGCTTTGGCATCATTCATATGTTTTACAAAAATCATTAAAACGAGACAATCACTATAGTCAGGGGTGATCAACAGTTAAAATGATACTATACGCTACCTGCATTGACTGCCAAGGCTGGTGCATACAGAACAATGGACATGTACATCACCTATACAGCAGCAAGGACAAAAGAAAACAAAGAGACACGCGTTTCTTGACTATTGTCCCGCCATGATCTTTCCCTTGGACGTGGCCCTGCTTTTGTAACACAGTTTCAACTCGAGTATTAAACTTTAAATAGCGTACCATTCAGATCTTTCCTGCCGAATATTGAAACCTCATTGTCATTGTACTTTTTTAAAAACGTTTCTCGCTCTTGTTCTTCTTATTTGACTCCTTCCAATATCTGACCTTTTGTAACTATAGGGGTCAAAATGGACAAACATCGTGTACAATGTCACATTACTTGCGAGAATATCGTCGAGTTTGAAATTTTACCAATTTAATCCTAACCGGAGCTCTGCACCTGGTGCCCCATGGGGACCAACCGGACAATTCCGAGGAACTTTGTGTCCCTTTATCTGATTCTAAAGGCTTGATCGAAATACATGTATGACAACATGGTTCCATTATTAGTATTGGAAGTACATGTATTACAGTACATTTGTATTGGAATTCGTAATCAACGTAGCCTGGAAGGAAGGGTCCATTTTGTCGAGAGCACAGCCATGTCATCACGCAGATGCTTGCAGTTGCATGTTACGATAATTAGTTATTTTACCAACTTTTGAAAAGCTACTAGCCGATTCATCACTTCACGGATGTCATGGAAACTGAAACTAGTGATCCATAAGAATTGTTCTAAGTCTACCATAAAACTCCAGAGCCACAGCACAATGCATCTTGGGCTTTTTAAGCATCTTCTAATCCTACCCTATAGAGAAAATTCACAATATATTATGCCTATACATATCGTATCCATCACTACAAAAGAAATATACTGCTGCTGAAATGTCATGTCACGGAATATACGCGTCAGACACATCACAATTCGTTTGGAAACCCATCACGTCCGCTTTGAGTCTTACCATGTAGATGACGAAGCCAGCTGTACCGATCAGTCTAGCGACGACAGAAAAACGAAGTTCCAGATACTGCAACATCGAAACAAATCAGAACGTTTCTTTTACTGGCCATGAAGAAAATATATGTACTGTTTAATCTTCAGTTGTGGTTAATCCTTTCAAAAAGAAGTGGCGTACGTGTACCTTTGAATCTGGTAGTATGATCAAGAAATATATTCGTATACAGTCATGTAGTGCATCATTGTGATGATATACGTCATTAAATCATGGTAATTTTCTTTTATGCGTTGCAGAAATCCCCATTTCTTTCAAGCCAATGCAGAAAGACAAACCACACTCAAACGCGATCAAAACACTAACTTACCATCAACTTTCTTGCGACCGTATTCTCTTCTATGCAGCCACTCGTCGCCATGTTCGCATGATAATAATTCTACAAGGCTATGGTGCTTATTTGCCGCAACTTGTTAAATGGATGGTAGAGTATCGGTTTAAGATGACAGGATTGGAGCTTTTAACTTTTTGCAAGATACTACGAAACCACTTACGTGTATGAAGTGTTACATGGAGAGCATACAATTCTCAGAGGAATTCAAAGTTTATTTGATGAAAATCCGTTTTGTCAAGACCGAGAAAACCCAAAACAAAGCAAAACAAAGTGATCCTAATAAAAAGTGGGAACCCAAATTTTATCAGGATATCTTTGTTTTTATCTCAGTGATTTCAAAACCAATTTTCATCAACTACCTTCATATTTCATGACTGGCTACTCATTATTTCACACACACACACACACACACACACACACACACAAAATGGTAATCTGAAGCCCAATCTCAACCGAAAGTATACCATCCCTTTAACGCTGACGTGAACGAATACTACATTTTGTTTGCTTCCTCAGTTACTAGACACATCATGTACTGTCCTTCAGAAAACGTCGAGTTTCCCGATTTTATACCATTGTAGTTTCTATACCCATAAGACGTGTGGATATCACGCTGTTCTGCATTTTGAAACGTTTTCTGCATGATGATAATCAAAGAATATAAAATCTCTTTGAATGATATGATGATTACACCAGCTTTCCTCTGTAAATCATATCGACAGCAAGAAATCAAACCTCTGCTGAACTCTTTTTGTCGACAATTTCCGTGTCTGCCACAGGAAATTGTTCTTTTACTACAAACTGTATAGAGGCTACATAGGTCATAGTGCCTCTGAATCTAATCCTGATCAGGCAGTGATTACTGTAACTTACGCAAATTAAAATTGTTTCATAAAGGGAAGTTGGTAATTAAATACATTACTCAACATTTTTTTAATCTTATTTACTACGAATTAAAAGAGTGGTTCTTAAAATTTCATTTGTGATAAATATTAAAAATGCGGTTGCGAGCTTTACTATACCTTTGCGTTCATTATTTTCTAAAGAATTAAGACATAAATATTATTTTCATAAACGCAAACAACGCTGAACGACACGATTGTATACATCGTATGGACATAGCGGCTTTCCTCTCCCTCTCTATATTAATTTCAAGTATCTCTCTTTGATCTTTCTCCTTTATCTTAAGCATATAGGTTTAGATTTGTTTTGTACTAAATGACTGATGTGTATACACAAAGCCCGAGACATTCGTGCCGCCTGACGTTGAAGTATGTTGTATTGAAAAGCACTCGCACTTTTTCGAAGCAAACTATCTAGGGAAGCCCGCGATGATAAGGAGTTCCGACGTATCAATGCGCCCTTCATGCACGTCGATATCGCATTCGCCTACTTATCGGATCATCTCTACAACAACCTAAGATCAATTGTCATAAATCTTGAATAGATTATTACGTGTGTGTGTGTTATATATGTATATATATATATATATATATATATATATATATATATATACACATATTTATACGTGCTCACAAAGTGGATTTGAACATGTCATGTATATAGGCCTATTCTAACGTCGGAGAGTGAACAATTTTGTGGTATACCACTCTCTGTGAAAGGCTTACACAGCCAATCAAATGAATAAATGTGTTATGAAAGGTATTTTCATAATTATGTTAATAGGCCTAATCAAGGAGTGTGTGATCTAATTTTAGTAACCATGTCTTCATGCATCTCAACATTTTGCTGGTATGTAAAAGAATGTGATGCAGATTCATCAATTGGGTATGTGTAGCATAGGTGGTAGGACATTAGGAACAGGTTAGGATAGGATTATATAGGATTAGGATCAGGGCATATTAATCCCAGATTGTGCCTGTATAATCTCGTAACTATAATTCTTTTTTGAAACACCAAATAAAAAATAAACATCAGATGTTCTTTTAAGGTTTTCTGGACGTTCAAGACGGATAAGAAAGGTTCTCTAAACGTTCTGGAACGGGTCATAAGACTAAGACGTTCTTAAAACATTTTTGAACGTTCTAGACGGATTTCAAAGGTTTTCTTCTGGACGTCCGCAGAACGCCCACAGAACGTTTTGAAGGTTTAACTGACGTCTATAACATCCAAAAGGTTTTCTGCAGGTCCTTTAAAATTCCGAAAGGATTTGTATTTGGGTTTTTAAACGTTTAAAAAACGTTTTTATGACGTCCATTTGAAATGTTTTAAATACGTTGAAAACCTTAGACAAAAGGACGTTCTGGAAACGTTTTGACAAAACGTCCAAATAACGAACTTGAAACGTTTCAAGAACGTTCAGAAAACGTCCAAATGTTAGCTGGGGGCGACCATTGCATTACAAGTACACTGTATTAGTTCAAGTCTGCAGTGGCCAAAGAAATGGTATACATGCAAGACGCAAGGGAACCAGTCGTTCACAACGTTTCGGATCGGAATTAGCATAATGTGTAACGATGTTTATCCTGAGCGGAGTACGATCGATCGTCTTGGCAGGTGGAACAACATCCGCGCGGCCGAATTCCAGGGCGTGATGGAGCTCGGATTGGAACAGCAAGCAGGCTGGTAGTCGTATGAATACAGATACAGCTCCATCACGACACGGCCTCCATTCCGCAGGGTGAACACAAATCGCATATTTACTTGGTCATCCAAAATGAGACTTGTGTCATTCTTATGAAACGTTGTGACTGTTGAAGACGAATTTAGATATAGCAGGTATACCTGTTCATTTACGAAGCCCTGTGGGGCATTTCATGAAGCATTTTGCCGACAAAGTTGTCGGACAATTTGCTCTCAGCCAATCATATGCAAGGATTTCAGTAAAATAACTGTTTGTCAGAAAAATATCCGACCAAAACGCTTCATGAAATACTCAGTACCCCTCCCCCCGATCTCTGTCAGTGAGTCTATGAAAACAACACAATATATTGAGGAAAATCTTGCGATTGAATGGTTCTGATAGACGATCTTGGAAACCATATCATATGAGCTGAAGAAATAATAATTTTGCCTCGCACTGTACGATCTGTATATTATGTGTGCTTTGTACCCGTAACAAGACCATCATTTTGTGTCTGTCCGGACATTCGACAATCATCATTACACAATGCCTCGCCTTTAAAAAAAAAGTCAAACGAATCAAATCAATGACGGAACACGGTAGGCGTGCCCACAATCCAGAAATTTTAAGGTGTCGATAATGACTTGTATTATTAAACACAAAATTGGCCACACTTGAACTGATTTTTTTTTTCCGATAAAAGGGAATCATTATTGAAGACCGTCGAACAGTGCCAGTGTCATTCCAAATCCACTTCCGCAATTTCACTTCCTTCAAAAGCAAGGCCTTTTCAAATGGTCTGTTTCTCTTTGTGTTTGAAGCTTGTAAGTGGCTGCCCTTTTACATAATGGACTTGTACTCGCAAAACATTTGCAGGTCTCGGGGGAAAACGTACCAACCTCTTAATTTTTTTTAATTTTTTTTAATTTTTTTTTTTTTTTTTTTGGGGGGGGGGGGGATCTTGAGTGGAATGTCTCTATGCAGTAATTAAGATGTTCTGTAGATATGAGCGGAAGTATCTCTCAAAGCCTTTTTGGTCCGTCTGTTTTTGTTTGAAAGTTATCAGTGGTTACCTTTGTATTTCCAAACCATTCACAGGTCTTGAGAGAAAAAATGTGCCAATCTCTGTAACATTGAGACATTTTGCGAATCATGAGTTGAAATGCCTCTTTGCAGTAAAGTATTTAGATGGTCTGCAGCAAAGTATGGCAACATCTCTCTGCACTGTTAAACACTAAGAAATTCTTCAGCGGAAATACACTGTACAGTTGTATGTGCCATTTACATAGCTCCCTTTGTATTCTGATGATCTTGCATGAAATGTGCAGAGCTCTCTTTAGGCCTACAATATTTAGCCTTACATGAAATTCATGTGACATCATAATGACATCCTACTTTTTCATGCGATGTAGTGTGGAAAAAAGAAACCACAGGTATCGTACTATAGAGGGCGAATGCGTGGTCTATAGTGGGCTTCTTTCGATTGTCACTTGTACATTGTAAGTAAACATACGGATACTTTGAGCTGGCAACATCACAACCGAGTCTGGCGAGCTACAGAAGCACCAGATTTGACTGTAGTTATACCCCACTTCCATGTAGAGCAAGACTTTTCAAAGACCACTGAAAAAGCGCATAAAAATTAGCAGATCTCTCCATGATCTTTACGTGGTCTTATATGAACCCCGAGGTCCTTCATGATTCCTAAAGTGATCTTTCGGTGAACTTCATGATCTCCAAAATTGTTTTTTTCAAACGGATCAAAACAGTCTTTCAGCGGTCTTTCAAGAAAATGGCTTCCAGATGTCTTTCAGCGATCTCTCGATGAGTGGTCAAGGGTCCTAGTAGTCTTTCAATTATCTCTCATCAGTCTCCCAAGAATTGCCACATATGCTATTTGGAGAAGATCAGTGAAAGATATTTGAGAGATCATTGAGGGATTATCGAAAGACTAGAATCTCTTAGAGATCTTGACTGAAGATCTCAGAAAGTGTTTTAAATGATCTTTCATTGATCTCTCAATCACTGGTCTTTCAGTGAACATTCTGGACTCTTCAAGGTCCCAGATCTCTGAGAAGTATGCTGGAAAATTTCTTTTTGATCGTTCAGTGATCTTTTAAGAAGTTTAAGAGCCATTCCACATAGACACTATTGGTATCTGGTCTTGGAGACTTCTGAGAGTTTTTGCCAATGATATTGTATGGGTCTCATTCAGCGGTCTCTATAACAGGTCACCATTATACAATGTACTTGATTTGTTGCACTCCCATTCCGGAGTTTAACACCATGGGTTTTGGTCTGAATGTGGTACTGTAGTCTGATCTCCAGATTGCTCAGTATTGACAAACAGCCTACCTGTCAACACCTTTGCAAACCCATCATTACATTAGATCAGTAGATCAGCAGTGTACATGTATTCCATAGGTTCCATGAAATTCCATAACTAATCTACATCTTGCCGATCATTTGCACGACTACTCGAGCACTGCACAAACACAATTAAGAGAGATTCATATTCGTGTTAAAACCTGTGATATTCAAGGTTTCGTCGACAGGCCATGAAATTTTACTGCAATGCCACCAGTAAAAAACAGACCTTTTTTCCCTGAGATTTCGAAATTTATAAGGCTGAGAATATTGAAACTCTGAAAGGCCTACTGTACATACGCTATACTGACGACTCATGAGGCGGACGCCAGATGAATTGATCAAGCTTCCAAGTCAACAGTCGCTCGTTTGCAAGACCGAAGATTCATCAATAACACTTTTGTGCTAAACTGTCATCATCAATTCAGATAATTAGCAGTCACTTTTAAAATGTTTGTTCTTAATATTACTTTCGCTTTCAGCTGTACACATTTACATGAACCGTGTACAATAGTATAAAGTTTGTAGAAGTATTCATGCACATTAACTGAGTACAAGGCCTGTTGTTGGATATATTGGATGTAACTTACAGCTGTATGCAACTGTTACAGGGCTGACCATGGATGAATATTTCGACATTTTGTTTCCTGTAATGATGCAAAGCATATAGGGTTACATCCATATACTAACCAGTGCTTTGCTTAATAGCACATCAACAGATGATGCATTGATGAACTAAAAGACTGAACAGAACAGGTATGGTGTGTACCACTATACAAAGTGTACATTGTGCAGTAGATGTAAGTATGCGGATCACACACCCCCACTCATTGCACTTGCATGAGTGTTCACGATGATTATGTGTTACTCAAGATGAATACCCTTGCTTTATTTAGTCACAATTCAATTATGGTCTGTTTTTCCCCATCCAGGTGCAAAGTACTGGGTTTTGAATGAGTGACTATGAAGGTCCATGAATTGATGAATACCAGGGTACTGTCATTACTCCCATTTCTAAAGTTCAACTAGGGTGGGCGTGGGTTTTCTCGTACACAGCAGTCATTTATATCTTGTATAGTATATATGCCAAGCTGTGTTACTGTATGTCAGTCTGAAAGAGTGAAAACAAATTTTCATTCCTCTCTCTCTCTGCTTATTAGTATGAATCTGATAGGCCTAATTTAGATCCCATTCAGATTCCAAAACTAAACTTCTTTCATACCCTACAGTGCCATTGCAACAACTGAAAAATGCATATTGTATGCAATAATCTCATACAAGTTGTACAACCTATCATAATACATTTCCAAGCACTTGCACACTCTCATGATTACAAATATTTCTTCCCAATTAGGCCTGAGTAAAATGAACCATCTGTGATTTTCATATGAAGGAATATACCCCTGGGCAGTATAAACTCACTGATTACCACTATATTTTTGTTCGGACAACTCTCACTACTGAAAATTATCCTGAGAGTCATCTACACCAGAATACAACACTATCAAAATGAAAAAAAAAGAAGAAGATGTCCGTAATACTTCCAAAGAGCCTATTGAAACACCATTAACTAAAGTAATCATAAAAACTTGGATGTGTTTTGTCCTTGAAAAGAGTTAACCCACAGTATTGTTTTTCTATGAAGAGCTCACTTTCGAAGGGCTATTGGCTGTGGTGAACATACATGTACATTGTACAGCCTGAAACCACGCAGTTCAAGATCTGATACTTGAGACATTGTCTTTTAACAAAAAGGTATGTAACTGAAAGGCCATGCTCTTTTGAAATAGAAAAGGTCTTTTACTCAAAACAAGTTATCTGTTGACACCCTTATACATACCACTGAAACTTCTATTGTTTTTTAGGTTATGAAACCTCAATTCTAGAAAATCTTATTCTCTTCAGGACAACTACTCTCAGTATCTATTTTCGCATCAACATACATGTAGTATGTACGCGTGTACCTAAGGAAATGTACTATTTCTAGTAGAAAATCTATACATAATAGGTATGTGGTACATTTACTGCGACCAGCCCCATACGCATACGCTATGCGTATGGGGCTGCTGGTCGCAGTTAGTGGTACATGTACAATCAAGCTAAACAAACACATCATCATAGAAATTCACTAATAGTCACAATTTTTGTTATTTTTGTCAAGTTTTGCAGTACTAGCTTTCACATTGAGCAGTATTCATTTTGCGTGGTTCAAAAAAAAGCTTGAGCTCTCACCTCACTGGACACATGAGTCATTTTCTTTTTCTTTTCTTTTTTAACCACAGATTAGTCAAATCCTTGATTCATTCACTCATTGGATTCACGTGGCATCATGTGCCTTTATTGATACCACTGGCGGACAACTGGTACTGGTAGTCTGAACTGTCTGAACTGAAGTGATTAATAAAAGGCTGGTGTCACTGGTCCATTGCACCCTGTTCTTTGGGAGTATTGAACTGCGATCTCTCGAAGTGAAAAGTTACAGTGCTCAAATTACACTGAGGCCATTCATGCGGCCAATGGCCATGATGTCCACCATCTGCATACGATGCCCCTCCAAAATTCAATGAACAGTCACTGGCTGTGATCTTTTTCTGTAAAAGTAACTAGAAAATCTTACGAGTTTTGAAGACAAAGATATCATTTCCCCATTCTTTTTTCACAGACTTGTGTACACACATACAACCTAACGCTGGACATTGTCAGTTCAGCTGTGTGAGATACAATCTAGCTACAGGTACATATAAAGCACATGCAGCATCACACTCTAAAACAACAGTGGTAACTTTAAATGTTGCCAAGCAAAGAAAAATCAATCAAATCAATGTCAGTGAGGGTTAAAACATTACTTTTAGGTACGATAATTAAATGGTCCTGACTCCCCTATACTGGTCTTGATGACTCCTCCAAAAATTTGAGAGTCAAGGCCAAAATGGTCATGACTCAAATCAAAGTGGAATTTGAGGCCTGTCCGTGTCAGTCTCTTTCACATACAAGGCATCCATTTCATGCCATATCCAATGAACGGAATATCTCTGCCTCTTTCTTGAGGGGACAAGATGACACAAAACAACATTACACAGCCAAACATATGATGCAGGCACATGATTTCAAGGTCAGATACGCTACACTTTAGTTGATCGAAGATTGGTCTGTACGATGTACATGTATCTTGTCATCTGGGATATGTTCCAAAGAGACTACAATTTACAGACATACGCCTGTCTGATTTCATGGAATCTCCTGTCTACAGAGGAGAGTCGTGAAAGTAAAAAAAAAAATGATATAAAACTCCTCCGGACAGACAGAAATTTCAGTCTACATGTACCACTTTGAGCCACTGTCCTGTCATGAAGTAATGTTTTGCCTCGGTTCTGCATTGCAATCAATCATCCGTCTGGAGTCATCTGAAAGTCCCACTCAAACATAATAACAGGGCTCTAGCATATCCTTTGTATGTAAATAATGAAATATTTATTGGAAGCTACACAGAAGAATAAAAGTTGTTGTAGGTGTTTGAATTAATGCTTTTTGTTTCCCTCGATTCTAGAGCCTTTACTGTCATCACAAAGTGTCTGTACATGTACCGGTACATGACATATTAAAATCCAGAATGATATCACGTAAACATTGTGTGCACAATGCACAGCACAGCACTCCGTGATGAAACAACTTTGAGGTTAAGGAACTTCAAAGGCCTACCTTGTGATTACATCAAACTCTTTAACAGTTTTATGATCACTGTATCTGATAACAATTATTGACCAGGCACAGATACTCCCGTACTTAAAAGAGTACAGGGAGTGTAAATATAAAGTATGCACTGTACGCTGCTATCTCCAGCATTTTGTGTTCCTCACAATATCTAATCTTGCCAATCAGATCACTATCAGTTCGCAGTAACCTCTCCTTACATCACAATCCTCATTTGCAAACTTATATCACAACTTGAAACTAACTTTTAATTCTCTGATGGTTCATTTACAGTATATAGGCCACTAAAATCTTTAAACCTGGGGGTGTTTCATCAACGTTTGTCAGCGCTGACAACTTGGATCACCATAGTAACAGTCAGTGACCAGAGCATCTCAGCCAATCTAAACCAAGGATTTTGCTGAAATTGTCAGCGCTAACAACTACAAACGTTGATGAAACACCACCCTGAAATTTTGGTGACCTGAAAAAGATATGCAGTGGCCTGAAATAAAGGTAAACATGACCATCCATTTTAAGCAGGCAAATCGATGTGCCAACAGCTGACCAAGGACCCCGATGGCAATAATTTACCTTTTTGTGTGAAAAAAGAAGAAAGAGAAGGAAGGAAAAAGAAAATTTATAGCTAGATGTTTACGGCAAATCAAAGTATTCCAAAGAGAATGTGAAACGCCACTAAACAAAAAACAACAACATTTAAATCTTAGTTGCCTGACTGGACCACCAACAGACCCTTTACTGTACGAGCTGAAATTTTCGCGTACAGATATTTTCGCGAATTACTACTTGGAGGACATTTTCGCATTTTTAATTTCGCGGTTGCGAGGGTCTAACTGAACGTATGTGTAGTTATTCACGCGTTGTTATTTTCGCATGTTGTTATTTTCATGGTTCAAAGGCGATTCGCAAAATTCGCGAAATAAAACCACCGCGAAAATTTCAGCTCGTACAGTATTCAAATTTGGTGGCCAAACACCAATCTTTAGTGGCCCCTGGCCACCAGTAATATTGAGCCCTTATTATCCTTGACAATTTTTCCTTCTCTATATGACACAATTCTTCCCCTTTCTTTTTCATTATTAAAGGCGAGTGCCAAGAGGTCAGATGCTGGTCAGTCTGTATTTTAATATAAGTTTGTATATATTACTATTTTCAGTCTTTACACGTATTAAAAACAGCTTAGTCTTTTGAGAGCACAAGGGCCCGTTATAATTCAAAGAGACCCCTGTATTCATCATAAAACACAAACATATAGTCAAAACTCAAGTACAATGCTTAACACTGGTGCTGGTCTCTGATGGTCCCAGACTGGTAAAAGTCACTATTTTCAGGAATTTTGCCAAATTTAATGACAGTCCACAATGACCAGTTGAAGTAAAAAATGATAACAGAAACCTAATAACTTACATTGTAGTTGGATCCTGGAGTCAGTCAAAAAAAATGAAAAGAAAAGAGGAACAGGACCCATAAATTTCAGATTAGACCAGTAATAAAGATGAAAAACTTGGTAGGGCCTATTTACTGGTCTGACGAGAACAGGTGAGACTACAAGTAATACAAAACCTTGGGGGAAAAAATTGTACAAATGCCACAAAGTGAATTAAAGAGCATGGATTGTATGGACATGGATTATAGACAAAAACAAAACAAAACAAAGAGCCCTGAATATGTGTTAGGACATTCTATAACAGTTTGGGGTATATTTACATGATGTTTGTAGTACCACCAGTACTACAACTAGTGTAGTATACAAGGAGATTATACCATTTGAAAACAACCTCTCATACTGCTACTGCCAGTACTGGTATGATTTGTACTTGACCGAAAGATCGGCCTGTATCTGGTCATCGGGAAAATGTTCTGCGGAGACTGCGTCTGGCTTCATGGATCCCCTCCTTGTCTACGGAGGAGAGCGTAACGTAAAAAAAAAATATAGAAGACTCCTCCGGACAGACTGATCTTTCTGTCTAGATTTGTAAATACTACATCATGTACTCCTCCAGCTTATTAAATGACAAAAGTAATTTTTCAGTTGGCTATTAAATAATTACTGATTGGAAGATGGAAGTAAAGTATTTTATGTGGGTTCCATATGAGTGTTATGACATCTAGACCTATCTTTCAATTTGTCATCAGAATTTTGGTGTTTTTATATTGGTTCCTAGTTTTGACCTTATTGCAAAATTGCAGCCCACCACCACACCAGTAATATCACTTTGACATGTCATTGACCAATTGTGGTGGGATCCTTATTTTTTCATTGGTACTTTCTCTTGCACTTTCAGCCTCATCATCGCACTGATTTAGGGGCATACTGTACCTCATACACACTGGTCAAGCGAAGTTTGTAGAACGTAGGAATGTAAATATTCGCGACTAGAAGTGACATAAGGATGTAACTCCCGCCGATGTACCAAAACATGGTGCCGTACACATAGACCTCGGATGGAGTTCCAAGAAGTGCTATAGCCGACATCCAGCTTGCGAGGAGAGAAAAACCAACTGGAACTGACGGCATCTTGCGATCAGCGACAAAGAATTCCTGCGTGGTTTTCTGCTTCCCACCAGTACATGCATAGTAGATTCCGATGGAAGCTGATACCAGTAAAACCAACACGAACACGACGTAGTCGACTGCGGAGAAAGTTGCCGGGCCGCTCGGCTGGCCATTGTAGCCGGGCGGCGCCGGTTCACCGGTTGTTGTTGCGAATGTAGCTGCGTCCATGTCGAGGCCCGTTCTCAGCTCAGTCAACGATTTTAGAGTCCAGACTTACAGTTACAACTCTGCGAAAAGTTAGATGTTTCCGCTATTCACATTACAATTAAAAAAAACAAACATATGCCTGCAACCACAAACTAGTAACAGTCCAGTTGTTGGCAGAGGCCGAAATCCAGTACGCTACGAGAACCGGGGACGCGGAATTCGCCGGGTGTTGGAAGTGCACAAATAAAGCATGCAGACGGTGGTGCGGACGGGTACCCTACACACACTGCACTGGACACACACTTCTTCGTCAGAAGCAATGTCGTAACTGCCCGCTAGACAAGCACGTGGTAGCAAATGCACAGCCAAATTCCACAGTCCCATACGTACTAGTATACAGCGACATCGTCAGGCACGCTCCATTGCGTAACACCCATGCATGGGCATGGGACATGTACATTGTTTGGGATTACAAAAATTGAACCAGGTTGATGTTTACATGGAATTTTGTGGACGTGGGACCTTGAAAAAAAGCACAGTTTGTTTTAAACAAGATCCCCCCAGATATACATGCAGATAAGTGGAAATGGTATAATTTTACAATGTACTGCAATTAAGATAAATAAAGGGCTGAGGAGAGAAACAAAAACAAGAGGGAGGTGGGGAATTAAAAGAAGAAAAGAAATAAAAAACGGAGAGTACCGGTAATGACATACGATACAAGTATGCGTATAGTATACACACATGGGTCAATAACCGATTTAAAGATCAATGTGGATTGAGTGAAAGCAGCAACATGAATAGAACATATCAGTGAAAGTTTGAGGAAAATCGGACAATTCATTCAAAAGTTATGAATTTTTAAAGTTTTGGTGTTGGAACCGCTGGATGGATGAGGAGACTACTGGAGTTTCTGACGTAGGGCCTACGTGATCGTGTGGAGAACAATGTAAAGAAAATATAAAGAAAACTCCACAAAAATCAACTTTTCAAGCATTATGAATGAGCACTTACAGCTTTCAGAAAGCAGGGGGAATAATTGCTATTTGATATCCCTGACATATGTCAGTATCAAGTTGATGGAATGTGTAATTTACATGAAAAATGATTTTTTTTTTTTTTTGCGTATCCGGGCAATTACCCCCAGAGGGCAATTACCCCCCCCCCCCCCCAGCCAAATACTGGTTAGTGGTAAGGTTAGAGTAAAGATTAGGGTTAGGATTAGGTTTAGGGTTAGGAGTTTGGAATAGGGTTAGGGTTAGGTTCAGGATTAGGATTAGGATTAGGGCCAGGGGAAGGGTGCGGGGTAATTGCCCAGGGGGTAATTGCCCTAGACCCTTTTTTTTTTTGTGGAATTCTCTTAAATTCTTCCAGAATCAGAGTTTTCTTTTATTTTTTTTTAAATAGAAATCTTCTTCTCCCGAAACAGGAGTGATTGAAGATAATAATTAAGTACATGAGCAAGTGCGCTACTTTCAACTCACAAGCTCTTCCATGACAGATCTGGGTGCCCTCCTCTGGACCTGATCGATGGTGCATGGGGAGATCAAATTTGGAACCAATATTCACATTTTCATCTTTTCAGGGAGAATGCATGGCCAAACTTGATAATCACAAGGGTAATAACGTAAATATTTCTGGAAATGGAAGTGATGACACTTTTGGGTACCCCTTGCATCCCACCCCAAAAACCCAATTTGCAATCTAAAAAACGAAACAAAACAAAATCGATAGAGCCGAGTTGATGTTATCAACAAGTAGGCCTATCATAAGTCATTAATGATAAATGTACATTTCTAAAGTAATGTGTTCACATCAGATCCAAGATCCAATGGTGGGGGGGGGGGGGAAATTGGGTCTAAATTTCACCATTTTCATCTTCTTGAAATTATACCTGGTCAATTTTTACTATTGTGCGTACCATTGGGCATGATCTTGGGCGCCCCTCCCCAATCCCCACCGAAAAGTCTGAAATGATAAGGGCCTACACAATCGATTTTCCTTCTCTATTCAACATCATCTCATTATGAGCCAAATAGCTCATGGAGGTATTCCGATCCCTCGCCATCCCGCGTCTCTATCATGTGACGTCCATCGTCCATAAAATTGTTCGTTGTTTTTTTTTATTGTAATGGGGACACAATCAACATAATGGCTACAATTGACTGTAGAGCTTTAAGTGCCTTACCACATCATAGTCATCCAACAACAACATCACGCCAACAACCCAACAACCAACCCCCAACCCCCTCACAACACGTTACTGACGACGAGGATGGGATCACCGCAGACAACACATTATCTTTTTTTTTTTTGAAACTGGTGACTGGATTTTGACCAAACTTAGAAGAAATCATCAATGTGTGTGTGTGGGGGGGGGGATTTTAGTTAGTAGGCCTAATTGTCTACTAATGATGGTGGTGGAATGGTGGTGCCCTCAGGAGCCCCTACAGACGCGTCCAAAATACCCAAATTAGGAGGATGTTACCGAAAGGGTCCGTGCATAAATTCCCGAATTTCAAAATTTTTGAAATACATAGGCCTACATGTACATGTATATCGTCCTATAATACGTTGTCTCAGGTGGAGTACCATGAAGGCAAAGTGCAATGGTCTTCGATGAGCACACCAGACCAGCGAGTTTCTTGCTGTGTCATGGAGTCTGCTGTTTTTGCTGTAAAAAAAAAAGAGCAAGGACAAAGACAGACCAATTACCTTTGATTTTATCGTGTCTTTGTATTTGTTTTCGATTGTGCAAGCCTGCGCACATGCACGCGCGTGTTCTGCACATTTTGCTCAACACGCTTTGCATACCAATTAAAAGATGGTAAAATCCCACACCCTTGTTATGTGCCTCAAGAATGTCTTCTAAATTGTGTTCAGAGACCTTGCCGAAGCCGAACTGAACTTAAAGCTAATAAAGCCCACATATGTTTTAAACAGAATTTAGACTGTTATCTTGCTATCAATATTTGATAACAAAAGGTTATTATCTCTTTGTACGACTTTATGATCTATCTTTTTTTAAATCATCACATTGTACAGCGTACTCACCAAGCTCACCATTTTGTGTACTTATTTGTAGTATATATCTGATTATTTTTTCTTTCTTTCTTTTTGTATTGTAATTGTATATTTCTATATGCTTTTTTCCTTGCACGGATATGTTGAAAGACAGCCATTGTTTGAATCTTGATGCCGTGCTAAAACAAAAAACGAAAGGAAACGACGAAAACTGGAAATATCACTATGGCGACTGGTATTTCTTCGCCACATTGCATTGTTCTCCCGATTGTAGGTTTAAAAAGTACATCTTGACAATGTAAGACAACAGTTTCACATGGTTGGATAAAAAATTGCTATGACATCTTTGGAAGTTTAGCAGAACTACAAATGTATTTACATCCCTTGAACCAAGTTTCAGTTGGATGGCTAATTATTGCTTCAGAGAGCAAGTATTCGGGAATTTGAACATTTTCACTAAACCTTTGACCCTGGCCCTTTGACCTCATGACCGACAACTGTTCTTTTTTCGTATTATCACAACCTGGTCGTACTCTCCAATATCCATGACAATGCTTTGAGCTTTAGAGCACTAGCTCATCTGTATCGGGGATTCATCTGAAATTGGTGCTAAATTTTTAATCTCAATACAAAATATTTACCACCACGTGGAACATCATGGTGGAAGTCCTGAGTCGGCCACACCAGGAACCTCTCAAGGGAACGGTTTAATCATTTGCTCTGTCTGATGACGGACTTGCTTGAAAATGCAGAAGAGTGGCACTTATCTCGTTCAGAGATCAAACTCTTCTCTTCCTTATTTCAAACTGTCATTTATCAACAATGTGAAACACATTATTTGTGCTGCTGGGATATAATGGGTCATCCGAAAAAAAAAAAAAATAGAGAAGAGATCATAAGCAAGCTGATGGATTTTGTTTATATACCCCCAAAATCCTCACTTTCTCTGTCATTCTCTCTCCCTCACTCTTTCCCTAAAACCTCACTTCTTTTCTTGCTCCATTCCTCTTTTCCTGCCACTTTTTCAGGCTCAACAGTTCACTTACTTAATCATATCATTACAACCATAATTTAAGGTGTTTTCAATATATTATAGTATTTCATCAGTGTAATCCAAGTAATTTGCATACGTAATAATAATGTACCAAGATTCAGTATACTACATTCACATGAGGTGGTCATACAAACTCGTGTGATGTGATACAGATGCATCATTATTCTTCCATTTTTTTTTTCAAAAGCACGAGTACGGATTTTTTAAAGATCCTGTACATACAAGTGTTCTGATATATTGATACAGGTGTATTACGCATAAGAATAGAGTGCTGTCTGACAGAGGAGTTTATCAGCATGGTCAATTTAGTGGAACCTCCTTATAAAGAGGCTGGATTTAACAAAACCTCTTATAACAACATGATTTTGCATGTCCACACTCTGTACTATATAGTCACTGTGTGTGGTTCTTTTGCTGTTGTTGTTGTTGTTGCTGCTGCTGCTGCCGCTGCTGTTATTGTTTTAACCCGATATACTCAGAAACCTAATACACTCTAGAACAAGGTGTAATTGTATACAAATGGTTTTTAGGTCCTTTAATGATTGAGGTTCCCTGTAAATCATATCCTAGTAAATACTCATTTTTATCTCTTTTTGTACCTCAACATACAGGCAGTGGAAACTAAGACATTATGACGTAGTTGCATAGTGTCTTATTTTATGCTATAATTTGCATCTAATACCAACTATATACATACTGTTTGTATAATTGCTTCATGACCGAGTTGCATGTATCACATTCCAGTATCAATTACACAAATTGTCTTCTCTCCACCCCGATATTATGTTGCTTTGTATGTAAACAGAAAAAGTAAAAAGTAAAAAAAAAAATGAAGGAAAAGTAGATCAGTGAAAATTGTGGGAATAAATTAGACACACACAAATAAGTTATGAACTGTTATTAAAGTTTGAGAACAAGACAAATTGGCAACTCTCTGTGAGGTAGATGTTGAGCACCTGTCCATTTGATTTGTTCACAAAAAGTCAAAATGCTCATTTTCTCACAAGAAATATTTTCTCCAGCTCTGTTCTTGGTACATAATATGGATAATCATATATTTTTTCATGTCCTCGTAATTAGATAAGTTCTGTCTGTGCCAAAATATTTGAGAAAAAAGAAAAACTAGTGAAATCTTGTGTACAAAACAAATGGAGAGCTGCTAAACATATAAGATGAAGAGTTTGTTTGCAAAAACCGATAAGTCCATTTTTGAAGATTTTGAAGTACGGTCTCTGTCATTAAGTACAAAATAATACCTTTTAAATGATATATTGTTCACTACATATAAAGGTATATTTTTGAAGTTATGGTCAAAAGAAGCAAAAATTTTCTTATTATTCTCTTTATTTTTCTTGACCTTTAATCGCAAATATCTCCATTTGACAAATATGGACTTATCGGTTTTTGCAAACAAACTCTTCATATATATATATATATATAATATATATAAATATATGTCACAGAGATGCCAATTTGTCTTACTCTCTACACTTTATCAGTTCATAACGTGTGTGTGTATGTGTGTGTGTGCGTGTGTGTGTAATTCCCCTCCCCCACCCATTTTCATTTATATTTATTTACTTCTCTGATTTTTCTGTTTTTATACAGAGCAACATGATCTCAGTATGGACTTTTCCTGTAATAGCATGGTTTGTTTGTTGATGATGTTCGTGCAAGATATGAAATTCTGTTATCACAAGTCCTCTGTGGGTGAGATTCCAAAAGTCTGCCTGGTATAGTTTATGTTTGGATGACAAAATGAACGTGCATCCCAAAGAACACACTGATATGATAAACTCTCATTACAACCAAGTACAATTGTACTGTAATTCAATTTTTTCCCAACAGTTCAGTTTTGTTGCATTCTATTGTTTCTAAAACCCTGATACTGTATAAAACAAACTTTCCAGTCAACATTGATTTCATTGGAGTTTGGTTGGTCAGGGAGGTTGAAAGAGATATTCCACCTCCCTGGTTAAACCAAGAATCCACTGCAGAATGTTTAATCTCACTAGCAGGCTCCAATACAATGTAGTAGTAGACGATTACTACATGTATAATCTTCATGAAATGTGCGGATAGGACTCTTTAAGAAGCAAAGCAATGTAACAACCATATGCATATTTGTACTTCGGTATTTTATTTCGGTAGATATAATTATGTCAGCTTGTTAGCATCAGTACAATGTCTGCCAAAACTCACAAAGCCATACAAAAGCAAGATAATCTAGACGTTTCATCTACATAATACTTGTTTTATGTTCTCGTTGCATATTGATGAGAAAAGAAAAAAAAATGTGATGCTAAGCAAATATCCCATTTCAAGCAAAGCTCAACTGGCACTAGCTATCAGTGAGTCACATGATATAAGAATCATGTCATTTCTTTAGTACAGTATATAATTGACACCACACATGAGTATTCAAGATAGACTATGTACAACAGATGCAGCACAATCTGCATTTCATATGATACACCACTCCACATTCATGTGGACTTCGATGAAACAAGAAAGTCCAAATAAACAGCACAAGTTTCATTGATAATTGACAGAAGAACAGCATGATAATGGACATTTCAAGTTTTTCATCAGAGTCTGCTGAGCAGTGATATCAGTCAGAATCCTACACGTAAGCAGGCAAGGTGAAGATGCCATTGCCTAAACATGAAGTGGAGTCTCTGTTTAAACCCAGGAAGAAAATAATAAACATGGAAAATGAAGTCAAGAAAACTTATACACAACTCAAACGATTTGCTAGGTGAGAAAAGAAGGGCCATGCATATTTTGTGTTGTCAAAATTTCACATAATACAGGATAAAGAGCTCAAAGACCTCAAGTTCAGATTCAACTCTTCATAATACATCTTTCTTTGTTTCTTCTTCTTCTTCTTCTTCTTCTTATTTTATTTTTTTATTTTATTCATTTCTTTCTTTCTTTATTTATTTATCATTATCATTATTATTATTATTTATTTATTTTACTTATTTATTCTTATTTATTTATTTATTTTTTTATTTATTTTTTTTTTTGGGGGGGGGTTAGCTTCAATAATGCAACAAGAAGGTGGATAGAGAGTATCCATGTTGCACCATGCACAAAATGAGAGTTATGACTCTATAGGTGTTTAGTCACAGAATAAGTCCCCTCAAATGAACACTCTTACTGGCCTGTCAGTCTGCAGAACGGTGAAATAAGAAGAATGACAGACGACTGGTCAGTACTTATGGACTCTAGAGGTGATGGTCAGCCGACATCGTGCCATTATACATTTCCTTGAATGTTACAATTTAGTTTGAGAAAGCTTTCACTACAGCCAAAGATGTGTCCATGACAATTTCTTCATACTAGGCCTGTTTCCTTAATTTGACCCTCACAGCTGATGAATCAAGAAATGACACACAATTCAACTCAAATACCTACATAAACAGTGCACTCCCATTATAGCCAACATGGCTTCAACAAAATTCTTGTTACAATGAAGTAAAGACTGACATCCCCAAACTATCATTTATGTATCCATACTATACTTTAATGTGGTCAAACTTAATTTCGATACAACAAAGAAAATCTGCTAGTCCTTAGGACTTTGTTACAATGGACGTCACCTATGCAGCAATCTTAACCAACTACCCTCTCCATTAAAAAAAAAAAATCATCATCATCATAATATGACAAACATGTAGATGTTGAATATCAATAACACTGCCATCAGTATTCATTTCTTTCACCAAGATGATTTCATCATATCATAATTCTTCTGTCTCAAGACAGCCAGCACAGAAGCTTGTGGACTGGCCAAATATGGACACTTGAATACAAGATACGAGACAAATCCCATTTACACTGAATCTAAATCTTGTTTGTTTCACTGCTCAAGTTAACAAAGGAGATTGTCATCATGTTTACTTCTTTATTTTTATCTTTTGTTTTTTCTTCCTTTTTGTCTACTCCTTAATCTAGTGAGTCGGTGTGTTGATGACGGTGCATTATTGCTGGATGTTGCTGAGAGGTTGAGGGATGGGCATTACCTAGTTCTGTTCCCATCGCTGCTGATCCCCACCTTGCCAGCCAGAAAACAAAAGTCTCTTTTTTATTCATGCATAGTGCAACTCATGGGAGGGTGGTGGTGGTGGTGGTGGGGGGGGGGGGGGGGGGGGGGGGCTACAGCGCAGCTTTACAGTGCAGATTTGTGCATGGCACATCATCAATGTGATTTTACATGCATAAAGACACACTGTTAGCTATTGTGACAGTGAATGCCGTATGGTGGTGCGTTATAAATGAGCGTACACTACCGCACACATGCTGCTTGTCGGTAATGAAATAATGCATCAATCTTATTTGAACAACAGCAAAAACTCTTCATACAAGTCCTGCCACAAGTTGGTTTCCTTTTATACTGATTATGGGACAAGGTCAGTATCAGTCAGCAGCAAATAAGTTCGCTCAAAATCATAAAGGGTTGCAAAATTACAACTGCACATGTGTGAGGAAACAGAACATGGGGGGGGGGGGGGATCAGTCTCTTAGAAACAACAAAACCTACTTATTCAAATAATTGAACGATAACTATTACCAACAATTTGCCTCCCCCCCCCCCTTCCACACACACACACAATAGAAAAATAGTAACCCGTTGAGGACTATAATCTCAAAATGCCATTGTTCACTGTTGTTCAAGCAGGTTGCAAATGGCAGTTATGAGAGTTAAAATGTATTCAGATTAAGAGGCCATCCCATTCCTCCTTTCGTTTCTTGTTCTTATTGTAACCACACACTCTGAAGCAACAATTGAAATGTGCTGCAGATCTGTGACGACTAACCCATAACCCGAGTATAGTCACATTAACGTGTGTCTTAACATCAGGGTTCTAGCGTGGTGTCTCACAAATTGTACATCCACAGTAAATCCACAAATTGTACATCCACAGTAAATCCACAAATTGGGTGAGCATACCGAGATATACATTTAGGTATGGTAGGTGTAAATACAAAACAGACATATGAACACACAATGGGTAAGCTCAATCTTGTGCAAATTTCGCCATCCCCTGCACCGAACATGTCAACCTTATTGTACACTTTATACAGTTCCGCATATCATCACAGATGGTCACCTAGTGAAGTCGGGACGCTTCTGATGCCCTAGAAAGGCAGCAGCATAAAAAATATACACTCTTTTCCGTCATTTACAGCATTACGGCTTGTCACATCACTTCTTGTCATTCTCTCCCTGCAGTACATGTACAATTGTATGTTGAGGTATGCACTTGATACATGCTACACACAATCAAGTTGGTGTTTGTCTGTAAGTCCTCTCCCACAATATCCAACATAGGAGCTACAAATCAATTCAAGGTACCAGTAGAGATATTTACTCTTTTTTCATAAGCCCATCAGCCAAGTGGAATAATCAATAATCAAATTCAACTTAACCGAAAGTCAAAAGCACTTGCCCCCCCCCCAAAAAAATGCCAATATAAATATAGACTTGAGGAGCTTCCGATATTCATATTCAAGTCTAAATTTCACTTGCCAATCAGGCAAGTAACCTACATGTAGCTTTGTTATCTTTTCACTTGACCTACATACACTTTTACTTGCCCCAGGTAGGCAGACAAGTGCTATTGTCAAAACCTAGTATGGACAAGAAGTGGGTTTGGTATACAGGTACATAGCTTTAAATAAAAACACATGAGGAAGACAAAATGCACGATTCCCTCCATGGTTATACATGCAACATAATGGCCAAGGAGGAAGGATCTACTGTATCATGGGGGCCATTGGCTTTCACAGAAAACATAAATATTACATAGGAAACTTGGATGACATGTTCACTTCTTGTTGCACAAGAGAGGGCGTACTTTAGAATTAAATAGTACACATAGGTCATACCGTTCGCTATTTTGATGCATGATTCAATCACAGGATCAAATTTACCAGAAATTGGAAAAAAATGCCTTCAAACCACCGAGGGTTACTTCCTTGAAATATGATGAAAGAGAGTCATTTCAGTAAGTATTGCCTAGCTAGGTATTTACTTCATCTGTTCGGCAGTAAAACTGCCCATCACAAGCAAAAGCGGTATTCCAGGAAATAGAAATATTACACCTAAACCATGTAGAGAACAAGTGCTGTACTGATTGCTAGGTTCCATCCGCTTCACGCAAAGTGATGTCGGTTTCGTATTGCAAGGTAGCCTTATTTTAGGGAATACGCGTGAGAAGACGTCTTTACTTTGTGGAATTATCCACTAGCAATTTCAGTGTTCTTTACTGAATCCTGGTCCTATTCAAAGGTAGACTGAGCGATTTAACCCGCTTATAACAATACTGATCACTTGGTAAGCATTTTCTTTGCATGAGGAACCCAAATAGCATATCTGCTCATTAGTTAGCAGACCATTACATGTACACTAGTAAGGCAGGACCGAAAAAATATCAGTATTGTCATTCCATGTGTCACTTTTAAGTGGCAGTACACATATATAAAAGTTACAGACTTACAAAAAGTGATGCTACAGAAACTAGATGAGTAAATGCACAGATACAGGCATGGATGTAATAAACAGAAGGGAAAAAAAAAAGGGGGCACCTCCTGTATCACTTGTGGCAAATGTCTTTGATATGTTTCGTTTGGTCAAACCAAAATTTCATGAAGATTAACACAATGGAGGAAATCATAATCTCTTTTTAAAACCTTTCAAAGTATTAAAATTGGAACTGTTGCGATGCAACGAGGACATTCTGAAAATTGCAACAGACATAATAAAGGCAGAACTCTTCCATATTCTTGCATTACAACATACGGTACACAATAGGTCCAGTTCCACCGATTTAAACATATAAAACAAATACAAATCTTACAAAAAATATCATTACAAGCCCCACAAACAGTAATCAGAGTGGGGCGGATGAGAACTTGATACAATACAAACTACATGTACCACAACAAACAGTTTCAGAAATATGTGTCCACACATGCAGTTTATTGACTCACACGTCATTTAGACTTTCTAGACTGACACAACATTACCTTGTACAGCAGTCATTCATATGACCAATTAAAAATAGGGAGTGAGTCATGGGCGTTACTAGCAATCTCAAAACATAATTGAAACAAAACATTTGTGTTTTTCTCTAGGATTTCGTAAGCATGCTGCTTTACTGTCATTATCAATATTCAAACTGCCACCCTATAGATCAGTCATTTTTACATGTAAGGCTGGTTTCTCTCTCTCTCTATCTCATACTGGAAAAAAATTTTAAACCTGAAACACTCTTGTGACAGCACACCTTTGTCCATTATCCTTTTTTTACAGCAGTGGTTTCAAGCTAAACTTGAACATTGTACATGTGTAATACAGAGACTCCAACCCCAAGCACCTTCTCATCTGGAGATTCTCCCGTCCGAAACCCCGAGCAAACGGGAGACTCCAAGTTGATGTGTGAGAAGCGCGAAGTTCCTAGGGTTCTAGATGTTTTCTGGTGCTATCTAAGGCTTATTTTTTCAACATACGCTAGCAATAAGTAAGAAATCTTATCCACCGGGAGACACAGAGCCAGGGCGGGAGAAATCAAATCTCAAACGGGAGAACAGGAGATTTTGCAAAAATGGGCTTTCGGCGGGAGATCTCCCGTCGAAAACGGGAGAGTTGGAGTCTCTGGTAATAAACCTCCCATCAACAGACATGTTATTTCCTTGTGCCATCCATACATTCTGAGCCCTAGAGAGGACCGTGCATGGCAGATTAGTTTCTCACTTTTCAGACCCTTTTGTTCATGCAACACAATACGATAAACATCAATAAGGATCCACTCATTAGCCTAACTCCAGTGCAGCTAGAAATTACTAACAGGATAGCAGTTCCAGAGGTTCAATGCCACATAAAAAACAAACAAACAAACAAAAACCAAAAATACTCCATGAGCTCAGCTTACCATGATTGTCATGTTCAGACACTTATTTTTTTTTAAAGGAATTCAGCATTTAGCATGTATTCACTCTGTCAAACAGAACCACAAATTCACATTTACTTCAACAACATAAACATCACGTTTTGGAGAGCACTCCTTCATATTACTTCACATTATGTTAAGAATATGAAAACAAGCCTGGGGGAAAAATTCTCTACATGATCATAAAAAAGCCAACAACAATAAAAACGGAGGAACAAAGTAGCATATTACTTCATGGAATCGATGATGCAGAATTGCGACAATAATACTGTGTATCACAAGGCCTGAAGAAGTGGATAAGCCTTTCACTAGGACACCATGATATCACAAACATTTCACTGAGGTTGACTGTATGTCCTGACAACTTCATGAATCAAATCACTACACTGTACAATCAAACTAGACACAGTCTGTGGATTTAAAAACAAAATGTCAGATGCCTATCCGGCAAACTTGCAATTGCGAACTTGATTTGATGATTTTTTTTTTTGACATGTCTGCACCAGTCACGGCACACTGACCATGTGGACAAGGGGTCCATTGCCTGCTGTACAAATATTCCTGGTATGACACATTTTATTCAATTTGATACACATAGAATTCTGTCAGTTGTCATCATCAAACAGCCTACAATGTTGTGTGAAGGAACCATATTTCAATGTTATACTCTTACAGAGTGATGATAAAACCAATGCTTGATAACTTCACAATATGATTACTCCTATTCATAGCTTAGTATTATCTATTTGCTTTCTTTGTTTGTCACACAGACATAAAAAATAATAATAAAGATAATAAGTCTACAGTTAAGCTGAAAATTTCATGTTGATAAACCATGTTGCCCTGTATCCCTGGCAAATTAAACAAGTTCTGCCCAGCTCTCAGTTTACAGTCTCATATCAATGGCAATCCTGTATCACTTGAAATGTTACCATTAATCAAGTCACATTATGAGCAAGACTCTACCAACCCACAATGCAATACATCATCTGCTACTTCTGCAGCTTGCACAGTACTGAAACGTGAAGCTGTACAATTGAACAAACACGTTCCAACATTTTGCAATTGATTTCGATAGTATGTTGTATTGTAGGAGGCAATAGAAAAAAAGGAGGAAAACAAACAAACAAACAAACAAACAAACATATATGGAACAACCATATTAACTACATCATCAGGTTTAGTTTGTTTTTCCATTTAGCGGGGAAAGAGTACAAACAAATGCCACTTACATTACACAAAATACAATGTATTACACCAAACAATATTTGTGGAAAGCTAATGAAAGTCTCAACTGACCTCGATAAAACAACAGAATTTGAAAGGATGCATTGTGTTTAAGAGATTTCCTCCAAAGGTCAAACACATGTTCAAGGAAAAGCTATTGACACTGTTACTTGGAAAAGAATGTTTCCAATTGTAAGTTCCCTTCATTTTCTGTTGATGCAGTATTTCCATATTGCGAGCATTTTCAGACCTATATCTCTTGACAGGTTTGAAATAGACTTCAGACTTTGAAACAGCATCAGTGCTCTGCTCGCGTGCAAATTGTAAGTCTCAACTCGCTGATTGCCAAGTGAGTGGAAGAGGAAGTGAAGGGGCAGTCTGATTTTTGCCGCATCAAAGTGGCCTTACATGGAACAGGTCATACATTTGCTCATGAAGGGTAAATGCCTGCCTATTGGGTCCACCACAGCATACTTTGATTACACCCCATCACTAAGGTCACTGTATGTGCAGCTAGAGCACTGCAAAACATCACCATTGACCAACAATTGTTCACAAACAATTAGCACAAGGGGTAGCTGCCCATTTATCCAGCCCATCTATTCATCACTGCCACTTTCAATGAATGAAAACCTATGAGATTTTGTCCAGCTGCATGTATAAGCACAGTCACGTAGATAATGTGAACTCCTGTTTTTGTTTTTTTTGTCATATCACGTCACACTTATAAGAAATCATTAATTACAACTATGTGGTCACACTGAAGTCCAAAATAGAATGTACATCTTGACAGGCTGAAATCCACGTGTGCGTGTGTCCAGTAGGCGAACATACGAGAATGCAACGACACTGCCATCAGAGTCAACTTCAGATGGGCCGGTGTTAAATCGCCGCAGTTCTGGACCGCACTTCTGAGAGCGTCCCCAAAATCAAGCTGCCGATTGAAGACACATCACTTGTCCCGTTGCCCCGCCCCACCACCACCGCCTCCACCTCCCGGCTCCTCTTTCCGCACGCTGTGGCGAGCGTCCCTATATCGTTCCTCCGCTCCACCGAAGAATATCCGCCATGATACCGCTTTGCGAGTCGTAGTCGTCCTCCAGAATTGGCAGTTCCAGGTTTCTTAGGTGGGATACAAATGGGCATGGTGGGGAAAGAGAGAGAGAGAGAAATAGGGAGAGAACAAAAACGGGAAAGGCAGTGGTCAGCATCAGAAGAAACAAAAATGGGGTTTCTTCTACCCATAACAAGACATAAAATGGCCTTTGGAGCACTGAGAGGAGTTTCCAAAGCCATCAAGTTACAATCTTGCCAGACAGTTACAAAGCATGCATGGAGAAGACATGGAGTCAATGTGATCAAGATGAAAACACACTACAAGAGGAGGAGCAAAGGCATGACAATACAGTTGGGTTGATTGGGGGGTTAAGTTTAGCCATGTCATTACAACAAAAAGGGTACAACACAGGGCAGTTTGATGGGGTTTATGGGTTAACTGGACACTTACAGGTTGACATAAGGCAAAGTATAGTTTCCCAAGTTGAAGGTACTATTTGAGGATTTTGAAGATATTTCTATTCTATTTCATCAATGTACAGACTGGGAAAGGAGACTAATACATGACCCATGAATCTAGACGGCACAACATGAAATTTAAACGTGCATGGGAAGTTTACAAGCGCCAAGTGTGGTGATGTTACGGATCGACATATCACGACTGGTTCACATGGTAATGGAGTGGAGTTGGATTACGCTTACAAGAAATACTAATTTGGTAGAAAGAAGAGACGAACAAAAAGGATTTAAAAAGAGCCCAGCATAAGCGGTTTCATGGGATTTCCAACCCTTCATAAATCTCTATTTTGGACTTCAGCATGTATAAACAGACACATGCTCCTGGTGATAATATGGATAAAAGTATCCACAGAGCTTCAACATAACAAGTATACTTGTCACTGAAGTTTTTAGAGAGGATTAGCTTTTAAAAATAACAGATATCATGACAATGTCACAAGCCATGCTGGCCTGTCTGTGTCCACACCTAGAAGAGTTCATAATTCACATCTTTAGTGAAGAAGACAAAACTCTTGGTGACACGTTTTTCTCTCCTCAGCTCTCAATGTAATAGTTTGAATCAAAAGGCTTTCTGCAAACCGATGCTGAAATTCAGAAGAGATTTTATTTTTGAATGAAAAGGGTGGACAGTTCTATAGCGAGATGAAACCACTCACATTTCACACATGATTACATGACGCCAATAAGCTGTAGTGAAACTGATAGTCTTCCCATGTTATGATTCAGACATGCTTATGTCCGTCAGGAATCTTTTCTTTGTCTTTTCACAGCCTTTCTACAAGTGAGATGTTCGTTTACTATTTTTTGCAGGTTCTTTTTTTTCGTGTGGCAGACGTGTGGAGCCTAATTCTGTCTAACGTCAGTTGACTGAAGAACTATTAGGTAGATTATACACAACTTTACTTTGGAGTTAAAGTGTTAACCAGCCTTGTGATTCCCAGATTGTTGAATGAAATTGTACAAGCATGGATTTTATGTTATGTTAGCATTACATGTGAGTTAAAAGGAATGAATGTACTGTGGATAAGCATGGAGAAATTACAGAACTTAAAATGTGCTTACTATGGATATCTGTCTTGCCTGCATGTCAAGTCATGCTGTCGAAATATACAGTATGCTAGAATTTGGATTATTTCTTTGAATGCCCATTAGAATGACAATTGCATCTTGCAGTGGTGATGTTGGAAATCTGTGTATTGCAGCAAAGTTTGCTGGGCAACAGAGGGAGCCCTGCCACCCAAAACAAGGACACAGCACACCATGTTTGCCGTACAAGACTGAGCACATGGCAAAAGGAGCACATAAAGAGTGCACCATGTCTCTCTTTCTGTTTAAACAGTCCCACCTGGCTTCCTCTTGCTTGGGGTGCACAGTGCACCGTGCCCTTCCTATGAGGGGGCAGACGCCAAAGTCAGTCGCTTACTCCCCCCTTCCAACTCACCAATGAAAAGGACATGTTCCCGTGAGTGTGTCAGTAAACACTGACCCTTCGAAGGCTGGTGGTCGTGAATCTCTAGCTAGAAGTTGCCAAAGCTTGCTTGCCCCCAAACTGCAGGTCTCCGCACACACACTGTGGATCCGTTGGGGGGCCCCCATCCGCCTCGTGTTTAACACCGTTGGCCCTATGCATCCCCTAAAGAGGGCGCTGCCTCTTTCCTCGATCTCTCTCTCTCCAAGAAGGCGGGAAAAAGATGAGGCTGTCACAGCTTGGTGCTTATGCAAAGTGCGTTGGGGCCGGTCACACGCTACACGCCACATCCGGGGTGGAGGATTTCCGTGGCCAGGTCTTGCCCCCAAAAAACACTGGACAACATGCTCAATGGAGAGAGGGAGCTAGATAGAGTCTCATGTTCTCCCTCTCCCTATCCACACTCTAATCCTCATTTGGTGACCTCTAGCTAGAGACCACAGATCACCATCCCTTCACGAGGTCAGAGTGTACTGAAACACTGCGGGTAGAACATCTCAGAAAGAGTGTTAACAATTTCTTTACAATTTCAAAAACAAAAAACAAAAAACAAATAACCATCTGCATGGTTGATAACAAATTTTTATTAGAATAGAAATGGATTCAACCCCATCACAGATAATGAACTCAAGTAATCAGATATACAAGTGTCAACGATAAGGCATGTTTTGTTTTGTTTTTTGTAAATATATAGTACAATGTTTAAAATATGGATAGCATGTATAGTAGAAAGAATAGAATAGAAGAATAAAGAGTGTTTATAAAACAGAAGAAGTTTTCTAGAAGATTTAGAAGATTAGAAGCAAGTACATTGGAGTCTTTAATTTCATGGGGACCACACCCAATTCCTTAAAAACATGTGGGGAAAAAAAATCCAACTTTGACATGATGGGACAACTTTTTTTATCCATCACAACTTTTTTCCTAAGTGACATGTATTACATTTGGTGGATTCGCTATTCAGTATGATGCTTACAACAGGCTGGATTAGGGGAACTTACATGAGGATTTGTCTTTGCAAACTATTGATATTCATATTTATATTGTATTGCTGTGATGGTTGTTTTTTTTTTTTTAAGTTGTGAGTTACGTTAACAGTATGTGCAGAGGGGTAATAGCAGTTTTAGGAAATCTGTAATTATGGTTTGCTCTACTGAACATTCGACAATTAGAAATGAAAGCATCATTTAGTTACTTTTTACTAGTCAATAATGAGAGAACAAATACATCTGCTTCCTACATAAATCACAAAATTCTTTCTTGATCACATTGTTGCAATGACATCTGTAACTTCTACAGGATGCAGACTCCTCCCTATACAGTTAACATAACCATCATGCTACCATCATTGCCTAGCCTGATGCTTGCACACACTTAAGTACTGAATCCACCAAATGGTATAATTTGGTTCAAAATTGATCTCAACTATCATTTCATCCTGAACAGCATGAAAAAATACTGTTCATTTCCCTAATGTGGTCTTGTGCAGTCAGACCGAACTTAAACAAGGCAGGCAAATTCAATTTGTTTTCATTTATTGCAAGGTGACCAACATATTGACGGAAACTAGAAGTGGTTTAGATGCACACGTCATGAACAACAGCTATGAAAAAAAAATGGTGATCATAATCAGTGTAAACTTAAGCAGAATTTGGAAACAGCACAGAAAACTTCTATGGCAAGTTGGTTTGCATGAACATTCATTTAATTGTTGCACAACTGCACGATTAGATACAGATAACACTTCATTAAGGCCAAATAACAACACAAAGGCACACTTAAACGCACATTTAGTCACATCATTCTGACGAGTCTGCCTGTCTGGCTGAAATACAGTATGTCCCCCAAAAAAATTACAATCAGATTTTCGCATTGATAACACCCAATATGATTAAACTGTCTAAATGCTACTTCAGAGTCTAAAAATATAACATCTTAGCTCTATTTTCCAGAAAACCACATTCAATTTGGTTAAGCGGTCACAGAGATATGTGGATTGTTTTAAAGCATGTCATGAGTCTGATTCTTCCAAGTTTAGCACTTCGCTGCTATTGTGTGTGAATATAATAGACAGAACTTGGAGGGAAGAGATTTCTGACATCCTCTACAAAACTCCTCATTTCTCTTTGACCACTGAAGCAAATCGAATGGGGTTTTCTGTAAGATGTGGGCAATGAGTTATAGTTCCATACCCTGAATTTGTATTTAGATTGATTCACTATTTTTTAAAGATATCATTGCGGAGGGTCCTGTTGTAATTTTTTTTTTGGACATACGGTAGTGTTATTGAAGTACGCACAACAGAGACCAACAAAGGAAGAAAAACAGAAAAAGGCAACATATCAAGAAGAACAAGCATAAAGCTGACGAAAATGAAAACAATAAGGAGTGTGACAATCACAAGATGTGAAACACAAACATAAGAAACATCACGTATGAAAGTAAAATGAGACAATAACTGCGTCAAGAGTAATGTCAACAAGAAATGGTCGTAGCAATAAAACTGCATGCATTCTGGACTCCGGCACCAATGATGTATAAGCACCGTCATGACAGCCCCTAGGAAATACTGGGTATGCGTACATAGATTTTAGAACTTCCGATAATGCTTAATTTAAACAATCATGGTTATTTACATTGTGTAGAACAGTTTATTCAATGGATATGATCCACTGTGCAAATCTTGGGCAAGAATTTCTGAAAGGCAATTGCACGAAAAAAAAAAAAAAAAAGTTACTCCCATTTTCTTTTTTTTTTCTTTTTTTTTTGGGGGGGGGTGGGGGGTTGAAAAGGGGAAGGGTTGATTTGGTGTATCATTGTAATAACACTGGCATGTCAGGACAATTATCACGAGAACAAGCTCATTGTTATCTAAATATATAATCAGTTATATATTGCAAACTTGATATGATACATGGTTTTGAGTGAGGTGAAATATTTGAAATTTCTCTCTTGCCTTTCACTCAGCCATGCTCACAGCAATTTGACAACAGCATAGAATGGATTTTAAGTGAATGGGAGGTTTTGTTTTTTTCTCATGGGAGCATGGCTACATGAGTCAAAATGGGCTTGGTTTCTCATCAATGAAAGACAAAAATGCTTATACATGTACCTTTATAAATGAGTACATTTTCCTAGCTTAAATGTGCATAATCAGGGAAGATTATGAAATGCAATCTTTTTGTTTTGTTTTGTTTTTTGTTTTTCTTTTCATCATCAAAATTTGCCCTACAAGTACTTCCATGATTTTGTGCTGTACTCACATTTAATTCAAGATAAAACTGTCCAGCACTGGACTGACTGATATTTCTGAACTTACTCACTGCAGCATTATACATGCCAATTATTGCACACATCAGTAAACAAGAAATTGTTCACAACCCTTCACCCCTCCCCCCTTCAACCAGAAACTATGCTGTCTATTTTGTATGCACATTAGCGCATAACTTTACACGACATATGCATAATACTGAATGCAGCCATGACACTACGATTGTCTGAAATTGAATACATCATGATTTTAACCCTAGAGAGGCATCATCACTTATGAAAATCCAACATCTACATTAACAGATATGGTCTGCTGATTTTCATAATTCATTCGGGATTTTTTCTTATTTACCTCTTTCTTTCTCTTTCATGCGGATCAGAAACATGACCAGTAATGATGTTTTTCTTCTGAATTGTTACAATTCTTTTTTTTTCTCTCTCTCTCTTATTTTGAATTCTCTGGATCAATAGTGTCACTGAATGATCAAAAGATATTATCTCTTAATTTCTTTTCATAATGTAGACCATGGAACATTCTAGAGGGATATTGAAGCAGCATTATAGTAGGACACTGCACATGATGTATATTTAACAATGTAAACACACAATACAGTATCTTGTAAATTGGTGCAGCAGAAAGAATACTCAAACTTCAGTTGCCAAGTGTCGTTATTCCTTACAACAACAACAACAACAAAAAATTGATTTTTTTTCCCCCTTAAACAGAGCCATATAGTATGTTAAAATCAAAAGCACATAAAGACAAAATATCTACACTTTGCAAGCAGCTAGACACACATTGTTGCAAGATATTCATGCATGATACAAATAATTCATGGCTATGCATCACTGAAAAAAAAGCAGTTGTTATCACACAGTTAAAATGTCATAAACAGGTACTTTGCACCTCTTATCTGAAAATATATACAACTGTGATACATTCCTGACTTTCTTTGGTGAATGATACATGATATCTAATCCTACATAAAAATGCTTACATTACATCCAAAATTATCTACAAAATACAATACATATAAAAAACAACAATGATAGAATTCATGAGAAGACTTGTACATTAAACTTAGGATAATACTCCATGATTGATTTTTTTTTTTTTTTTTTTTTTTTTTTTGCACCCAGAAGGTAAAAATTAAAGCAGGCCAAGCACCAAACACCAAGCTATAACTTTTTAAACTACTACATAAACACATAACTATTTCATTTGGCTTGTAAAGATGTGGATAAAAGATTTGTGATATAAAGAATCCCAATAATGTAAAAAAAATTATAGATAGATAGATATATAGATAGAAATGTATAATTCAGACTTTCAAGATAAATATTTAGAAAAGCATATCTTTCAGTAAAAAATATAATTTTATCATAAAAATATTTGGTATTTAAAAAGAAAATTTCAGCTGAATAAGAAGACTAACAAGAGCTTCCGCAGTATTTACATACAATATATAGAATGGAATGTAGCAAATATCAGCCATTAATTCCACAGAAGTCTCAGAACATCCATTCACTTAAACATCTAAATCCTTACATTTCTCATCACTTGTGACCGTATTCTGTGCATAAGTTTAAGTCAGCACGAATTCATTGACAGATTTTGTACAGTGAAATTAAATGATGATGAAAACTGCAATAAATATATGACGAGACAACGGTATTTTTTTTTCACCTTTGTGGTATGTGTTCGTGACACACTTCATCTCACTTTTTCCAGAAGAAAGAACATAAAAAGGAAGTGTGAGGTATGCTGCACTAACAACAGCTAAATGATGACACAAATGATATATTTGGAATGGGTCAGAATGTGTGAACAATGAAATTACAAGTGATATATATATATATATATATATATATATATATATATGCATATGTTTATGTGTGTATATTATGCATGAAAGTCTGTAATAGTTCATCTAATAATTTTCTATTAAGCAGAAATATGCTCAAAAGGTCAAGCCATGAACTGAGAACTCCTACAGACATGCATAATGCTATTATCAACTAGCAGCATAACTTTTCATAAGGCATGGGAAGAAAGAGTGTAGGTCACACAAATCCATTAAATAGCCTTATTTTATCACATGATCCTGCCTCAGCATTGCCACATTTTTCAAGGTGTAATGACGTTATGAATCAAGAATCTCATTTACTCTGAGAAATTTCATCACATTACCAGTTCACACATACTTCCCATTGAAAAAAAAAAATAGTTTATAAAGATTTTACTTCTTTGACAGACTTTGGTGACAAGAATGCAAGGAGTATAAATCCCTAATACACTACCTTGGTGACCTTGTCCCCCCCAAAAAAAAGCAACACAGAAATGATACTTAAAGGTAAAACATAGTTCACAGAAGAGTCCATAACTTGTCTTCCACCATTTGGAATTGCTTGCAATATAATTATATTGTAATCGTCTACCAAAAAAACTTGTCTGGCTGACACAATTTGCCATTTAAATGAGTTGCTTTGGAATATTTTGAGATCTAAAGTATGAAAATAAGTTCGATTATGGTACATGACTTTTATTCTTGAAACACCCTCTCCTTTCAGTAGTGGGTAGTTAGAATGATTGACACTGACCTCTAGTTGCAAAGAGATCAGTGGATGTGCATATTCCATCACATTGGTAAAAATACCTGCCAAGTCAAATCACTGCCATATCACTTCTGATTCTAGAGAAGAATATTATTGAATATTCCTAAATTTAGGAGGTTTGGGCCTATGGGCCCCTAAACGGAATATGGTGCCCATTCGAACACACTGAGATCCTATCCCCTAGGAATGCTACTTGCCATATTTGGTGAAAATCATTATGTTGTTTTTAAGGAGGAGATGCAAATGTACAATTTAGGCCTGCATTTGGATCCCCCCTCCCCCCCCCCCCCCCCCCCCCATGACTCCATAACGGGGGGTGGCACCCCTGGATCTGCAATGACCAAACCTGGAACTACAGTCATCAATGTACTAACTCATGGTATCAACTTTGCTTTATCACTTCTGGTTCTAGAAAAAAAGATCGCAAAAGGGCGATCACAATAGCTCACTCAAAAGCTAATAAACTGCATGTGATTTACTCTAGCATGGAAGATTGAAGGATACCACTATGGCTTGATTTGGAATCGAATGTGAAAACATTGTGTACCAACCACTGCCGATGCACTTTTTAGCTAATATTTTGCATTTTCGTCATTACCAAAATGAAATTGTGCTATCACAGCGATATTTGACAGGTTCTTTTTTTCGTGCCCACGTGTCCATTTCAAAGCAAATATGGACAGTTTTTGCAAGTGTATGAGAACTATGTTTTACCTTTTAAAAAAAGTATCCTTACTTTTGACAAAAAGTTAAAATGTTAAATCCTTTCCTACAGAAAATGCATCAACAAATCACAGGTGCCTCCTTAAAACATCAGTCAAGCCTGTGCATGGCAACCACTCCAGAAAAACATATAACAGTGGCCTTTATGCACAGGCTAGTGGCTAATTTAGATTTGCCAAATAATCAGCAGTAATAAATATCTATCACCATACACAATAACATATAACAAACAACACATCTCAATGCATAAAATATCAGGTGTCTGGTGGTCACGAGAGACAGGTGACCACAACATCGGGGGTCATCAGCACGCCGTGTCTTTCTGGGAGGCTTTTCGGTGACTACTTAAAGCAGGTGGTAGAGAGTAGCTTTGACCGGCTCAACTGCATTCCTAACCAGTGCCACTTAAATGTACCCCCCAAAAAAATAAAAAAATAAAAAAAATAATAATAATAATTAAACAAAAAGAAAGACTGACATTCCAACAGGCTGCAAGCTATCATACCACTCAATCTGTTACTCTTCCCAGCTACGATTTCCCGAGACCTGATAGCGACAGAAGAATACAGCTGGAGGGAGGAGGAGCCTACTTACTCGATGCTTTGCTCAATGGACTGCTCTGCCATGCCATCGCTGGATGCCATCATCGACTGATTGGTGGAGGCTGTCTGAGAAGGGGGCGACATGGGCCCCGGGTTACCCATGTCGTGGGGCTGCTGGGGGGCGTGTGTACTGTTGAGTGATCAAAAAGGGTACAGCCATGTCATTTAATCTCAGCAAAGTATATGCTCTCTCCTTCTACCCCTTGATTCTTTTCGATACACACCATCATGTAATCTAGAAGCATTCTAACTTGACTTTTAACCCTTGACCTTTGACCTCATGACCCAAAACTTCAACAATAATCAATGTAAGGCAATATATGTCTTTGTACTATGTGTCATGAAGATAACTCAAGCCATTTCTGAGATATGGCAGAAAAAAAGAAATTCTAACATTTTCAATGGACCTTTGACGTCATGACCCAAAACTCCCTTGAGAATCTTAATTGGGAATTATTATGTATACACTACTAAAGTTTCATGAAAATACCTTCAGGCATTGCAGGCATTATGGGGGAAACAGTGACATTTTAAGAATTTGACCCTGACCTTTTTTTGAGCATGTGCACCTTAAAGTTGAAATGCACAACTTCACTCATTCGTGCGTATATATGCCAAGTTTTGTTCAGATACCTGAAACAGTTCTCAAGCTACGCCATCCAAAAAGTCAATTATGGATGGATGGACAACCCGAAATCATAATGCCTCCCTGTGCCACTTCGTGGATGAGGCATTCAAAAAAAAAATGAAAAAAAAAAATCTGTCACTATGAACTTTGACCCTGAACCATGTGCCCTGACCAGTGCTCCTGGTCATATTCAACTCACCCTGGCATGCGTGGGATACAGCTCACCAGGGAGGAGGGCACATAGCCACCTCCTGTCTGGCTGGGCACCTCTGTGTACAGGAAGGGAGCACAGAAAATGTTACCAACGTAATATCAAAGATGCATCTAAAGTGCAGCATGAGAAAACTACTACGTAACAAACAGTCTTCCAAATGGAGCTGAATTTGAAAATGTCGAGCTAAAAAAAATATCAGTTTCAGTCAGTAACTTTTTTGATGGCATGCACAATTCAAATAGTTGTGGAGGTGTCAATATCAAGCTATGTGCCAGTCTTATTGCCACTGTTTGACATGTAGCTTTCAACTTCTATCGGGTGGTAATTAAGCACTGGCTTTTCAAAGTCTGAGCATCAAGCTTGGTAGTACTTAGTAATCATTAGTGACAAAGCATCAAAGAGGGCACTGCACACAGTCTAAATTCAGGAGTACAGGCTGTAGAAGGATTTGATCTCATCCTGCCTGGAACACCAGC
This sequence comes from Diadema antillarum, assembly GCF_040938485.1. Taxonomy (NCBI): domain Eukaryota; kingdom Metazoa; phylum Echinodermata; class Echinoidea; order Diadematoida; family Diadematidae; genus Diadema; species Diadema antillarum. The sequence continues at coordinate 176,319 of NW_027271737.1, forward strand.
ATCAAAATTCTTATGTTTTGAGGAAAGAAAGTTCTGATGTTTTTACAGAACCATTTCAGAGGAGAGGGAGGCCACTACTAAACTGGGATGAGACGGGGGAAGGTGAAGCTCACGAGCAAGAAGCAAAAGAATGACTCACGATCTGTGGTGTAATACTGTCCGAATGCTTTGTCCTTTGGAATGTCTGGGTACAGGTGAGTCAGGTGCTCCAAATCATGGATGCGGTCAGCCAGGGAACGGATGTTGAAGTCATCCGCTGTGAAGGGCTGGAGGTTGTACACCTGGCGCTCACCTAGACAGAAAAAAAAAAGTCACGGTGAACTACGCTTTTATTTCTGAAACCACTAAAAAGATATAAATGCAGCACACATGGACGTTCCCCACATATCTGATGAGACCATGTATTCACAAAATATTTGTAGGGATTTAAAGGGACTGTACAGTACTGGTTGAGGTGGGGATTCATGTTTTGAACATTCTTAAGTGAAATAATGAGAAACCTCTTATGAAATATGAAAGAGCATGTAATCTTAAGAAGGATTCAACATTTATTTGATGAAAATTGGTTTTCAAATGGCTGAGATATCCCAAAAAGTGATAATAATAAAAGGCGACAGGCCACAACTTTATTATGATCTCTTTGTTTCACCTTGTTTTTGGATATCTCAGCCATTTCAAAACCGATTTTCATGAAATAAACTTTTGATACACCTTAGAATTGCATGCTCTTTGACATCTCATAGAGTGGTTTCTGAATATCTCGCAAAACGTTAAATGCTAAATCCTCACCTCGACCAGAACTGTACACACCCTTTAACTGTTCATTGCAGAACATTGCTAAAGACAGAAATAATTGAAGGGCTGCCAGGGGGGAGTAAGGCGCTGCACACTTTTCCGCAGCTAAAAGGGTAGACTGGGATGAAAAGTGAAAATGTTGAAAGACTTCAGCAACACCGTGTACCCCCAAATCGGAGGTTCCCATGCTCTGCATTCACCAAAGTCTGCCCGTGCATGGACTGGACTATTTGGCCAGCAGAAATCTTCTCACAAAAAGCTAACTTCCCTCTAATCCCATCACTTGAGATACCATCCAACACTTCAAGGTCTCATAGTCCTTTTGCAAAGTCATGAAATCTTAAATGGTCGAAGAATAATGTCTCCCAACATCTTGTATGAAATCTTACAGTAATACCCCTCAAAGTTGATGTTGCTTTCTTTAATAAATCCCATGTCACTTAAGCGCTTAGAAACATCAGTATTAAGCGCTACATAAATGTTATTCATTATCATTATCATTAAGAATACCACCCCCCTTTTGTACCAAAGATAACAGTTGGAATTTTTATCAATATAAACTGAAGGTTATTCACTGGCAATCTATATAACTACTTCCACCTCCATCATAAAGAAGTTTCTAGTTCTACTTTTTTGAGGAAAGGTCTGAATTACCTACCGCTACAATATACCAGCTAATGTAACTGGGGGCTTTACCAATGAGTGGGACCATTCCATTCAATCTATGCATATTTCAACTTACCCGTGTTTGATTCTTCTGCCAGCCAGGCGATTGTGATGCCGCCAATCTCAGAGTCGCTGAAGCGCAGCAGGAATGCTCCCACCTGTTTGGTCAGGAGGAGGTCGTGGGCTTTGCTTCGTGACACAAATCCCATGATGGAGCTAAAGGAGGATGGGATAGAGTTGGATCGTGATTCGGAGATGGTAACACACTCAAAAAAACAAACAAAAAAACCACCAACATTTAAGGGAAAAGAAAGACAATACTGGATGTTCAACCTAGTAAAAATTTGGGGATTTGGAGATGGTAACACGCTCAGGAAAGAAACAACCAAAATCTAAGGGAAAAGAAAGACAATACTGGATGTTTAACCTAGTCAAAATCAGAAATTGTCATTACAGTATTGGCACTCAGAACCTATTATGGAAAGTTAGTAATGTTGAACAATTTTGTTCTGAAGGAATTTCGCATTAGCGTGTTACATTATCTACACTTAGCATGATGATTTACCTTTTATTTAAATAATAATGTGTGCTGCAAACTAATTTCCACTGAGTGACGAAATGCATTTTTTGAATGCTGGTGAATCGAATATGCTAAAAGTTAATGTTCTCTGAATAGCTAAACAACTTATTTCCAGGTAAGTATTCAACAGATCCTAAGTTTGTAGTTCCATATCTTTTGTTGGGTCAAACATTTTGCATAATTTTCCATTTCACTCACTACATCATTGATTCACTCACTAAAATCTACACACTGCTATTTATGAGATGACCCTTTTGACCTTTTGACCTTTTGACATTCCCTTGAGAAGAATGGTCAAAGAGAGAAAAATTAGAAACCATGAACTCTGTCAGATAATGAGTAAATCTTAGTGACAACTTATGTTCACATTCTGATAAATGGTTTGTTGAAACAACATTGAACAAATCCAGACTGGAAGGGACAAAGAATGTGCAGATAATTCCAGCAACCAGAAAAAAAAAAAGGCATAGGAAAATGATTTAAAAACAAACAAAGCATAAAGTATAGTGACTTGGGACATTGCAAAAGATATAATTTACCCATCATTCCATGGTCCTCTCAGATGTTTCCTAGTCAGCTCAAGGACGCCATGGAACCAGCGCCAGAAGGTGAAGGTGCGATTTGGAAGGGGGTCCTGGGAGAAGAGGTGTTAATGATTGTTATTTATCAACAATTTATATTGTTAATAATAACCATATTATCTTAATAATATTATTGCTATTATCAACAGCAATGCTTGTTGTTATTATCAAAACAATTACTTATTGTGATTCCCCCATGATAAAGTACCATTCAAAAAACAAAAAACAAACAAACAAACAAACAAACAAACAAACAAACAAACAAACAAATCAATAAATTTCCCAGATCTGGACTGTGATCCAGATCTTTACCAAATAACACGTTCTGTTCCTCGTGCCATTATCAACTCTGCCTGAAAAATTTCATCCAAATCCGTTCATAGCTTTCGGAGTTATTTTGCAAAGAGACAATCAGACAAACTAACAGACACACAATGTCAACTCAAACATAACCTCATTGGCGGAGGTAAAAATATAGCACAATTACACATTTGTACTTAATGAATGGACCGAGGAAAATGTAATGTGTTTATTTACAAATTGTATATTAGCATAAAAAACAGAATCAAAATGTTGTTTTGTTGTTGTTGTTGTATGAACAGCATAGTATGGGCAATTCTCGCTATCGCCAATGACGTAAAAAGTACCCGGATGTGGCTTTTTCATCTAGATTTAGTGCACTTCGTGGGCAAGGGCACTTCCAGCGCAGGGCATATTTTGCACAGCGCTAGCGTGCGCGTACGTGTACCTTACCTATAGCGCCGCGCCGTCCGCGGATACTAGTAGAGTATATAGGCGGCTGTACCGCCCGAGCCAGCGAGTACGAGTGGCCAGGCCTACAGCCCCCGCATGCATTGCCCAAGGCCGGCCGGCCTTGCATTAGCATGCACCACCGCACGCATAAGCTAACACGTACCGGCACATCGTACTGCTTGATCATGCGATCGATGTGCACATCACTGATCAGTCATCTCTGCATACGCTGAAAATATGCTGGAAAATATTCACCCACCTGGATATCGTCATGGAATGGCCATCTTTTTTTATTTGTTCTCTGTCACAGTGTCGCGAACACAATCAGGAACAAACCGTGTGATCTCGAACTTATCCTGTCTCCGAAGCAATTTCTTCCAAGTAAGTATGTACTACTACTACTAGTAAGTCGCGTGCGCACGTACTGCGCTGTGGAATCACCCGCAAACTTTACCCACGCGGCCACGTCACGTCTCGCATGCCAGTAAGGGTCCTATTTCTGTAGAATTTTTTCATTTATTGTCGTGCGAACAACACATGGCAGCTTTGCAGCAACAACCAATAGTTGTATTAACAGCAATTTCTTAAGAATGGAGAAATTTCAAATCGTATTAAAGCTGCAATTCAAGTCGAGAAAACAGGAAGTACACGTAGATTACAGTCAGTTGTGTGTGTAAATAGCATTGGTCACGTATCACGCGCATACGAACGGAAGTGACTTTGCTACCGCACTAACCCATAATGCACCGTAAATGACGCTTAAATCAACATCCGGACCTTTTTACGTCATTGGCGATAGCGAGAATTGTTGACTCCCATGTGTAAGATGTATGTGATACAATTTCCTGTTAAAGGCATAATCTACCATTTGAAGATGAAACAAAAACCCTGCATTAGTGCGTTAAAATACTTCTAAAATGTGAGTTGGGGATAGAAACAACTACTGCAAAAGTTTGAATCAGTAAAATGGATGTTAAGTATTGTTAAATATACAAAATGCGAACAATAGTTACAATAAAAATGTTTCCAGACTAAATCGTCTACAGTTACGGTTTATTGAGAAAAATACAGATATCTTCTTATATTTTAGGCTTTATCGCGAAAATTTCATATGATAGGATGTTTTGTGGTACAACAGACCTACACATATACATTAAATGTCATATCTTGAAAATTTCTTAAATCACTTTCCCAAAGGTAAACAGTACCTTTAAAGGAAAACGGGACCTTTAAAGGAGCTTCTAACTTTGCCCACTCACCCTGTTAAAGATGCTCCATGTGACAAAACTATTGCTGAAGTCTTCATGCCCTCCAACATTGTGGTCTGTGAGCGGAAGATGGGATACATAAGTGGACATTTACACAGCATGACGGAATGAGTGTCACTTCAAAGTTCTTAGAAACCAATTGTGAAGTAAACATGTATATGAAAATATAACAGTCATGATCACTGTCATTTCGTGAAAGTGATAGCTGTTATTTCTTGAAAGTGCTCACTTTATTTTAGTACTTTCTATAACCATCTACAATGGAATGTCATCTCTAATCACATAACCATAAATTGGTGTCTATTCTATCTTTTTTTAATTGTTGTCATAATCAGCATCATCAATATTCTCGAGGGAATTGTGTTTCATGATCCTTATAAAACACACAAAAAAAAATCCCCTTTCATCATTGCTGTACTTGCCACAATCATATCTTATGAAATGGGCGTTGGAATCTCTGTTATCTTACTGGTCAAATGTCATGCATTGATTTTTTACTGATCTACACTGAGCCATGCGTCCGGGAAAACCTGAATGCATGGCTCAAAACGAATGCTAATGATGCACAGGCCTATTTTGTGGATTGGTGAGAACTGGATGCTCTCGTTTAACTTTGGAACAGTCTAAAATCCATTTGCTGTGCTTGTGGGTTTAAACAGTTCCAAAACTAAACTTGCACATCCCATTCTCACTGATCCACTGTGTCCTGTGCATCATTTGCATATTCTAAATTCCTATGTTTCTTTGAACGCTAACAGGATCTCCCATTTGTCTCAGAATAAAAAGGTATTTACCAATGATTTCAAGAGCAAGTCTTCATATAATATTCCTTCAATCACAATCTAAAAAACACAAGAATTCACTGATCAAGTTTGAAGGGACACAAAAGTATCGATACCCTCATGAAGACATGAAGAGTTTGATCACAAAAAGAGGTAACTCCATTCTTGCTAATTTGATATATTTGTGAATAAAGGTTCTAATATATGGAGAACGGTACTCACGACTGAATGCCTTCTGGGCTAAGTAGTGGAGATTGCTGTCACTCAAACTACGCCCATTGGAGAGCATGAACTTTGAGTTGAGGGCTCGGCCTATTTCTGGCCAGGGCACTCCGTCAGGGACAGCAAACGGCACCCTTCCCTGCAAAGTTGACGAGAATTACTAACATATCAGGCTGCCATCCAAATATTCACGAAGAATCCAGCTATTACAGCTACAATCTTCCCCCCAGACAGCTATTGTGGTTGTGCTGATACAAGAACTTAATATGCTTTCATCTTCTTTTCCATGAATTCATGATAATGCAATCATTATGAATAAATCTTGTTACCAAAACAGCGATTATGGGTGTGCTGATACAACAACTGAATATAAATAATCTCCTTATTCATCAATTCATGATAACTGTCCTCTCAAAAGGGTAAAATCTCCTCTCAAACTTAAATTGACATTTGAACATGACCAGCAATGATGTACATGTGTACTAGTGCATACCACTATAACTCCCCATGTTTGTTAAAACAAGTGATAAATAATAAAACACACTTTTGTAGCTGTTATTAAAAGATTCTTTGAAGTAACGTCATGAACATTGAAGTGTGACCCTGTTGACAAACATGAGATCCTTCCCTTTCACTATTTGAAAACATTTGCATTTTTAAACAAGGCCTACAAGCACAACTAAATATTCAACACAATCCAGTACAAAGGCTAACAGGACACACAAATTATGCACTTGGTAATTCTACGACTACATTACACACACAACCACTGGCTATTATGACAAATACACAGACATGCATTTACAACGTGACAATATGAAATATTGAAACCACTGAAGTGTGATCACAAAAGCCTGATGGGGTCACCAAAAAATGTTCTTTTCTGGTCCTGTGGTGCTTTCCAATACTGACAATACGTACAATGTGCCTCAGTTTAGTTCAAAAATCCTGTTACAGATTCAGTGAGAAAGCTTACCAACAAATAAACAATAGTTTGGGAGAAACCACCCATGAAATTTAAATGCTATCAATTTAAAAACTAAAATACTTCCTGCAATTTATGTTTGTCTGCTATGTTTTTTGATGGGGACCGGAAGGAATCAAACTGTCAAAGCATAAACCCTAAAAAAGACTGTTGGGGTGGGGGGCTGATCACGCACCCCTCAATATTTTCCACAATAAATCCGTAACGTAAAAATCTCAGGCTGCGACGTTTTAAAACTTTTTTCTTTTAAGTCTTGCACAACTTTGAGACTAAATTCGCGAAGCCCGGGTACGTGGTTCCGAAGTTACGCAATATTTTGTACATAGTGTAAGTGCATAACAGACCCAAAATTGCTCAAAAATGTGATTTCATGTACAAATCCAAGTGAAATTCTGTTTCTAGCCAAAATTCATAAATGTATAATTATTTTTACTTATACTGATTAAAATCAATGAATTTCATGTTGTTTATGATCGGAATAGTGTTGCCAATGATTTCCACAAAAAAACAATAAAAAAAGTAAAAAACAATGAAATACATAAGAAATTTTAATAACAAAGAAATACAAAAGAAAAAAACCTCGATACTGCAATTTTTTTGATGTACATTCAATAAGAATCCTAAAAAGAGTACCTAAACAAAAAAATTGCAGTTTTGCCCCTTTTTAGGGTTAACATTCAGCAAATTTCTTATCATTTTCTTAATGTCTCCTATTTGTCAGAGTGGCGTGGTGACATGGTTACAAGCATTTTATGAAAATGACTAAACATTACTCACACTATGCGGTGTAATGCCATTAAAACTCACCTGGTCTTCAACATTTTCTTAGGATTTAGTCTCATATGATGTACACGCACACAAATCAAAACAACCTAGGGGAGTGCAACCAATGCTATGTAACACTCTCATAATAAAAAACAAGCCTATTCTGAGTTACCCTCATAATGTCACTGCATAAGATTCACGGAGATTTTAGTGGACAGTCATCATTTCAGTAATATTTTTTGACTTCTATTTCAATTTGCATATAGCTGTTCAGTAGTTCACTTGTTTGTTTTTTCTCTCTCTCTCTGAAAAGTTCATAAGCAGCAATTGTCTAATACTTAAGTGGTATCATTCTTTTGAATAACTTTACTCAAATTAATTTCATGAGGATGACTGTTGGTACAAAAATGAAAAAAGAGGGCTTACACTTTCTGGTATTACAAATAAAAGGTATGGTGTGTATGGAAGTTGGATAATCCAGGGAGAAATATTTGGTAGCTGTTTTAAAATTTCACTCAAATCAACAGGGAGTATAGCATTCGTAGGAATTCAGGAAGGTATAGTTCAGCTGAATGTTTGACTTTTGAGAGAGTAGATTATTCAAGGTTGAAGATTCATATATCTTTTTAATCATTATTAATCTTTTTTTTTTTAAGCATGAAAGTAACATCCCTTAGTATCAAGATGTTCCCAGTGGTCTTAAATTAGTGGTAAAATGATTGGCCTGAGGAATCACTTTTAGTGGATCTGGACAGCAAACAAATTGGATTTGGAGCACCCTGAAGTGTCCTTTGGGCAGTACGACCTAGTGTCCAGTTTGCTGCTGTCATTAACTAGGCAATATCATTTGACCGCTGTCCGTCAAGCCAGGCGATAGCCAGCAGGGCGAGCAGATGTCCATACTTACGGGGCTGCCAAAGGCATTGTCCCAGAGGACAGTAGCCAGAGCATTGGACTCCTGGTTCCCATGAACTATGACGACCACAGGCAGCGACATTGTCTGCGAGAGCAGGCGATGCAGTTACCATAGCAACAGGGATCAGGAGTTGGCGGGCAGTTGCAGGGGAAGTAAGGGATGGAGCGTTGGAAGGAAGGTTGGATCAACGGGCATGGGGGATGGGAAGGTGACAAGGTGTTATAAAAAAAAAGGGAAAAAAAGGTATATACCATGCAAGGAGCAGAGTCAGCTAGACTGCTGCCCCAGCGGTTTGCTTCAATTAATAGTTTGCCTGACACAATCAAACAATCATAGGTGAGTATCGTAACTAAAGACAACTCAGCTAACATACATGAACATGTAGACTCCATGCAATGGCAACAAAAACATGCCTCTTTAGATTTACTGCTGGTATATTACTGAGGTGTTAGTAATGGAAGGGGGACAGTCTAGTATATAGATGGAAGAAAGATAATGATTTGTTATGGGGGGGGGGGGGGAGGAGAATGAGAAGCCATCATAAGCCAGCACGCACATTCACATGACGTGGATTGCAATACACTATTAACAAGTTGGGCACACAAATGTAAGACAAATGAATGCTGAGGAGCTACAAAAGCACTGTGAGAAAATTGTGAAGGCTGAACAAATTGTCCAAGAATGTCACAAGGAACAAAAACTATGTTCCAGAGATCTACACAGCATCTTAATTTCTGCTTTTCCAAAATATCGGTATGTGGAGTAACATCAAGTGAAAGATGACACCAGCTTGCAGGCTGAGGTCATAAATTTGAGCATTTGTCTGGTTTGTGCACCTTCACGGTAATAAACATTTAGATTGACAAAAAAAAAACAACAACATGCAGTGGCATGGCCAAACTAAAAAGTAAAGCAGATGAAAGCAAGGTGAAAAGTAAAACGAAGAATGTTTGTCACGACGTAATGTGGTGGACATGCAGCCATCATGTACAATGGATATTCCATGACTTTTATGCACATATGCACACGTATGCACGACACAACAAATGGACAAGCTCCACAGATCACGAGGGCAGATGACACCAAGCATTGTCTGTCACTTACAGTTTCGCCAAAAGCATTATCCCACAGAATCGTCGCAAGAGCATTGCATTCCTGGTTGCCATGGGATACAACTACTACTGGAAGCGACATGGTCTATGGAATGCCAGCAATGTATCGGGGGTTGGGAATGGGCGAGGTGAAAACGTACAAATGACATTATAGTAAGAGGAACAAATTAAACACAAAGAATCCAAACATGATTTCACAGAATTGATCATAGTTTGGAAGTTATGCCAGTTATGAACGAGTTGAATGACACATAGTTTGATAGATAGGGTTATCATGCATGTCATGAACGCATGATAAATATGGATTAATTTCAAGAATTTTATTGCCAAATGAAATATGGAAGTCAGGGATTCATGTAAAGGCAAATTCACGTTTGAAATAACGGATGCAAATTTATGAGGAACATGAGGGTGTGAGCAGAGGATTGTGGGAAGGAAAGAGAAAAACCAAAACATAAGCCAATAATGTGTTGTGTTTTTTTTTTTTGAAACTCCTTTCATACTTCTGTTTTTGAGTAGCAGCTCTACGAGTGAGTACAGTGAGATTCTAGACATTAACTGAGGGGACTTGGTGAACAATGACTGAGGGCCACAATGACCCCGAGTGACAGATTTTTTTTTTTTTGAGAGAGAGAGAAGCTTACAGTGAATTCATTGTGATCTCACAAGTGATAATGCAAGCAGCAGAGAAAAAACAGGCAAGCAAATGATCACAGTATATGACACTCCTGTGCAAATGTTGAATGTTCGCAATTTCACTTGACAAAAGTAAGTAGAACTCGGCAACACTGTCTTCTAGGCTGCAATTTCTGCATACTACTTTGAATTAGCAAGGTTTGTTCCAGACAGAACTAGCCACAGAGAGGTGACTCATTTTAATTTTGCTATCTGCATTCGTACCATCGGGTCTAGAGCTGCTATCCATAAACTTCACAACATCTCTAAACTTGACTTCACAAGAGAACACACAGTTTGTTCAATTCATCATTGTACAAGGTGAGAAAGGAAAGGAAAGCATTTAAAGAAAAAAAAAATAAGCAGAAGGAAACTACCCATGACTGAAGGATAACTGTTAATATTCACAGGCAATTTCACTCTCTACAAATTTTGGATGGCAACTTTCACCAAACAGAAATGAGAGTAACCCTCTTCCAATCCAAACAAGCATTAATTACCAGAAAACACCCAAGGAATATGAAAAGGTAAGACACCTGTGTTTCCCCATGGTTAACCACAACCAATGTTATTCTCCTAATTACAATTTTCCAAGTATCTTGAAATTTGACAAATCAGAAGAGCAAGAAATTTGTTGAAAACAACAAAAACAAAACTAAAAAAGTGCATGTGCTTGTCATTGTCATTGCATGGAGTCAAAAACTATCAATACATTCGATGATTAAAGAAATTTAGAAGTTTACAAGTCGATTGAAAATTCATATTACAAACAAAACACACAAAAAAAGGCAGTGATATCAGTCATAAGTCAGACCGGGACAACTCTCCCACTGGTTTGTACATATTGTAATATATTAGAAACAACAACGCTATATTATCAACGATTATGTGTGAATATATTTACTATTATTTAGTGCATTTCTCCTTTATACTGATACGTAAAACAGTACAATCTGCCCCCACTGGTGTAACTCTGCTGCATTAAATGCATATTTCTGCATACCGCATCTACATCTGCCAAAGACCACTAGCATTTCCAAAAACTTCTGACAAAAAACATAAATAAAGCACCACACAGTTGGAGAAATCAAAACATCGATTTGATAAATGATGCGACAGTTTTGTCTGTCCATGTTCACCACTAAGTCTTGAAATGGTATAAAACATAGTGAGTGTTTGACAGAATTTGAGTGCTGTTATTATCTTTTCTAATCAATATTAGGTCATTCAGTCAAAAAACAACAAATCTTTAATGAGCATTAATTATTTGACCTTCATATGTTAGTACATAGCCTTCTGTCCAGCGTTCCATGCGTTCACCCCAAATCTATCATTTTGGCAAAAAAATTCTAATACATTCCTTTTAGGGCAAAGTTATCTCTCATCTGAAACTGTTCTAAAAGGTTGCATTGTATTGGGGGTAACGCACATTGGAAACAGAAAATAGACCAACATCCCTGAAATGCACCCTTTTACTGTGGAAATGCCCAATTTCGTGTAAAGTCATTTCTGTTTTTCTCAATTTCTGCTCATATCCATAGTTATCTAATATGTCGTCCAGAGAGGGATGCACGAGTCCCACTGCCTGAGGCCAACTTACCCTCACTTGGAAGACAAGTTCACCACTGGCCACGGTGAACTGGGACTGAAAGAGGATGGTGAATTTCTCCTCCGTCACAAACTGGTGGGGTCAACAAACAAATGGCAAAAAAGTTAATGACAGGCAAATGTTGGCAAAGTAAATCCACTGCGCTGGTAATGGGCGCTTTTCTGTGGCGTTGACTTGAAAGACTGAAAATCCTACGACAGCTGGTTCATGAAGATAAACATGTCCACTGCACCAAAGAGATTTAAAAATTGTCTTCTATTCTGAAGTGCAGCCCATTTCTCAAGCTATCTCACTTCCTGATAAAGGGCATCCCAATTATTGTGAATGATGAGCATGTTGCATCTGAGTGAAGGCACTGTAGAACTGTGTATCTTATTATGAACATTGAATTGTGAGCGCCTTCAGCACCCTCCGTGAGGGGACATGTCGTGTGTTACATCAATATCATCATCATAATCATCATCATCACCATCATCATCATGATCATTATTATCATTGCTACTCTTATCATCATCACAAACATGTTTGCTATTTTCATCACTTTCAAGTATCTACTCATCTTGATGTCTTTTGCCATTACTCTAATTCTCAATTAACTGTCATCTCTTCCTTTAACAGCATCTGCTCTTGCCATTTACCTTGAATCAAGATTTGAATCTCTGTTATACTCATCATTTTCTGTCCACAAGAGAGAACCAATTGATCACAACTGATATGGTGCTAATGCTGACTCATGGGTTTATACCTCTATTTTACACTCTCATTACAACTGTGATGACACAAGCCTAGACAACCTTGTCTTCTAAAACAAAGCAAACAACAACAACAACAACCACCCAAACACATCATTCAGGAAGTGCACAATCCATAACAACCTTCCCGACAAAAATGTGAGAAAAAAATCAGCATAACATGACGGACAGGTACGCTGAATGTCTGCCTCATCGAGAGTTACAGACACGACCTGAAAGAAACTAACCTCAGCACCTCGCCTGTCTGCTCTCCGAATTCTCTTGAGAGACTGCAAGAAGATTGAGATAGTGGACAATATAATTTCTCATTATACCCACATGGACATATTGTAGCTCTGGTCATCACAGCGCACGTCAAGATACATCTTTCAAAAAGCCAAAAATGGCTGGCTGAGGAATCAATGAATTGAAACCAACGGTCTGTACACATAGCTTGCGTACATATTATTCTTTGAAGAGACATGCAAAAGAGAATAAACATTGTACATACATTGTATGTCATACTTGAAGGGAATTCTTAACTTTCTGAGGCTACTGAAAGAGAAGGGGGAAGAACCAAGGATAGTCTTTTACTTTTGAATCCTGATAAGACTTGGAGCCCATATTGATTTACATCCCAAAGTAAATAATGTATATCATAATTTTGTATTGCCAGATGATTAATGTGGCAAGCCCACCTATTTTCCAAGAAATTTCAAGAGATGATGATGCCATTTGGTGTAATATTTACGCACGCAACGCTTCAGATTGCACGACAAGGCACACAAGTCTTTCTTCCTTGTAGTATGTTATGGTGCTTACAGAATCATCCTCAGAGTTATCCATTCAAGGCTAATGCCACATTATGAACCATTAAAGCGAACGTCATGAAATGTTTGGAACATAAATCTTTATTTCTCAGTGCCAATGTGGTATTCATCATGCTTGATGCCAACAATTGTGATCGCAAAATTTAATGGCTTTCTTGAGAAATGAGAGTTACAGGTAGTAATAACGGTAACCACATAAGATATGACATGAGAAAGGGACACAATCTTTCTAGCACAGAGCCATGTGGCGCAGCAGGCTTACCATATTTCTGAAGGTGACACTCAGTACCCCTGTTTCTCGGTGGTATTCCATTACACCACAGTTATTGAGGATATCACCACTAGTCTCACTGTCAATGAAAAAAAATAAAATGTATCATTTTCCATTAGTCATGAGCATCTTGTTACAAGAGAAGACGTAACCTATACAGGAGACAGTGCACTCCTGTTATAAAGAATGTGGTTGTAAGAAACAAACAAACAAACATACAAACAAACAAACTCTAGTTACAAATAAGTAAAAGTTCAGGTCCCAAAATTATTGTCTGTAGATCTTTATATACTTTATTGTTTGGCAATAATTCAATTTCAATATAATGAAAAAAAAAAACTTGCAGAAGAAAGAAAGAAAACTTTATTATGAGAGAAGAGTTGCTTGTATAAGATAATTTATGCTTTTGTCTGTGAATGGAGCTCCATATTTTACGAATCAAAATATTAGTTATCGCACAAATAATTATGTAGAACATTCATGTCACAAACACATATTGCAAAATATTCTACAGCTGCTTTAATTGCAGTAGTATATGCATGACGACACATGAGTAAAACTGTTAAAATACACTTAGTACAAAGAATATGAAAAGGAAGGGAATCTATTCTCACTTTATATATGAACACACATACAATGGATGGAGCATTGGAACATCTTGAATTGGCAAAGTTGGATGACTCCATATGGGGTGGGGCAGATAATACCAAAACACTGCTACAGGTATCCCATATGACTCAATGCATCCAATTCAGCCCAAAAGCCATCTTTCTAACACTGAATAGTCCATACATACAGAAGCCATGGCATTTTGCTGCTACCATGTCTTGGAGCAAGTCTTTGGAGATGCTGACAAGTGCCTTGAGACGGCAAAATGACTCTTCTTTTTTTTGTATAGAGCTTTATAGTGTGACCAATCTGGCCATGGAGTCTCAAGAGGCCGATCAACAATAACGTGTACTTACTCCCAACTTGAGGTTTCACTGGCTAGCACTGCCTTAGCTTGAGTCTCACTGCAAGGAACAAAGGAAATTTAAGTCAAACATTAGCACAGCCCAGCCATGCAACTCTGCTTCTCCATAACAACAACAACAATACTAATAGTTATGGTCTTCTTTATCCAGGGTAGCCTCTTCAGTGTTGACTCTGTTCTACCAGAGGGCCCTGCCATTATCATTACCCTAGCGTTGCAAGGTACCCATTAATACACCTGGGTTGAGAGGGACACAACTTTCTCCAATTTTTAAATGACTTAATGCCCTTGAAGCACTTGAAAAGGAACTACTTATCAGTCCAGTACTTGTTGGAAATGCCCCTTGTCATTTGCTACACTTTTCTCTGAAATTATTAAAAAGGATGTAAAGATAGAGATTGTTACAAATTTTGCAACTTCCACTCAAGCCACTGAGAAACTAATGTCATATTTTCATGTGTGTGTGTGAGTGTTTAACTTTTGATGTATTTCTGCAAGGTAATCATAGACCTTGCCATTTGACAAGAAGAGCACTTTGCAACCACTTGTACCAGAAAGGTCAATATTCAATTCACTTGAAACAGAGTGGCAATATCACAATGAAGGAAGCTATCCACATTCATATTGAACAATATGAAATTACCTGGAGTATGGTTTATGTTCAAATCCATACATCAGTTGATACAAAAACTACTTCTCTGCAAGCACTCTCCACATCAACAATATCAGTCTAAATTTTGTTACCTGAACAGCTCATTATGAAAGATTGATCAATGCTATCACCAAGTAAATGAGTGCTTTCTACCACAGAATTTGATGGCATTCTGATTGCACAATACTGTAAAACATGATATATTCGCGGCATGAAATTTTTGCGAATTGGAGCCGACAGCCTTTTTCATGGCATGAAATTTTCGCGAATTGCTACTGGCATTCAATGCAGGTAGTGTAGACAAAAGCTTTCGCGTGCATTTTAATTTCGCGAATTTTGGCGCACGCGAAATTCGCGAAATTAAAACGCACGCGAAAATTCCTTGTTTTACAGTACTTATTTTGATAAGAAACCTCAAATATCACATTTCTCTGTTTTCCCCTTTCTACAAATCTTGCTCTATCTTAAATCTACACAATGCATTGTCCAAGTCAAGTAGAGGTTATACCTGCAACAAGGCTGATTTTGACAGTTAGGAGCATAAACGAAATCACCGGGAATGAACTGAATCACCAGAAATAGGACTTCCGACTCTGCAATTATGCTTAATCTCGATAAAAGTGAATTAATACAGATATCATCTCATCCCATCTTAAGAAGATTTGTTTGTTTGTGTGGCTCAAATTGCTGACATCAAGACTGGAAGGACTCTCACAATATGTTTCTTATTTTTCCATCTTGAGCAGATTTACAACTTTGTCTTTTTGACATCAAAATGTGAATGCCGGAAACACAAACTTAGAAACAATAAATTTTATACCTCCAAATAATTGTTAATACACAAAGAATGTTCCCTTTTAAAAAAAAGGGAAAAAAAATCTTACTTTTACATTTTGCAGCTTGTGTCATCAAACAAAAATTTGTCAAACTACTGATTCATATCAGGCTCTGCATACAGAACATTATTAAAATCCATCAGCTGGAAATTGCCTCACCTTATGATAGTTGCTTTAACTTGTGGTGGGTTCATGTGTACATTCAGCTTGCCTCCTACCAGCAGCCTGGTAAATGAAATTAAAGAACACATGTTGCAAATTTCACAAATTAGTTATTCTCAAGACAAATATCGCAGTCAGAGATTCTACATACCCACATACCCATCTCCTAGGCTAACAAAATCTCAGTGCTCACCAAGCACGAAATGTGCATTTTGGTGATGTTCAAAACTTGTGATTTAACATCATTTTTGCACATGTTAGCCTCTTATAAGCAACCATGGATGTAATTTCTGCCTTGGAATTATTTCAATAGTTTTATTTTAGAAATGCAGTTTCAGGACTAAAGATACTTGCACAGAGTAAAATGTTACCAAGTATTCTGCAACACTGACAATCTTGCTCAGATACACTCTCAGAAGGATGTCTGCAGCAAAATCATCTGGAGCCTAACCTACGGCAGGTTTACAGGGTTCCCACAGAAATTTGAAAACAGAATTCCATGACTAAATTGCTGCTTTCCATGACTTCCTTTCTGGCACGGTTTCCAAAATCAGACACGTTAAGATGGCCTCTACCTCCCCTCACAGCCATCCGTTCCACTGACTATCTTACTCATGATATGTACATCTATTATCATTAGTATATGTCCCGGGAGTTATGTAGAATTTGGGATGTCACAAAACTGGGAAAAATGGAAATCATGAACACCAATTATGATAGCAGAGTATGATCACAGAGAATGAGAGTTGCAAGACACGACAAACTGGAAAGCTGCCATAGCCAAGAGGTAAATGCAATTCCATGACCTTTCCATGACTTTTCACAAATTTTTCAAATTCCCTGACTTTTCCCTGACTTTCCATGACCACAAATTTTTCCAGGATTTTCCAGGATTTTCCATGACTGTGGGAACCCTGGTTTGTCATCTCACCTAGTCAAGAAATCACGATGTGTTCAATGTAGATTTGCTCTGATGATACAACACAATGACAGTGAATAGAATGTGCACCATACCAAGAACTGCATCCCTCTAATCAAAGTGCAAACAGTTGCGTTCTTATAGAGACATATGGAATCAGGGTTGCAAAATTATACACTACTTCCTCATAATGGCATTCACATTCAAATGTGCACATTTCACAAATGTCGGGACCAGCGCTCATCCGGAGGGATTTGGCCGGGATATGGGAGACTCGAAGTTTAATACACGCAGCTGCTTACCAAATGGTAGATCCATGTAACCTACACGTGTATTGTAGGTAGCGTACACTGAAACTCTTTCTTTTCTAGTAATAAGAAGCATGTTACTTCGATGAAAACTTGATGTGAATATATGTGAATTATGTTGGGAATAATATGCAATTCATGTGAATTTGAGTAGGAATTTTGTTTGAGAGTGAAATCCCCTTTTCCCCATAATTATGAGACTGAAAAAAAAAAAAAAATCCCAGCAAAATCGTGTCCCGATAATAGAGAGATCCGGATAAAGGCAGGCCGGATACGAGAGGTCGGACTGTACTCATGTCTACAACAATGTCCTAAGAGGAGGCCATTGAACCTAACAAGTCTACAACAATGTCCAGTAGAGGGCAGCCTTCAAATGCCTGATGAACACCAGAGAAAGAGAGAGAGGATGAGGACATCTCACCTGACTGATGCTGAGAATCTGGTCTCCTTCTTTAGCACCTGTGGAGGCTGCTTCTCAATGATGAATGTACTGCAGGGGAAGAGGGGAGTAGATGGGCAGACTAGAAGGGTCAGATGCTTGCAGAAGGCAGCGCAACAGGAAACATAATCACATTCCTGCAGGTCCCTTAATATTTGTCCCTCTCTTCCAACATCATTTGAGATGATAGACTATTAAATCAAGAAATCATTTTACATTTCACAGAACTCTTTGAAAATGGTTTACACCATTTTTATTGGTTTTTGCCTTCCCCTCAGTAACAGGTAAGCAGTTTGTAAATCAATTTAGTATTTTTAAATGTTATGTATCGAAAGTATAAGCCTTGGTAAAAAAAAAGAGCAAAATTTAGATTAAGCTGCCATTTGTATATTTGGGTACACAAATGGGCACACAGAATGCCATGGCAACTGTACAACGTAAGTAAATTCAACACTGCTAATTTGGCTCCAACGTATTCTACCACATCTGTAATAAATCACACAGCATGGAGCTCACAAGCTAATAATATCACCAGACATGTTCTGGCTGGCTTAAGCAATGACACAAGAAGTCATTTTGCACAAGTGTATCACTGTCTTCTCTGGTGTTAAATGTGAATAAAACAAGTTGCTGGGATAAAGTCTAAGAGATGACTGACAGAATTGGCAGAATGTTAACAAACTTACAATACCATACAACAAATATTATCACTGGATTCAGCACACTTTACATCTTGACTCCCTGCATCCAGACAATACAGAGCTTTAGATTTGCGGCGCGGATGTCTGAGACGACGATTGCGTTGGACGTTCTCCTCTCTCCCTGCGTCATGCTGAAAAGTATCTTTAGATTATGGAGCGACGCAACCCATAAGAAACTAGATATATCGCTACGGCTACTGATATGCCTCCGCCATAATGCATGGTTCTCCTAATAGGTCTATAGTACAATGTCTTGACAATGTGTGATGACAGTTTCACACAATTGGCAAAATATTAAAATGACAGGTTTGCCACAAATGTGCTGAATGTTCACTTTCCTAGAACTAGGTTCAATTGGATGAATGATTAAAATGTCAGAGTGCAGGTATTTGGGGGAACTTATGATTTTTACTTGACTTTTGACCCTTTTATAAGTTTATGTATTGAGTAATTTTCAAGGTATTGAGAAAAAGTATAATTTCAGTATCAAATGGGAAAATAGCATTATCTAAACCTGGCCTTTGACCTTTGACCTCACAGTTCCAAAGAGAATCACTGTTAGGTTGAACATGCATAAATATGTAAGTTTCATGATGATACCTTGAGTTACTTTCGAGATATGGAGGAAAAAGTGCAATTTAGCACTTTCACTTGACCTTTTACCTTTTGACCTTTGACCTTTTGGCAAGAAACTTCCCCCAAAATATATATTGGGTAATACATGCCATACACCAAGTTTTAAAAAAAAACCTTCAGACATATTGCATTTTAAGGAAAGTAGTGATATTTTTAGGAGTTGACCTTGACCTTTGACCCCCCTGACCTTTGACCCATGACCCCCAACTTCCCTAGATAATCACTGCCCATCGGTACAAGCATATATACTAAGTTCAATGAAGATACCTTGAACCATTTGCGAGATATGGAGAAAAACATGAAATTTCACATTTTTTTTTCACAAAATAACCTGTGACCTTTGACCTTTGACCCTGTGACCCTAAAATCCACACAAAGTATTATCCCCCAAGGATATACCCTCATACCAAGTTTGATGTAAAACCACCACACGGTTCTTGAGATATCGACAAAAACAAAACGGGACGGACGGACGTACGGACGGACGTACGGACGGACGTACGGACGGACGTACGGACGTACGGACGTACGGACGGACGGACGGACGGACGGACGGACGACCCGAAAACATAATGCCTCCGGCCACTTCGTTGCGGAGGCATAATAAAATGGCGCCCCCATATGATGGGTGCATGAAGCAGCTCTCTATGTCATGAATTGAGCGGACGTAAAAATAGCCCAGAACGCGTAGTGAAAACCCAGACGACGTGAGTTATAAATAGATCAACTTTGATGCGCGATTTTGCGCAAGCGCAGAACATTTTTTTTCCCTCTGAATATCCCCGTCGTGGAAATTGAAAGCTCCGTATTATCTTTACTGGATGAAACAGCGGTGTCATGGCCACCCTTACCTGGTGACGAGGGTAGAGAGCTGAGCCATGAAGCAGCGGTTGAGCTCTGGAAGGAGATCTTGGTTGTGGGAGGGGATGGGCAGCTGCTGCCTCAACATCTCAACCTTCTTCACTTGTTGCCGGTTATGCCATATCAGCTCTGCCAATGACTCACACCTATGGTTTGTTTGTTTGTTTGTTTGTTTGTTTGTTTGTTTGTTTGATGCGAGGGTAGAGAAAGGGAGGAGGGAGGGTGGAAGAAGGGAGGAGGGACAAGGGAAGGAGAAGGAAGGGAGGAGGAAGTAAAGAGGGAAGAAAGGAGGAAGGAAGGAAGGAAGGGAAGGATGAAAGGATGGACAGAGGGAAGGATGAAGAGAGGAGGAAGGGAGGGAGAAGGGAGGGAGAAGGGAGGAGAGAGAGAAGGGGAGGAGGGAGGGAAGGGGAAAGAAGGGAGGAGGAAGTAAAAAGGGATGAAAGGAGGAAGGAAGGGAAGGAGGAAGAGAGGAGGAAGGGAGGGGAAAGGAGGATAAAGGCAGGAGGGAGTAAGTAAGAAGAACAAAATGGAACCAAAGGAAATAAATCAGCTATTTTCTGCCTGCCATACGAGGCTAACATTTTCACAATGAACACGAGACATCTATGATGTTACAATGGACCAGCACACCAAAACACCTTCCAAACAATCTACGTAAACACAGAGCATGACCTTGATTTTGAAAAGCAGTACATCAACTGCTGGTTTAATCCCAAAAAATCTGACTAAGAATGAGATTCAAGTCCTTTACCCGTGACATGGAGAGACATTCATCCAATTCAGAGACAGTGTCTCAACATTGGTCTTTAACTTTATTCTCCATATACTTCTCAAGGTGAATTCTTTTCAGCGATTCAGGTCCCTACATGGCAAAACAAAGGTAGAGAAGGTGTACAAAAAATACTGCATCTGTCGCTTTGGTCGAATACTATACACACCAGCACTGCAGCTGATCAAGGGAGCCCTCTGGAGGTCCACCGATGCCAGAAAGTTGCTGCTGCCGCTTCCACATTATAAGCTCGTCCTCTAGCACCCGACTTTGGAGGATCTTCAAGCTGTTGTGGGTTCTCCTGTGCTTCTCTGCCAGATCCTGATGATGATACAACACGACATACAACTCAGCACTTGAACAGCATTGAACACTTGACACGTAAATTATGCAGGAGCAAAATTGACCCCCCTTTTGACTTCCCCCTTCCCATTACATAAAACCTCAACAGAAGAAAGTTAACATATTTGCAATAAAAACAATAATTGCAGAATCACACACATACAAACACCCCCCCAAAAAAAACAAAAAAACAAAAACAAAAACAAAAAAAAAAACATGACACTGTGTGTTTAACTTTAAGAAAATATTCGGTATCTCTGTAAATAAAACCTGCTGCTTATTTCATACAGGGAAGTGTTAGAGAAGGAGTAGAATCTCTTTGCAATTTATGCAAATTTATGCTAAGGTTTCATAGCATGACAATTGAATGCTTGGCATTTCACAAGCTTTGATGTTCTATGCTCCAAGCCGCTCTTCTATAGAGTTTGGATATGGAGACAAAAAGAAGAGGTTCTTGATTTTAATAATTTTTAAGCTGTATTTCAGGCGAAATGTTGAAATCCTGTTTGGAACTTGGTGGTAATTTTTTTTTGTATGGAACAACTACTTCAAGTTTTTCTTCCAATCTCCTGGCTATTACTATCCATGGACTGATAAAGGAGGGTTAGGGTCCTAAAGTTAAAATACAACCATCATGCACACATTTGTGCATAATATCGTTCGCCAGGTTTAGTACTTCACTGATAAATCTTCCCAAACTAAGTAATTGGCTTAAGCATGCTTTCGTGTATTGTAGTAGTATTTTATAGTTAGAGAATTACAACTTTTCGCTAATTTTCTTTACGTGTCCTACATTCTTTGAACACTACACAATTGCTGTCTGAAACATTGAAGGGGACAGCGAACTGCTGCTGGCTAGGTATGTTGTACTTCAGGAGAGATGCATATTCAAACAGAAGTGCTGTCTTTTGTTAACGCAATTTATGAACACCTGTGATAGCGTGCATAATTTCTCGGCACCGAGCATGGGTACAAAAGAGAGATTATTTCCTTTCCTTCTTTAACACCTCCCCGGCCTATACTTCCTGAAAGGAAATATTGTCTTCCTTATGCGATTAAGGTTCTATTGAGGACAAATGATTGAGCATGACATTGCATTTTATAGAAGTCATTTAATCTAGAAGTACTCAAAGAGAAATGTAATATGTGGATGTTCTGTTCTAAATCATATAAGTCAAAAGCACATGTTGAGATCTATCAACAGGATCGTCTTTCTTTTTTTTTTTTCTTCCTAAAGGGACAATAGAAAACCAAATTTAGACGATATATCAAGGGTGTACCTGGTCATGGCTTATCCCTTACTCAGGGATGTCAACTTTGACAACAGCATTCCAGGGGCCCGTTGCATAAAACTTACCGTTGAATTTCAATGGTAACTACCGTCAAAATTAGGCATCACAGCCAATCAGCATCAAGGATTATAAAATTTACCGCTAATTTGAAGACTTACCGCTAGAAAGGAGCGGTAAGTCCAGCGGTAAGGGTTTTATGAAACAGGGCCCAGTTTTCCAAGGACTGGAAGACACATTTCTGGTGCAAAAACAGTATTTTTACATTTTCTGCAATAGACATGTGTAGTAATTCAATTTGGGGCAAAAAAGTGTTTTCCATGAAACCTGCAGTATTTTTGGCAAAATAAAAGTAAATGTTGGCATCTGTGTTTACTATCCCAAACTTTGCCAAATTATCTGGTTGGGCACCCACTGACAAAAGAGGAAAAAAAAACCAAAAAACCAACTGAATCACAGATTTTCGGGAAATGGGGAGGGGAGGGAAAAGCGTGCCTACCAGTCTCATCCGCAGCAGTTCCTGAGCTTCCAGCTGCAGCATCTGTTCCACATCCGCCTTTTTCTTCCTCAGAGCTACCTCCTCGGACCGACGTGTGACATCCTCCGAGGGCGCCGATGCAAGCTGGTTGAGGCGACCTGTGAAGGGACATCAGAACTTAGTGTAAATGCACAAATATTTCGCAGTACATCAAAGTTTTGCAGATTTTTTGCTACTCTCGGTGAGTGCAAAATCCAAAATGTTTAAATTTCTTCACAATTTCCACTCTGAATTGTGCACTTCATCAGCTGATAAATACTACTCCAGTAGTAGAATGTTGATGACATATGGGTATAAGTGTGTATGTGTTCTGGTATTCGTTTGATCATGTGTGTGTGTGCGTGTGCGCGCGTGTGTGTGTGTGTGTGTGTGTGTGTGTGTGTGTGTGTGTGTATGCTAGTAGCTTTCTGTGCAGTTTAAATGAATCGTTTGTGTGCATATACTTGCAATCAAATTTGTGTACTTGTGTAATCCTTAATGACTGGAACTCATCGTCTTGAAAACGGCAAGAACATGTTTGCCGAAATGGCAGAAGTGGGTAGGCCCTTTTCAGGGCCACATACATACCCAACAAAGAATACGTGGTGCACCATTACGCCTTCTACCACCCAACTCAAAAAAGTTGAGGACACATTTGGATGACACTTGCAGGAAAAGTTGATAATGGCACAAGGAACAGAGGATTAAATTTTGGTAGTGATCCCAGAATTTTGAAGGAATTCTGATCTTTTAAGGTCTGTGTTTTCAGAGTGCTTTTCTAGTTCTTAATACCATATTGCATTCACGCTGGACATACCTGACAGATGCGGAGGCTGCGGTGACATTTTAGGAAGAAACTTCTAAGACCTCTCATCTTCACCTTTGCTTTAAATACCTGCCCCCTCATCTCCATAAGAGCATATTCATGCCACTCATTTTTATCTCATTTGCTGGAAATGATACGTGCAGCCAAAGTACAATGACATTTGATTTTGACTTCTGACTGATGAATTTCTATTCTTATGAATGCGAATCTACTCCTATGACATGAAAGCCAAACTACTCCTATGCTCCCTACCAAATGACATGACCATTTGACATTTCTGGCTGATAATCATATGTTAGCAACAAGATAACAGGAATTGGGACAACTGATTGAACAACCTGAAACATATCTGAAATAACATCTGGGGGGCGAGGATATTGAGCATATGAACAAACAAACAAACAAACAAACAAACAAACAAACAAATTGACAGCGAGTGTCTGGTTGAACTTGCTCTGGTATGTTACTTCAAAATACTATGTACTACATCCCGAGGGATTTTCTTGGAATACAGGGATTGCCAATGCAGTTTTGCTTGAAACAATGCTGCTATTTTGGGGGTGGGAGAAAGATATTTCTAGGGTCACATTGAGTGCACAGGAAAAGGTGCAGGTACGGCCCCACACCTTGAATGCGTAGGTTCTCCTGGTACTGAAAGATGAACATCTCTTGCTTCTGCTGGAGGTTGTTCAGATCCTCTTCTGTTTCCTACAGACCAAATGATGGAAGAATGGCTATTACGTCAGCATTTTTAGCAATGCAAAAAAAAAAAATTTCCTGTGAAATATGGAACGATGGTGCCATCTCATTAAACTGGCTTGATTTTCCGCAGTCCACAGCCCACTGAGAGCAATTAAAAGTGCTTTTCACGAACGATCGCAACTTAGATCTATGTGACGGTGAATACTGTATTAAAACCAGATACGTTTGCAGCACGGTACTTTTGCGAATTGCCACCGTAGGCATTCACCGTAGGCCTATTGTGTAGACGAGAACGTTTGCATGCATTTTACTTTCCCAAAACTTTCATGCACACAATAATATCTGGTTTTAGAGTAATTGCAAAGTCTAAAGCCTTTCACTCTTGAGGAACAGATGTACATGTTTATGATTAAAAGACAAACAGACATTTTAGATGGGACATTTCTCCAAGTCCTCATTCTCCTTTCTTCCAGTCTGAAGGGAAAAAATATAGTGGAATCAAAACAATACAAAATTAAGAGAAGCCCTCATTTACATATCAGTCTGATTTAAAAACACATTTAATCATGTGCATTAATCTAAAAAAAAAAGACTAGATTGAATCAACACTGAATGGAAGAATATTTAGAATACAATACTTCACCTGATTTTACAACAGTTATGATAGCGAGATGCCATTATGCACTGACCTGTGTCATGACTTTGATATTTGTGATAGCTTCTGTGATGTCCTTGTGACACGGAGGTGCGACAACCGGCTCAACTGTCCGGTTTTGCTGAGCATGGGAGAAAGGGGAAATTCAGCCATAAATTTGAACACACTAATGGAAGATTACGGGAGACAGACGGACTGACACACAGACAGCCAGAAAATGAAAGAAGATTAAGAGCTGAGTGGGAGAGGGAGAAACAGAAAGAGGGAAAGACGGGCAGACAAACAGACAGACAGACGGGAGAGAGTGAGATGGAGAGTGAGAGATGGAACTACCAAGAGGATGGTCTTCAGTTGAGTTTGAAAGTTATCAAAACTTCAGTTTGAAAAAGGGCCAAATGCCAGGTCTTTCATAAACATTTACCTAATACAGTATCTATGATACATTCACCTGAAGAATTCCACTGTCTGGCACACTGGAGTTTAACACTGCATTCACAAGCGTTTGGCATGATGCCAAGCACATTGTACCATGACTCATAGTTACATCAATTACCACAGAGATATGGAAAACCATCCAGTATCAGCAATCATGAGATGGCAGATATGATACTGCAGGGCATCATGGGAGAACTCTGTTCACCGGTCGAAGAAAATAGATGAGCGAAGTGGTTTAGTAAGAAAATTGTACTTTTCAGGTGTATGATTTCTCAGGGGGCACAGGTTTTCTTGAGTTTAGCGGCCCAAAATTCCCAGAGCACTACTTGGGTTATTTGAATTC
This sequence comes from Diadema antillarum, assembly GCF_040938485.1. Lineage (NCBI taxonomy): Eukaryota > Metazoa > Echinodermata > Echinoidea > Diadematoida > Diadematidae > Diadema > Diadema antillarum. The sequence goes on from NW_027271737.1 coordinate 202,228, forward strand.
AAATATGTCGCATGATTTGCTATTAAAGCTCCTCATATACATAGGGAAACTCCCTTCCATTAACATACTGCCCACCACACATTCAGGCCATCCACTGATCCCCTCCGAACAATAATTTTTCAATTTTTCAATTTCTTTTTTAATGTCATTTCCAGTCACTGGCTGAGTGGAACCTTTTCTTTTCCTGAGCTACAGACCAAATAAATCAATAAAATTTTGCTACACTATTTTGCCAGTTTAAGGTTTGATAGCATCATAGAGCCAGCAAGACCCAGGATGACACATTACTCCACTCTGATGACTTGGGTTTTTCACAGAGAGAGAGGAAAGGAAAATAAAGGAGCAACTGCATAAACATTCGCTGCTCATCCATCTCCACCATGACCCCGAGTACAATCGTCTGCTAGCTGGTGAGATGACTTGCCGAATTGCGATAAATCCCCGTGTGGACAACATCCTGTTTGCAGCATCTAAATAAAGTCTTTCTTGGGTGTAGGCATTTGTGAGACTTGTGTCCATGCTGCTATTTCTGCTCTGGCCTGATAAAACCCTAGTTCTAGTTTCCATTGCAAAAGAGTGGCACAGGTGACAATCTGGCCTAAACATGTATTGACACCATCTCGTGTGGGTGGGGGGAATTGCGCAGTGGGGGGGGGGGGGGGGGGGGGGCGAGCGGGTCATCTGCAGGCATCTTGTGGGCAGTGAAACTTGAATGAACTCAGTGCCACTAATATGATATTCACTTATAAATTGAAAGCTTATGAAAGGGAACATTCCGTGAACTAATTTTCAACAGAATTTTAATAAACATTTCCAATTCTCAAAATCAAGGTGGCAGCCATGTTCATAGTAAAATCTGGTCACTCCTACACTGTACCAATGCACTGCACGTCCACTGTAATCAGAACCATTACGACTTGACAGAGAAATAATTTCCCCACATCTGCTATTCTTGTGATGTCACAGAAATCACTTTGTAACTCTCTTTCCGCCTTATGTAAAATACAGCATATCACACCATAAAGAAAGATGTTACACCAAGGTCACATTTCAAGTGAAGGTTAGGCCAGAAAACTGTGAAACAACCCCCCATTAGACACATTTACCGAGCTTTAAACTGCTGACATTGTTTCCATGACTAATTGTTTCATTCCTACTTTCAACAGCCACATATGTATTCCTTTGGTTAATTTGAGTCTTCTAGAAGCAAGTGTTATTCTAATTTTGTTACTGCACACAATGAAAAACATAAGGGATTTTCCATAACTAAGAAAAAGAAATTCTCCAAATAGACATGTCTGGACTCTCTGCATTAATATACACTATGAGATGAGCTTAAGGGGAAGCACCCAATGATCTAGGTTGTACTGGAGTAGTCTCTCCTTTTGTATTTCCCTTTCCATTTTTTTAATTTTTTAAGTTCCATGTTATCTCTGTACAAACTGATTGAAAAAAAAGGTTGTCTGGGAATAATACAACTGGATTAATGACTATTACACTATGATGGTGACAAGTGTTTACAACATTGGTTGGAAACACAGACGGAATCAAGGTGAAACATTGATTCTCGGTATACTACCCCAAACAGGAAAATACACTGTACATCAACAGTTAAATTTTAATCAAGGCGATACTCCAAGTGAGAGCGGGTATACAATACTCATTTTCCGTGTGATTAACACATAATGAGTTTGTAAGTACATCGTTGTTAGCATTCAGTGAGCCCCTTACAATATCTCAATTGCTATTGATTGTGACTATGATGTAATCTGAGTCCTCCAAACTACTTCCATGCATGCGAGAGATCCATCCGATTTTACTTTACAAGTGAAGGAATACACTTACTCACTTGGGAGGATTTTTTTTTTTTTTAAGTAATTGTAGTAATGCCCTCAATAATACCGTGAGCAGAAATGAAAGCTTACTCCTCTATTAAAGAAAAATAATCACATGCAACACACTGTACACTTCAATGTGTTTGTATCTTTAAAAAAAATAGTGAAATGAATGATACCAAATGTGCAGGAAAGCTTTTCTCGAGTTTGACTTGTCATTTGACACTTAGTACAGACATTGACACTTTTCAGATCAATGTATTCATAAGTGTGCAAAAGTATCTCTGGTTCACTTGCAACCATGCCAAAGCTAATCAATGATGTGGTAGCGAGACACATTGTATCATGCACGTTCTCTCCCACTCTCTTTCCGTCTCTATCTCTAACTCTTCACATGCAGTGCTACAGATTGGCATTCAGCCATACAACTATCCATGGCTTAACAACTGACTGTAACATCAACAGCTCTGATAGATAGGTGTACAGTGTAATTGGGTGAATAATTAGCATAATGCACTTACTGAGGCCAATCTTTACCATGGCAATGGCTCTATTGAAGTAATTGTTCGACTCTCCCGACTGAGCTGTATTGTGACATTCATATGGGTGTACGTATGTAAAAAGGCATACAATCTAGCACACAAAGCTTTTGAAAACTATGCTGTAACTATCAAGATATCTCTGATCAAACATTCACGGAGCTAACAAATGATTCACAAATGTTTTAACGTAACACTACTGTCTGCGGGATATATAGAGCAATGGTAATTCTACATGTAGTTGCTCACAGATTTTCCCTTCGCTGACATGCTTAACAATTACATCCAACTGCATCTCCCTTCCCCCATGGCTTCAATTTACAAAATATAAGAGATACTGGTATTGTAGCATGCACAGTAGCAGCATACAGCTCAGATCTCTCATACTCTGTTTATACTGGGAGTTTAAATCCTGCTTTAGATCCCAACCTGAAGACAGATAACTTGCAGTATTAAAGGTCGAAAAACATTTAGCCAGAGCTAAAGTTAGCCCACTCTAAGAGGTGGTTCAGGTCTGCTTCAGCCCCCAGCTAACATCAGTATAAAGGTATCTCAAAAGTAGCTTGGTCTAAATTCAGTGACCCAAGCCTTCAACAATGGGTTTGCTTTCGAGTCTTTACATTTATTGACCTCGGATGGGTGCACTGTTTCTAAATTAAGGGATGGTTGGGTCTAGTATTGGTCGAGGTGAGGACTCAGCTTTAATTACATTTTTGCAAGATATCTGAAAACCACTGACTTAATGAAATGTTACACGAGCATACAATTCTAAGAGGATTTTGAGTTTAAAATGGCTAGAGCATCCAAAATCAAATTAAACCAAAGCCATCCTAATAAAAGGTGGGTCCCACCCTTGATTGGGATCTCTTTGTTTTGGATATATCGGCCATTTCAAAACCAATTTCCATCAAAGAAACTTTGAAATCCTCTTAGAATTGTATGCATGCTCTTTCATTAGTCATAAGAGGTTTCTCATTATCTCAAAAAACATCATCATCGAAAAACGTTGGAAACCCGAAGCCCCATCTCAAACAAAACTGAAACATGCCTTTAACCCTGGTGGTCGAGAATAGCAGTACAAAAAGTTATCTCCCTTTAGAGGCGGGCAAAAGTCATGTGCAATATGACAAGGGTTATCAAACTGACTGACATTTAAGATCCCCAAACAGCTTCCACCAGTGGAAAAAGGGCAGAGTGGGGGGGGGGGGGGCAATTAACTGACACAAATCGACAGTTGTAATTTGACTGGTTGTAAACCACACCCCATTTGTGACCATGAACATGATCAGAGGATCTCTTGCATTACTTGGAAGCATTAAAGGAAGACTACACCTATGAACATACGCCTATCTCAGTCCTGTAAAATTTGAAATTTTTGCAGTGTGGAAATTTTGTGAATCTCATGCAACATAAAAACAGTGCAAAAATAAGAGCGCACACATTTTTTGCTTGCCATGGGCTTTTTGTATTAAGAGTATGTGATTGGCCTATGTGTAGAGTACTGTACACATGCGCACATTTGACTGCAATAAACTAGTATTGTAACCAAAATATTGGCAGCTGAAATGTGCGTAGTGTGAATGGAGGTGTGAGTGATACACTTGTTTCGAAGGATCCCAAAATGGATATCTTTATGTAAAACATAATGGCCCAAATTCATGAAGGTGGTACAAATGAAACCATGGTTTAAACCATGGACAAAAACCATGGAGCGCCAAGTGTCGCACAGAATATTTTTTTACGAAATTGGTCATTTCGTCAACAAAATGACCGTTTCGTTAACGAAATTATCATTTCATGGACGAAATGTTCATTTTAATTACAAAATGTTGTCATTTCGTTACAAAATAATCATTTCATCGACGAAATGACTGATTTCGTAACGAAATATTCCACGCGACACTTGGTGCTCCATGGTTTTTGTCCATGGTTTAAACCTTGGCTTCATTTGTACCACCTCCGTGAATTCGGGCCAATATGTTATACATGTATCTTCTAATATCTTTGATCTCAGGGGAGGTGCATATCAAGGGGTATAACTGTTATGTGAGTTCTTGATTTCTTTATATTCGATAGTCCTCAAGCACAAACAAATTTGCTGTCATACATGTAATGTTGATCAGTAACCTTCAACTGTGAGCTGTTTGAAGTTCTTGCTCAATTGTTGTGACCTTCTACAAAATAATGGCCCCTTGTTCAGACGCAAGCCAGTTTATACCAAATCTCGATAAAGAAATGACGTATAAAGAATCATCATATAGCCGACAGACTCATTAGGACGCTAATCTCGACCGTTCTGGTAAACGTATAGATGTGCCTTTCCAACTGTGCATGCTGTTATGATCATGAGTGACAGCTATGGGGTCACCTTTCCTGCACGCTCCATTAAGCCCTGCCCAGTTACTGTAAAAGTGGTTTCTTTCGTGGTGGTTTTATTTTTCGCGCTTTTCGCACTTTGAGGTTGAACCGTGAATTTAACATCACGCGAAAATGTTTTGAACTCGTCGCTTGTTACAAAGCTATCATTACCGACCGCCGAATTTAAACACACGCGAAAAAGTCAGCACCGATGGAAACCGCGAAAGTTTCTGTACGCGAAAGAAACCACTTTTACAGCATACTGTTCTATGGTCACCACACGTTTAGACACACAATGGACACGATGGAATGCTGATTCGTTATCGAGTTCTAGTTCAAAACGATGCTCTGACAGTCGTTTCGTTGTATGTCGTTTCGTTATAGGTTGTTTCATTAGTCAGCATTCAGATGTATATATTAATCGTAGCTATACCGTTTTGGTATAGCTATACCGTTCTAGTATAAATTTTTTGTGTCTGAACACCCTGATAAACATGCGAAATTCATCTTACCCACCCACATGCGGAAAAATAAATCACACCAAAAAAAAAAATCCCTCTTGACAGTAGTAACAAGCACTCTACAGTACATACACTGTATGCCTGCAATGTCAAGGCTATGGCACACCCTGTGTAACATGCATACTAGAATATACCGATAAAAACCTTTGCAGGTATCATAAATCCATCTTTCCCCCTACCCTGCCCTCCTTCCCACTTTAACTACTGTGAGATTCGAGAGAAAGCTTCGACAGTTCCATTGCACAACAGGCCTATGATCTCTACACAAAATATGTAAAAGGTCATAGCAATTCGAAAAGAATAATTTTTGAAGCCTATTAACTGCTCTGTCCATTTTATCAAAAGGAATTCAGTAGCGCCTTCAACGGGTTGTCTGCGCATATTTCCTAGTCTCAACCTCTGCCTATTTTGTTTTGAAGTGTTTTACACTGTATACAAAAGTCTGTATGCTGAATTCTCTTGGATTGGGGTCATGATGCATCCTACACAAAAAATAGAAGAGAGCATCTGATATCACGGTACTGTATGAACTTGCAGCTATAATTCATCATTGTCCTCTTGCCAGGTATACACTGTATTCCGCACAAATGACAGAGAAACCTATTTCTTTATTCATCAAATACAGTGTACCTCCTTCTGCTGTTCATGTGTATTTCCAAGAAGAGGTCTTCTTTACAATGTAGTTAAACAAGAGCAATGGCTACAGGATGCTCCCATTCATACACTCTGCAAAACAAAATAAACTTCTTGATCTTCTCTTTGCCATTTGACAAACCACGTAATACCACAAGCATGAAAATCGCTTCACTCAGAGCATGATCCAAACCAAACTTACCATGGAATCCTGCACTAGTCTTTCCTCACTCTCCAAGCAGTGGCAAACAAGTCGCACGAACCCGAAGGGATTGTTGCCAAAACGTCTCTGTGATTGGGAAATAGAAATGGCGTAAAGATTCGAGTTACCTACAGAAAAAGGGAAGGCAGTCGTTCAGAATTTACATCAAGCAGAAAATAAAATTAGCATTTTAATAAGTGATTTTTAAAAAAAAAAATCACAGCTGACACCATGGAATGAATGTTCGTGGGTATCAAATGCGGCTCAAAGCCTAAAATTCCCAATGATGACATGGTCAAATTAGTTTCATCACATACTGGTATAGTATATTCACACAAATCATTCGAGAATTAGGTAACAGAAACCACTAAACAACGTCAATACCTTGAGCTCAGATGACAACAATAACAATCATGGCAGTGATAATAAAATCAATAATAACCACAAACGTACAGAATTCCTGACATTTACAGAAGGATGCTTGATCTAATGAACTTCAATCTCTAATCACAGAACTGCCCTGTAAAACACATAAATGTTTTCAGGAGGTTTTATGGAAATTGCAACATGATGGTGATATGCTTTAACTCTTTATGTGCCACGTTTGCACACCCAACTCAGTCGACGGCATGCCAACTTCACATATTCTGCTCAAACGCACAACCCCGCTCAAACCACTCAATATATCGCCAAATGCCACAAATGAAAGCATTTCTCTTGATTCCGTTCCTCTCACATTATAGCCTGCGTTGTATGTGGTGATTGACAAGCAAGCGGTGTTCTGTACAGTAATTGTGTGTAAATTTTTTATACTAAGTTTCTGCCACTATTTTGTGTGCGAAAGTGATACATTTACACTAAAGTAGCTACTGGGCATTTGAAAGAAAAACAATCACAGATTTGTCATACATTTTACATCAATGCAAAGCTTGGCATTTTCTCTACAGCTTTGCTCACTACATCTACAATTCAACAGAAATCTATAAAAGTTACAAAGATTTGAAAAAAAAAAATGTTTTCTCAAGGCATGACTACGTTGCTGTCTCAGAATAATGTGGCACACCATGGCACATACAGAGTTAAGAGTCAGAGCTACATTTGGTTGAAGCCTGATGTTTACTTCTGTCCGGTTTAAATTACCAATTTTAGTTTATAGCACTGACATTAAATGTACAGAATAATAATGATCAAAACAGTTTCAATATGCATGCAGAAAACTGTCCGTGACGGTGTACTGATATTTAGTGATCAGAAAAGCAAGGAATTTGACACATAAATGTGTGGAGCACAGGAATTTGGCAATATAAGCATCAGTGAGTCAGCTTTTCAGCAAACCTTGTCTTGAACAGTATTATGTCTACAAATGCAGCCCAAAATGATTGGGAATATAAGATAGTTACACTTGTATCTGAGTTACACAATTGTATCTAAGATTGTTACACTCACATCTATCTTGTATCTGGATCAAGTCAAGAAATATATATTGTCTATATAAATGTCAATAAACTTAGGGGAAGGAAGAGTAGAATAGAGGAGGAGGATACAGATGAAGTTGATAGACATTCGTCCTTGTAAAAGAACAAATAAAACACAGTTTGCTTTGTCTTACATGATTTCTAAACTTCAACTGTCAAGCATCACAATCTCATACACATTGCCCACTGAACACACACCCATGACCTCCTGACTACCTACCTTTACTATTAGTAAGAAATCCTAAATGAAATGAAGTCTTTTGCACAGTTACCAAGAAAACAAAACATGACATACAAAGAGTCCTGACATACTCAAGTGACTTCATTCCATTCATATGGAGAAATGATAGACATGTCCTTTAAGGTAAGTAAACATACATAATGAAATTCTGTTAGTGACCATGTCAACCATAACACAATGCGATCCATGTGTCTAGATCAATCACTAATGAATGACTAAATCATTACACCCAAAAATTATTGCTTATGAACATTTCAGGATGAGCAGAAAAAAAACCCAACAAACAACAAACATTTCTGTTTACCTCATCAAGGGAGAATACACTCCCTAAAAGTGATAATCATTTAATGTATACACAGTGGAAAGTAGCACTAGAAGTTCAGCAAATTGGACAAATTTCAAGGAATTACAAAAGTCATTCTGAAATATTCTATAACATGACACACTTTCTTTAATGGCTATTCTCAATTCCAATCAAGATGTTAAAACATGTGTAATTTCAACAAGAAAAAAAAGAAGATTATACTTATGTTAGCACAAACCTGGAGAAAAGGTTACGATTGACTAACCCAAGGTCCCAACAGAGTATCATGTTTACATGACTGATTTCAATCACATAAAAAATACTCAACACTGCCTGGTTCTTCTGAAGCTTCCCCACAAAAGATAAAATTGATTTTAAATTTTGTTACTACACAGGCTGCCATAGACTTACAGTTGAAATCAACTATATAATCAATTTTAACTCTTCATAAAACAGGGCCCCAGGATCTGTTATCCTGATCTCTCTTTGAGGTATATTCACCTTTCATTACAAACTTTCAGTGGCCAACTTCTGAACCTGTTTTGTTTTTCTTTTGTCTTCTTGTGTGTGTGTGTGTGTGTGTGTGTGTGTGTGTGTGTGTGTGTGTGTGTGTATCTCACTTCCTTTGCTGGTGGCAAGACCTGTCACAAAACATTTCAAAAGCTTCGAGCAGGATCAGTCAAAGCCTGCCAAAGAGCTCATCGTTTTGCCCAACAATTCACCGAGAATGAAAAAGAAACTGAAGTAATGCCTGGAAATTGAAAACGTCAGTAGCGTTTGTCACCTATTTCTAGGAAATGAAACAGCTGCACCAATCTTTACCTTGATCCCAATTTGAATTTTATGAGTCATACATATCCAAGCAATGCATCCAGACAAAAACAAACGTGAGATACATAAAACCAAGAAAGAAAAAAAAAACATGGAAAAATACAAAGACAAAAATATGGAAAAAAAAAAGTTCAGAGACACACATCAATAATGAAGGTAGGAAGTCTTACACTGAGCTCCTGTGTAAAGTTGTTGAGCTTGAGTCTGATAAGAAACATTTCTTCGTCGGACAATTCCTCGATCTTGGACTGCACCCGCTGGATCATCTCGTGCAGTAGTTCGCTGGCTGCAGGCTCACATATGGGATTGTCGATGTCGATGGCATTCCTGATTGGAGGGAGAGTAATCAAAGGAACAAGCTTCATAAGAAAACGATGACTAATAAGGTATCTGCAATTCTCTCCCACTGTCTTTACTTTGCCCTTGCATAGTGCTGCCAAACCAAGACTTGCATGTAATGCCTTTAAAATTTGCATAATATGCTCCCTCAAACAGGTTTTTCCCCATGACATCAAAGATTATCTGCATCATGCTACTGGGTTCGCTAAAACAAGCATCATCAACTCTACAAGCAAATTCCAGATGAATTGCCCAAAATGCAAGTGAAGTAAACAGCTTGTGAATCATGACAGATGAATCAATGAATTCATGTGTACTTCGAAATGGGCGGAATTCAACAGCAATTCCCTTAGTTTCAAGTTGGCAATAAGCAAGAGAGTATAACTATGAATAACACATGGGAAAGTGACCATTTTAATGACCTGCCACTATTTGGTGGCAGTTAAAGGCCTTTGTGGCACTAAACAGAACTCGTGATGAATACATACATTGTAATTTGTAACTGGAACCTTTACCCATACTGAACAAATGGCTGCCAAGCTGACCTTAGTGAGAAATTACAAAAAAATCTACGCAATCGGCATTCACACTGACAAGAATTGGCGGGATCTACAGCATTGTATGTCTTGAGATTTGTATCACAATCCATGTAAATCTCAAGAAGCAAATAATATCAACATTTTCTATCCCATCATTCAAAAAAAATGTAATCACAACCTCAGTACGTATACACAAGGGCAAGGGTTATCATTTCAGTAGACATCAGGCATGACATTTAATTATCACATTCGGCAATTACTGCAGAAGTGGACCTCTTCGCATGAGTACAAGGGTAGGTAATTTTTCGCACTCTGCTGGGTAAGGTGAGTTCCATGCATTTTTAAAGGGACCGTTTCTGTAATTTATTACAATCTAGGGATGTTTCTTTTCCAACAGCCTCGTAACAAAGCATTTCATTCACCTGCTCCCTTCTATTAAGTTCCCTGTTGCTGAGTCCAGCAAGCCTTGTGGTTGTTAAGGGCAACTTTTGTGGACAAAGCATGCATAAAATCTGAATACATTACAGAACCAGTCTATTACGTGGAATCAAGACATCAACTACTACAACATATGGCATGCAAAAATATTCCTGCGCTTTTATTTTCGCGCTAGTTTCTGGTTGCGCGAAATGCATGAAAATTTGAACACCAAAAAAATTCCCTCTTTTACAGACTTTGTGGGATATTTCTGTCCATCTGTACCGGCATAAAAGAACTTGATATTTGGATTGCGATCAACATTCCGCTATTTTGTCTGTGTGAATGGCACTTATGACCTTGGAGAAATTGCTCATTGAAAATCATGGTGAAGTCTACAACAACGAATACAGTGATCTCTACGACATACACAATTTAGATTTACGTGATGATATCATAAGTGTAAATCTCTCCCACTTTTTCATTCATTCATTCAAACATATGACACAAAGTGCCTGGTTGATACCAAATTTGCTGACTCTTGCTAGTCACCTGGGGCATACCATGAGGGTTCAGTATCATTCGCCCATTTACTCTCTAACTGATGTATATAACCATTAAAAAAAAAAAAATCATGTTTTTTGGTTGATAATTCAGCAACTACTGTATAAGCTGTTATACATTTTCGTGAGGGTTCAATTTCCGCGAATTTCGCGAATCACACTGGTTAGATCGCGAAGTTAAGAGCATGCGAAAATGTCTCCATGCACAAGGGTAATAGTGCATTTACGTTAGCGTCGGCATCAGTTCGCGAAAATGTCTATGACTTCCTCATTTGCGAAAATACTTGTACGCGAAAATAACAGTGTATACAGTACACCCCTTCTCCCTGAAATGTTATCATGGTAAGTTTACAAATTCATGCAATGAATACTGAGAGCTCATTTTTTAAAAAACAAGTTTGTTTGTTTGTTTTAAGTGTAATACATCTTACCGGGTAGTACATGTATATAATCCTTCGACACTGCAGGATTTTTATCTACTGAAAATCTTACGGCTGCGCTTACACCTCACATGACTTACCTGAGCCCCTTAAATCCATTGGGAAGATTTCCGAAATTGTGTTAGCAACATGGGGGATGGATAGACTGACATACAACCAAGAAAAACATTGACTGCCTCCGGAACCCTTTCCCACAGAGTGCTCAACACGAGAGACTCAATTCTACATTGCAAACTTTTTTATGTCACAAATTAGAACGCCACCTGTACACGTATGTCATACGGATGTCCAAAGTTCAGATAAAGACACACCAGGCTTTTTGTTCTCTCTTCCTTTTTCCTTTGGATTTTAACATTATCCAACATACCTTTCGAGAAACCGAGGATAAAAAAAAAACCCCTCTGCGCAAAGGCTCCTACTAATTTCCCATCAAATCATCAAACTATCAAACATGCACACAATTTATCTTTGATACAAAGTGATCCTGATTATACTCTGCATAAAAATATTGACACTTGTTTGACCTGACAGCATTACAATTCACAAGAGATAATTGAAGGAATTCAATGCCAAGTCTAGACATGATGACGACTTAACATGAATAAAGCAAACAGAAAGAGTTCTTGCATGCCAAAAATAGCTTTCCTTTACACACTTACTGGAATTAAATCAGAAGAGCTTAACCATCATGTCTACATTCAGAATCTAGAAAACACAAAGGCAAGATGGAATATGTGATAAAATTATCCCATCTCATACCCCATTTATACACAAAGTTGGGCCAAGGAGCGCTCCCGAAGCGCTTCGACCTATGCCCCTCTGAGTTTGTTCACACAGAGAATCACTACTCAACAAGACCATGTGCGAAGTGGAAAAGAGGGGCATTCCGTGTATGTCATGGTGATCTTTGAGTGTGCGGGAACTTCTAACATGTACACTGTAACAGTACGCACAGTGTGCATCACATGCCACTTCTGCAGTACTCTAAACATTGGTGACCGTTTAATATAGAGTTAACGGTGCTTCAGGAGCACTCCTAAACTGTGGCCTCGGGAGGGGCATAACCCGGCCCAAGAACTTCAAGGGGGGTGTTTCACAAAGCCATTCTTAGAGTTAAGAAGGACTTCAGTGCGACTGGTGATCAGTCCTTGTGCTGCCGAATTATTGAGATTCTGATAAGTATAGCACACAAGAACTGATCACCAGTCGCACGTAAGTCCTTCTTAACTTTAAGAACGGCTTTGTGAAACACCCCCAAGGCACGATTGTCTGTTAATACAGAGTAGAGAGGTTCAGGAGTGCTCCTGGAGCGCATTAAATGCCCTGTATGAATGGGGCACAAGCACACATGTACCTCACAGAGAGAAGAGGCACAAACCCAGCTGGCAAAGCATTTCACATCCTGGCCCCTGTCCCACGGTGGTGTCTCATCTAAGAGAAGAGGGACTTTACTTACCAATTCTGTTCCTCAATCCAGTGGGCACAGTAGTACCTGACTTCAATCGGAAACTGGAGGCCTTGGTAAAGGACCTGCAGCTTTTCCAGATCCTTGCCCTGGAGCTGCTGGAGCTTGTTGATAAGCGACATGGTGGCGGCGATTGCAGACACCGGTCGTTGGTCCACTGCACCACAACAAGCCCAAATTCAATGATGGGAGAATGCCTTTGGCCAAATTAGTGTCACACACCTGTACATGGGGACAAAATGTGAATAACATAGTGAATCCATCTGTACTTACACAATGTACACTGTTTAGCTAACAATTTTTTTTCATGTGTAAGGAGATTAGTTGTCTTGCAACAGGCAAGTAGAATCTAGTGGAATGCGAGTACATCTCATCATAAATGAACCAGAGCAATTAACCAGTGCATACAGTTGACTGGGATACCTCCCCTTCTCATGCAAACACTATGAGTGCGTTTATCTAAACATTTTCTGAGGCAGAATCACGGTCCTATTCAGGCATTTTCGGGGGTTACATAAGCGCAACCGTGTTTTCAAACGCATTTAGAAATGCCGCTTTGAAACGCCATACAAAGGGAGTTTTGAAACGCGTTTGAGACCATGATCGCCTTTCTGCGAGTAGATAAACACAATGCCGTTTTGAAACGTACTTATATCTGAACGTCAACTCCCAGCTGTTTCTGGTTATGTTTTCTACCCATTATTTGTGTGTGAATGATGAGGCATGTTTGGTGATATGCAGTTGACCTATACTTCCTGTGATTGCAGGATGGTTAGATAAATGCTGCATCCCGAAAACTGCGATTCAAACCACGTTCACAAACACCAATCCAAACGCATTTTGAAACGTAATTCTCTCTCTTAACCCGTTGAGGACGGACTGATTTTGCTACAACACGCATTTCCCATAGACACCTGCCCGAGTATACTCGGGACTCGTCCTCAACGGGTTAAGTTAGATAAACGCACCCTACGTGTATGTGTCACCAGTTTCTGGCTCTTCAGGTATATATAACATTGATGAAGTTCCTTTGCCTTGACCACTGACCAGGGGTTAACATTTGACCCTCTCTGCCCAAAGAAAATTATATGTTTATTTCTATCCATTACATCAAAAGGCATAATTGTTGGACTTCACTTCCTGAGTAGAGTGAAATTTCTTAGCTATATTTTGGCTATCTAGACCTTGACCTTTCTAACTCATAACTTTGAGCAACTCATTGCTTATTCCTTTCAGACCTTTCATATCAGTTAATATCCACTGGGCATTCCTTCCTGAAGTTATTGCAGCAGAATGTACATCTCACCAAAGTACAGTGACCTTTGACCTTAACCACTGACCTATGGTGTTCATGCATTTGATTGTCAATTCATTTCTGTCCTCTGCATCAAGAGACATTCCTAGCTAAAGTAATGGCTGGAAATGACATTGCTTAGTAAAAGTACAGTGACCCTTGACCTCTGGCCATTCCCCACTATCAATGCATGAAAATAATTTTCTATTCATTGCTACCCCTTCCCACTGGACACTCTTATGTAAAATTACAGTTACAAAAATACACATTTTAGTCAAATTTTAATTACTTTTGGTCTGTGACCCTGAGGGATTAAAAAAAAAAATCTAATCACCACAATCACAGCACATGTACAGTGTAGCATGCATTGTACGTGTACCTTGGCAAAGTACCAAGAAACTTCATTCAGAAATTTTCCTTTAATTACAATAACAGGCTGTGGGACAGACAGACAGTCGGCCAGAATATTCCTAGGAAATATTCACAATTCCTCAAAGACCCTCCCCAACAGAGGCATAATGAATGATTAAAACAAGAGAATATCAGCCCCAGAAATGTCAGCTGCAAACACATGCGCTAACTGTACCACTGAGAGCTAATACATGTTACGTTCTGTCCACTCACTGGAGACTCCTGCCATAAGGTCTCATCATGTTACAATATCACTCCTATAATCACTTGCCTATAAAAGCTGAAGATTGTCAGGTCAATGCCACTGTAACTAATTGGACCAGAAGACACAAGGTAAACAGGTTTCTTGGAAATCACAACCACTACAGCCAACTGATCTGATGGCTGGTGTCACCTGGTCCAGAAATAGTGACAGGAGAGACGCTCCATCAAATCCCTTGGAAAGGACTGGTTCTTTCCAGGGCATTACATGTAAATTCACAAAGCTCCTCATTAATCTCTCTATTCCTCTATTAAAATATGCTACCATTTTCATGTTTCTACAACCCAATACAAATCTCTTTGCATATAATAACATTGATAACCATCAATACATGAATAGCTTCCAAGACATCCTACATGACATTCTGCTGCTAATAGTGCTATTTGAAATCCTTGTCAAATCTGCGCTGTTTGGTGGGAATTCTGCGAGTGGGCACATTTACAAGCACATGAAAAAGTTGTTTGCTACACATCCTTGAACGAGGAATCTGTGGCACAGGGCATAAAGAGATGATGCCACCACCCATAAATAAAAGGAAAAAAAAGTTACCGGTACCTGTGGTGAAGTGCAACACAACCCACCTGACAAACGAACAACAATAACAACAACAACAACAACGGCAAAAAGGGGTTTTCCCTTTTCTACGGCAAGAATCCTTTAAAACGTGTTGTCTGAGGAGGGAAAGTTCTCATCGCAGCTCTGCCAGTAGATTCGCCAATACTTAAAGACTGGAAAACATATTCTATGGGAAACTTTAAAGACTGGAAAATATATTCTGTGGGAAACTTTACCAACCTCTGAACTGAGGAAAAGCAGATGTGTCATTAAGTCAAAACCCAGCACTTAACAACAAGAGGTTTAGGATGGAGAGGCTAAATCTGGGACAGAGTGTCAGCTCTTCAATTATTGTTATTAAACACCTTGAAAGGAATCAGTATGGAAGGTGAAATTTCATCCCGACAACTTTCAACGATCAGAACACAATGATCACATAACTTTTAAAGCAGTGCTAAACAAAGACAAGTATCAACAACTACAGTGTAGCAGACTTTGCATTAAAATCTATGACAGTTATCGTCATGCAAATTCATGGCCAACATTGAATGCTCCTCAGTCTAAAAAGCATTTTTTTTTTTTTGCTGCTCAGTTTAATAGCTACACACAGCACTATAAAAGTAACATACACACACATATAAATACTCAATTAAACTAAGTAAGGCAGGTCACTGTTAAACACAATATTTTCACGGCATGAAATTTTCGCAAATTGGGGCCAACAGCCTTTTTTGCTGCATGAAATTTTCGCGAGTTGCCTCTAACATTCAATGCATGTAGCGTACAAAGTGTAGACAAGAACTTTCGCGTGCATCTTAATCTCGCAAATTTTGGCTCTTGCAAAATTCGTGAAATTAAAATGCACACGAGCATTCCTCGTTTTACAGTAATTATGTCATAATCACTGTCCTTTGGGATGTCTCAGCCCTTATTCTCAAATACTGATAACTCTACATTTTGACAGTTCTGTCTGCCACAGCCGAAGGTCTAGTTACTGATATATTCAGCAGAAAAGACTTATGACATTCAGTGAATTCTCTCTCCGAATGCTATGACTGTGTTTATCTTTAGTTTAGGAATATCACCCCCCCCCCACCCCCATTCTAGTTATGTTCACACAACATTCCTACACTTATAGACTAGCAAGAGTTTTCAATCTTCAATGATTAGCTATCTCAAGGATTAGTCAATCATCAGAAATACAAGACATCTTATGGTTTACATTCTATTCACAAGCAAGGAGTCCCCACTCATATTTCAGCATCCTGTGGACATCATGATAAACAACTCAAGAGTTAGCATGACCTCTCCATGAACCCTAGTAATCCATTGAGGACGAACTGATTTTGCTACAACACACATAGTTTCCATAGACACTTGCCCGAGTATACTTGGGACTCGTCCTCAATGGGTTTAAAGGGGAAGGCTAGTAACTGATCAGTGGGAATCAGTGGAAATGCTGGGAGATGATTGTTTCAATCCTTATGGGATTCATTCAAGAGTTCATTGTATATCTATTGTTGTGTGAAAATGATTTGCTTCAGAACGGTCTCATATTCAAGTAATGTGCAGATTAATGCTCTGTCACTGACCAGGGACGCTAACCTGGAAGCATGAAACTGCACATTACTGGAATATGAGACCATTCTGAAGCAAATCATTTTCACACAACAATAGATATACAATGAACTCTTGAATGAATCCCATAAGGATTGGAACAATCAACTCCCAGCATTTCCACTGATTCCCACTGATCAGTTACTAGCCTTCCCCTTTAATAATCCTCCTCAGCTTCTGGTCAACTTCCAGTGCCTGTAATGTACTGTATCATCACACATTATTAGGCGGCGAAACATAGCTGTGGTTTGATTATCGAAAGAAATGCTCGCTTAAAAAATTCAGTCTTTGAGATGAGGTGTCATGTGGATGTGCGTTGTAGTTTAAAACTATATACATGTAGGCTAACCATATAGTTTGGAACTTCGAAGATTACAAACGTCATGTGAATGTAACTATTGACATTTGAGACTGGGCTACAGGTGAACTATCTTTGGTATTCGCTGCTGACAAAACCTCCTCGCCACTTACAACCAGAAGCAAGCTTTTTCACAGTCTGAAGTGTGAGCAGGTATAAGAGCTATTGCTTGACTACTCAAGCACTATATATAATGTCTATCATCATCACACATGTGAATCAAATGGGGAAACATTTTGCTTTCATCCCAGACACATGGAACATGATGCTCCTTTATTATTTTTCTGGGAGGGTTCCTTTTCTTTTTTTTTTTTTCTTTTTTTGTCGAGGTTTTTTTTGACTCGGGTAATTTCAGTCAAAGAAGAAAAGTTTCTTCGTGGTTGAACTTGATTCTCAAACAATATTTACTGCATATCAAATGCAGGTTTCTCAGGTTTCATTGAAAGTGCATATATGTCTTATCACCGTACCAAATGAAAATGGCACGCAACTCCTCCTTTTCGATTCTGCTCATGCATACACAGCATAAGCACGAATACAAAATGCATCACTTCTGATGACAATCTTTGCAAAGGAAACCAAAGCCCATAATATAAAAGTGGATGGAGTGAAAGCAGCAATATCAGTAGTACACATGAGTGAAAAATTGAGGAAAATTGACAATCAATTAAAAAGTTACCAATTTCTAAAGATTCGGTATCATGGTCACTACATGTAGATAGGAAACTACATGTACATAGGAAACTACATGTACATTACTTCATGACGTTATTTTGGACTACAATATTTGATTTTAAAAAAAATAGGGAGAATTCGACAAAATGCAATTTTTCTTCATGAAATGTACGTATTCCATTGACTTGCTACTGACACATATATGTAACATGCAATATTATTCCTCCTACTTTCTGACAGAGGTAAGACAAGTGCTCTTTCATTATGCAAGAAAACTGAAATAATGCTTAATTTTTTTTCTATATCTTCTTCATAATCCTGTCCAAAACGAGGTGACAAAGTGTAGTAGACAGCATCAAAACTTTAAAATATTCATAACTTTTGAATGGACTGTCCAATTTTTCTCAAATTTTTACTTACAACTGTATAAATGCAGTCTACTAATATTGCTGCTTTGATTTGATCCTTATCTACAATTAGGCTTTGGATTCCTTTAAATGCAAACCCTGATAATATTTCCTGTGACAACTCTGGTTACAAATGCACTTCCCTTCCATTCATGAAGACAATGGAGAAAGCAACTGTTTGCTTGTAGGTCCTATATGGGACCTATTTCTCTGTATGACATCATGTCAATACAATTTATGAGATACGGCAAAATCTGCAGAGAGCTAAAAAGAAGATGGGCAAATAGTACAGAGCTCCCTCAAAAACATGCCACTTTCCTGATGTCTGACATCGATAGAAAAATCCACAATAAGCATCTTTTCATACTACTCTGATATCCAGTCTCATTCAATATTTTGATGGCTCAGCAGCTATGCAAATGTATACAGTGTGCTTGCCAACATATTTATAAGTGATTGCTTTCATTTATGTGAGTGTGCAAATGTGCAAATAAGTGTGACTGCACACCATTACATATGCAGGTAAATAATTGAGGAGGCAACTCAAAACAGGAGAGTACATTTCCCCATCAATCAGAAAAAATGAAGCACATCCATGGTCAGATTGACTTACATATGCTATCACTAATATGAGCTGAATGGCACATGAGTCATACTTCATGGCTACAGCATGTATTTGCTGTTGTCTCAGGCAAACAGGCAAATATACAAACTAAACATCACACTAAACAGCATGCATTCCTTTTTTTATATTAAAGTCAAAAGAAATATATTTCACATATTTTCTTCTCTTTTTTTTTTTTTTTTTTTGGGGGGGGGGGGAGGGTAGGGGAGAAAGGGGTGCAAATGGTAAGTCAAATAAAGCTAAAGAAACATTACACTCCGTTAGAATATAAGATACCGTACACCTAAATTTGGGTACACTGAGACTTTAAACTGCATAACATGCAGGCCTATAGCGTATTGTACAATGTGCATCACCGAATGGCAGTTGTAGGCTCTACTGAAGATGATGACTGAATCTGCAAGACAGTGTACAATAGCATTGGAAGGGTGGCCAAAAACGTGTCTTCAGCAACAAATCTCCGCATCAGCCCACATACCGTGTAAAATGTCAGTGTAATACTAGAGGCTCACAACATATACATTCATAAATCATCAACTACGCAAGCATTCCAGACTGCATTACAGACAGAGACAAGTCATTAGCATCCATGGCTAGAACTCGACACAAGCTACAGACGGCGACTCAAAAAAGACAAACTTGAACTTTGACCAGGATTAAGAACATATCTTTAGACACCAGGAACTATCAGGTGTAATTCACATCTTAACCTTCACCAGGGTCTGCGCCTGAGAGGAAATGCTGTAAAGCAAGATATTTTCGGGCCATGAAATTTTAGCGAATTGGAGCAAATGGCCTTTTTCGAGCCATGAATTTCCGTGCGAACGGCCACTGGCGTTCAGTGCATACTTAATAGTGTAGACAAGAACTTTTGCGAGCTATTTTAATTATGCGAATCTTGGCTCTCACAAAATTTGCAATTCAATCAAAATGCGCACAAACATTTCCGGTTTTACACCAATGAAATACACTTCGCTTCTACCTCGCGTAAGGCAGGCATTCACAGCACGAAAACATCATGACTGGGTTCCATTTCACAAAGTAGACACAGTGATTGAATGTATCAAAGTTCACCTCTACAATGTACAGTACTTCATACGAGTGGTTGTTCTACACCCAACATCCCCCGCCTCTTTCCTGTCCCTCACTATACAGTGAGTAGACACTAGTCCACCACGTGCTGCTGTGCCGGCTACCGTATACGCCATACATGTTTACTGTTATCCTCTGAATCAGGAGGGATTGGTACTATGCACCTGTTCTCAGTACATTTGCTTCTGCGCGTGCACATGAGTAGCATGCAGTGAGTGTCTGGGCCCTGTTTTATGAAGAGTTAAAATTGATTATAAAGTTGATTTCAACTGTAAGTCTATGGCAGCCTGTGTGGTAAGGAAATTTAAAATCGATTTTATCTTTTGATAAAACGGGGCCAGGGTGTTTCAAATTACCGTCTAATGTGGATCATTTCAGGATTACACATGATGCTAACAAGCTCTGGATGAAAAGGGCTCAGCAGACAATAGAACAAGTATCTTATATGGAAAGCACGATGTACCTAATGGCCCAAATTCCCAAACGTTGCCTAGATTTAGTCCATGGATTACCCTTCTCGCATGAAGTGGTACTTATGTATCTTCCGGACTTGTTTATTATACTTGTGTGAATGAACATTATTACACCCAGTTACAATACACTTCTTTGTTACAATTTCATTGTCACTCACTGCGAGTCGCACAGCATAGTCCCATACATGTATTTTCATGCTGCTCATTGAAAATGATGCTACAACAGCACAGCCAGGATGTACAATGGATTAAATAGCCATTAGAGCCTGTAACCGTATGTGGAGGCTGACATTTATCATTTTGGAATTTCAGTGGTTATTTTAGTGTACATGTAGTCATGGACATGCAAACAGCTAGGCCTAATGACTAGAGAATGGTGAAGGGCAAGGCCTCCTCTTGTACCCCCAGAAAAATCCATTTGGCACCAGAAAAATATATGTTTTTCCCACGATGTTAAAGATGTAGACCATAGATGCTAGGCCTACACTAAACTCTATAGTAAAGTGAAAATGCATCCATTATACTAATACAGTGTAGGTACATCGTACATAGGTTAGGTACGTTGTAGGTAGGTAAAATAAAATGTCTAAGAGAATTTCCAAAATTCATAACTACCAGTAGAAGAAGTATAAGGAGAGCTATAGTTGAGTTCATACAACACTTTCAGAATATTGTTCAATTGGTAGAACCTCTAAATTATTAAGTCCATGGATTAGACACAGTTTGGGAAATGTTGAGTGGTTTATTGACCATGGACTAAATTTACAAATGTAGGCAATGTTTGGGAATTCAGGCAAATGGGCCCGCCTCTGTAATCAAGTGTTTTGTAGTGTCAGCTATCATCATTAAGAGGTTTACAGACAGCGGAAATGCACATATGCACAGATAATGGCAGGGTACCTTTGACCACATATTAGTGAATGAAATCAGAGTAGAATGACACACATGAACAAAACAGTTGGAATCGGGTGAGTTTACCGTATTAAAGCCCTAAAGTTGGAACATTTTGCAATAGTTTGCAATAAGGTCTTCAAAAATGCCATGCACTTAGCCATTTTGCGGGAAAATTAAAACTCCTTCTCTTAAGATAAATAATTGTTTACTGCTTACATATTCTTATTCAAGCTTATATTTGCTATACAATGTTCAGTTGAAGCATTACATACCATGATATCTAATAGCAAACTATTCTCTCTCTCTCTTCATCAATGCTGACCTAATTTATAGTTCATAATCCAAGTCATACAGGTCTTGCCTGATCCATGTAGGTCCTACTTGTTTGTTGTTTGTTGTTTGTTGTTTACTCTCAGTAGGCGCGGTCAGACCGGCAAAAGATCGAGAAGTTGAACATCACAATCTTTAAGATCTTGAAGTTTTGTCAGTGTGACTGCAAACTTCTTGCGAAACTTCCCGCGAAACTTCCCACTCCAACTAGGGATATTTCCCTCACCCCCGTCAAACTTCTCAATCTGTTTGCAGGCGGTGTCTCCGAAGCGCGAGGCCATTGTCATGTACAGATGTGCATTGTTACATCACAATCACTAGCCGTCGGACGGCGAGCTCTTTCTTCTTTCTTGCGCGCGCGTACCATGACCCAAACTTCTTGGTCCAAGTTTGGCTGCCAGTGTGACCGCACGACAAAAGATTGCGAAGACTTCACGATCTTAAACATCTCAATCTTTTGCCAGTCTGACAGGGCCTAGTGATTGTCCAAATGTTTTTTCCACAACACTCACACTCATCTGCCCAGCAATCTTTTTCTCATGCTTCTGAGAAAGAAAAAGAAGAAAATGAAAATGCGGCAGGTATATTGATAGTAAACACTGCATGAGAAGCCTGCTATATATGCTGAAGTAAGTAGGGTAAACTTTTTCTTTGATTCTTTCTGTTGGCTAGAGGATAGCTACACATGGCTCTGGTGTCTTATAGCTATTTTCCTTTCTATATACATGAACATAATCCAAAGAGATTGCTCTAAAAATTCTGCTATCTACTCAAGTCATGTCTACATTCTAGACTCACCCATGACCAAAATGTGTTAAAAATGCTCAAAATGATGCCTTGCACGACCATTTTTATACCAAATAGATGAGAATCATGCAAGTAAAATTGGATACTGTGTGCCACAATTTCTGATTCCAAAATGCCCCCACCCCCTGTTGCTACGCCATCGCAGTTTCTCACCCCAAGCCTCTGATATAAGTAGTATATTTTTCTTCATTACTATCATTACTACAATAATAATAATAATATTAATAATAATGATAATAATATTAATAATGATAATAATAATAACAACAACAACAACAACAACAACAACAACAACAACAACAACAACAACAACAACAATAATAATAATAATAATAATAATAATAATATAATACCATAATTTCCAATATCATATAAAGACTAATTTAAATCCTATTTTCCACACACAGGGCCTGAATGAAAATGCTTCTTTCCAGTCACTACAAGGTCTGGCAGTAAACCTGCGTAATCTGCTGGATTTCATTATTAATACTATGCACTTTTGCACTGCTATCCTGCAATCAGAAACTACGGGTACAAGCTTGGAAACAAGATGCTAGGGAAACTTAGGATGTTGTCAACAGTAGCGAGTACTTTGTCACGTGGGTTTGTGTCTTCGAAGTGCCCTAGGATATGCGACAATGTACAGCTTGAATTCATCGCATACACCTGTTCCTCGTTTAGCTTTATTCTTACAGACCCAGTAGCGTGGGAATACCATGCAATGGGAAGGCTGATCTGACTTGGATAAATTCGGGAATTCCCGTGACGAATCGTGTACAGCTTTATCACTAATTTCTACATACACTACTGTGCACACACAGCCGCAGAATCATGACTGCAGTCAAATTTCACAGATGAGCATACGCTTCACATATTTGCTAACAGGCAATTCTAATGCATTTTGGCAGGCCTCGTCATCAAGGGCAAATAAACAGCAACGGATGTGAACTGAACTGCATTTGCACGCATTATACAGAGAAAAAAAACAGAAGACAAAACATGATGTATGTTATCACTTATTCCAACATTTCCTTCCCTTCCAAATTAACTGAAAAATAATGAGGTACAAAGAATTGGCCTTTTCTTTTTTATCAGAAATTCTCAGCACATCTCTCCCTTCTAAAAATAAAAAAAGAGAAACATGAAAGAATGTGAGAACATTTCTGTTGAAGGCTGCAAATATACTATACAAAACCCAGTTTCATGACAATTCTTTCTCGCAGACGTTTAAGCGAGCAATATCTACACATGTATACAGGTACCAGTACATACATACCATGTAATAGTCATTCAGTACGTCAAATACTATGTTCAAACTGTAGCTCCTATATAGTATAAAAGAGCCTACGGTGTATGTGAACAGATATACACAATAACCTGCAAATAACACTTTACAGTAAACACAAGTATCATTTGCAGGTGAGCTTCTCCCTCCCTACAGTGCTTCCCCCTCATTAAATGAAGACATTTTGCAAACAGAGATGATGAAGAAATCCATTAGGCACTCATTGTACATCACGATCAAGCACCGGTCGGCCAGTCCTCACACACAACTGATATAAACATGTGTGAGGAAGGAGGAATGCAGAGTAGGAAACTGGCCCACTGCTACCCTGCACAAGTTCACCCAGCTATGCCCCACGAGGTACATCACTCACCACACACTCTTCACGTCCCACTACACAACAGTATGCACAGAGCATGCAGCTCCACAACACAGCAAACTGCCATACCTGCTAAAGGCATCAAGTTAGTGTCCAAAATATTCAGAAACATCAAGAGACTTGATGATGCTTGCAAACGTCAGTGAAAAATATTTGCCAGAGTAATCCACATTAGGCACCATATGTATACTGTAATTTTGTACCAGCATCCCTGGAAAGCAAAGATGAACTATTTTTGCAGTGCCTTCTATTCCTTTCGGCTGTTGATAGTTTAAGGAAAATAGCACAATTTGAAAGTTCACCATCAGCATCGTAGGACATACAACTACCAGCACCTACAGTATGGCAAGGCTGGGTCATAAATGATGCAATGAATTGTTAAATGCATGTCATGTCAAATAATACATTGTATACCCTGGTATGCCCCTCAATAACCTAGCATAAATATAGCCAATATTTGGTATTTGTGAGAAAAGATAGTTAAAATCAATCACTCGTCTAATGTACAATTGTAGTATGCATTCATAAAGTGTTCACCACAGTGTCAAATGCAATTGAATTCACAAAGCAAGAGGCAAATTCAACATTTCACATGATGGTTGCAGAACATCTCCCTGCTCACTTTGTACAACATACAAGCTATTTTGAATACTGGAACTCATGTTTATACTACCAGTATGTTAGATAAACACACTATCTACAGTGTACAGCAACATGAAAAACACATGCCATGTAGTACAGCTTAACTGGTATTAAGCAGAAATCATTTTATTTAATGTACCACATGTACGGATGTACAGCATGTTTTGATACTACAACCCTTATAGACAGAGAGTCAAAATTGGATTTTATCCCCTAATTCAAAACTATATGTATGGATGAAAAGTGGAACTACTGTATTAACAAAACATATAGGCCTATTTGCATCTTGAGTTGTACATCGTTACCAATTACGACCAACTAGAAAAACTAAAAGTAGAAACCTTTGATTTATTAGAATAGCCACAGGGCTAAAGACGAAATATAATCTATAGATGTATACACATCAAGTTACAAAGAGCAATCAGTAACATTAACATACACTGTACGCTACAAATTTTGTCTGTTGCCATTTTTTTTTTCAAATTTGCAAGTTGCATGCTATTCACAAATTTGACAACACATGAAAAAATATTAACTCTATTCACTTCCTTGTTCACAAAAAAAAAAAATTAAGACAATTGCTAAATATGACAGCCACCAGTCTAGACAAAAGGTATGTGATACATACTATCTGCTATTCCTTCTGTGCTTCATTCTTTTTTGAAGAAAAAAAGCATGGTTCCTTGTTGAACAAATACATAATATTGGCAAATCAGAATTGCGCATTGCAATTATTACAATCTCCAATATTTCAAATTCCAATATTTTCTAATTCTATGCTTACTGAAAGGTTTTTAAAATCATTCCTAAGAGAGAAAGAAGTGTGAATTCTTTCCAGATTAGAAGGTAAAGGTGTACAAATAGCACCAAAAAAAAATTCAAAAGAAAGAAAAATAACAATTATGTCAAATAATAAGGTAAATTGTATTAGTTAGGTACATTACATGCAAGAAATCATGTCATGTCCATCACATGGGAAATTTACACAAGAATGTGCAGAGTGACCCTCAGCACACAGAAATGAGCAGTTAAAATGAAATGACAAATTCCTTTGAGAAGTGTATTTAACATCGACCAGGTGACCAAAACAACATGCTCCAGTGAAGACTTTATTCTCGGTCAACGCCATACCCTGCCACAATGAGGGCAGGTCTCTAAAATCAATTGGAAAGTGGACTTTCAAACAATTGCAATCAATCGAGATAGGAATAAACAATCGACGGCCCATATGCTGAATTGATTAAGCTATCGTGTAGAGGAGTCCAAGAGACTTTTAATCACCTATTTGCAGGTTAAAAGCAAGTAATCAGTCAAACTTTCAAAAGTTTTTTGTTACCTATTTAAAGAAAAGCAAACCATTTTGGAGGCAAGTTTGCAAATGACGTAAATCCGCTTAATCTCAATTATCACTGGATACTGATAATTTGCAAGCAAACATACTCAATAGGTGAGAACCAAACTAAATTTGGGAAAATTATCTTTGAGGACATTTATTGCTGCTCAGCCCCCATGCTCCCTCACTTTTGTCGGCATGCCAGCTCTCTTCTTGGTCTATCCCCAACTCTTGCAATGATGTTAAGGCTGTTACATTTTTCTTAACTCAGTCATATGCTTTAACACTGAATACAAAGTGTAAGTAAAACTTCTGCCAATCTGAAGGATCTAATAAAGACATAGAAATGGTCTCATCAAATCAGTTTTGCAGGACTCCCCATTCCCCATATTTGGGGAATGAGATCTGTTAACTTATCACTCATGAGGGTCAGCATCGACATGTCCCAAACAACAACAAAATGAATTGTATATTGGTAATACTGACAATTTTTTTTTCTAATTGTAAAAAATATTACAATTGATATTTTGGGAAGATATGATGCAATGCCAGTATGAAGAGCTATAAAAAACCTTGGACATCCTCACCACCAGCAAAAATTATCCACATCCTTGTATCAAATTCTGTTGACTTAAAACTAACTGAATTCACTATTTTTTCCACACACGGACGTTCGATATACCTGGTACTTGGAACTGGTTACCTTTCTACACAAAAAGAACACAGCCCTCTGTAGAAACCAGCATCTACAGCCTGTAATTCCATCAAAAAGTCAACTGTTCGCAAATCTTACAAAATGTTTTTTCTATAGACGTCTGTCATGAATGTACAATGCAGCATGCCTATAGATTATACTAGAATAGTCAGCAACAGTCAAACTGGGAAATTTACATTTTATCTACTTCTCTGTATTTCTATTAAAGCATTACGGTACACTTTTGAAGCACATCAGAAGTGGTCCACTTTTGACTCAATATTCCATATAGTACACTTTGGGAGCGTTCGAGCACTACTTTGGTGCAGGTACATGTATGGTACAGTAAGCTTTGTAGGACAGCGTTTGCATGCACCCCTACAATTGTACGTCCACAAATTTGCAAGTCCTCATACACTGCATCATACTAGATCATGATGCCAATATTGAGCAAACATGTACTGAGAAAGTGGAAATTTTCACAGTGTTGAAAGTTTTATATTTCATGCAACCAGAAACTGGCAAAAAATATAAGCACGCAAATATTTTTGCTTGCTTGATGTTCTAGTAGTTCAGGACTTGATTCCGTGGACTTGAAAAAACATGAAATTTATCTTATCTGGCCGAGCATGAAAATTACTCACACAAAAATATTCACTTTTACAGTAGTCATGTAAACGTAGTTTGCAAGGTTCCATTTCTTGGAGGATGTGAAATCAATGATAAATCATAAAAATTCATAGTGCATTTTCATGGAGTACAATGTACAGTGTATGTGCTAATATGGGACTTAAAGCATGCATTCTGAAACCGTAACAAATACTGGCATAATTTTCAGCATATAATTTTGAAGGGTGGAGGGAGAATTGCATGTAAAAACACACACTAATGCTGTAGCAGATTGGGAAAGCAAAAGCTGCATGTAACTTTGCCAATTTTCAACATATTGGGCTGATTTTTACCACTGTTTTTCTCAATTTATGGCCTTTCTGATGATATCAAATGTATAAGGATGCTGAAAATACAGAAATCCAAAACTTACAGAACTGACTAAGCCTTACTAGCTTGTCTAGACAGTGCGAAGTACATGACAGTTAATAATCTACAAGACTACTACAAGATCTACTATACTGCAAATGTGCTACTACACTAGTATGAAGTAGGCCTCAAGGATTTACATAGTATTGACTGAGAGGTAAGTCCTAATCGCCATGGAAATCATTATGTACATTCCATGACCATGGAGACCACATCTGGCTTCATGAAATTCCAGGCCAGGCTCTGCCTGCCCTGGAGAGGTAAAATAAACAAATGTATTTTAAAAAAACTCCTAACAGATTTTTCTGTCCAGTGTAAGCCATCCAAAATCTGACAGCCTGCCAAAAATCTGACAGCCTGCCAGAATCTGACTGCCTATCACTACATCACAAGCTGGCCAGAAAATTTCTATTGTGACAAGACACAGAAATCACATAATTTCACACACTGGCATTGTCATACACCACAGGAAAGTCCCTTTATAGTCACCTCCTAAAACCCATCAAGTATCTCAAATTTTGCCTTCAGAAATGTGAAATTGGCACCATGTTTCCCAAGCAAGCAGGACTTAAGTCCAGTGTTGAGAACCAGGGTTGCTGAAAAAGTGCCCTTCTGGGGCAAGTTTTGTTTTTGTTGTTGTTTTTTTGGCAAGCTCAAAGTGTAGTGGTATCTGCAAAAATGCAAAAGAGAAACAAAACCTTCGTACGTGCCAATGCAATGACTAAATGTACAGCAGTTGAATGCAAGAGCCCACTCGCCAGAATTCGACCATCCACTGTACCAACACGAAAAGAGAGAATAATATATGTACATGTAGGTGGGAAGAGCTCTTTTGGCATCAACCTAAAGAAAGAGACTGGTACAAAATCCATAAAGATCATTTTTGATACAATTGAGGCTCACTTAAGGAGCTTACATTATTTCACGATTTTTTATAACGCCATAAGTCAATACTTTTTTGCATTTATAAATAGGGAAGAGAGATTCTCCCCATTGTTTTTTGTTTAGACCAACCTTAAACTTTGGATCATTCATTTTGTATTTTGTGCAGAGAAGTCATCCTGTCTGGGATAACTTGGTGGACAACATCTCTACTTGTACTGATTTTGGTTGAGATATGATAACTTCTAAGTTTGATTATATGTTTGGAGTACACTACAGGAACAAGACATGATATGTGTATTATAAACTATTCATTTTTATACTCGATTTTGTATTTGTTATACACCTTACACAAATTTTACATCACGTTTTCACATCATGGGTGAAATTAAAACAATATATAAGATAGCACAAAAGAAGAACAAACTGAATGCTCATTTCAAGAACTGGACCATACAGTTATTTTAAGTGATTTGGTCTTGACTTCAAACAGCCACAGCACAAAGCACAAGTCTGGGGTGCATCAGGCCAAAAGCCAATGCTCTGTGTATTTAGGGTAACCTTGGAAGATAGGGAGTTTGTTTGTGTGTGTGTGTGTGTGTGTGTGTGTGTGTGTGTGTGTGTGTGTGTGCAATACAGCATGTGGTATTAGTAGTAACATACTTTATCATTTCTTTATTATTGTAGTACTGTATATAGTATTAAGTATTCAAGTTGTCTGCAGTGTTACTTTGTGTTTACTTTGTATTATTCAACTTTACAAGAAACAATATTTTAAAAAAAGACTGACGAATCGCAATCTCTTTGAACTGAGAAATGAGTGACAACAGTGCGAAGAAATGTGATCTACACCGTGCGGAGAAGTGTGAATTCAGTGTGCATACGATATCTAAATCTTCATTTTCAGTAAGATGTAAGTTGTGTACATGTAGGTCAATATTGATAATACCCATGAAAGTTAAATTCATCAAAATAGTAAATACTGTATAAGCTGTTATTTTCGCGAGGGTTTACAAGTAATTTTCGCGAATCATATTTGGACCACGAATTTAACAACACACGAAAATGTCACCATGCGCTAAAAGGTAATAGTGCGCTTATGAAGGCCTCTGTGTCATTTCGCGAAAATATCTGTGACTTCCTCATTTGCGAAAATATCTTTACGCGAAAATAACTGCATATAAAAAATAGGTCTGAGTAGCAAACATGATGTGATGAATTCAAAATTCATATTGTCGGTCGGAATAGAGTGATCTTTCAGATCTCGACTGGTACAGCCCTGTCATGACTTCTGTACAACGATAAGGCTGTGTTTCATTAAAGGGGCATTCCGGACGATTTTCATAATTTCACATCATGTAGTACATAAATCAACAGCTCCATATATAGATTCGTGGAATTTATTGTGGTCCTTGAGCAGAGAAACCAATAGATTGAAAATCTTCAACAAATTACACTGAACAGTGTTGATGACATCAGAGCCTCATATATTTCAGAAATGTAGCAGTGTAATTCCATTACAATACCGCTTGCTCAACAAGTTCACCTGTGAAAAATCTATGCATGCCTTCTTCTTTTGTTCTGCTCTCTTGAGCCCCAACTCATGCATTCTTATGGTGAGGCTGTCATGTCATCATCCTTGTTCACTGCAATTTGTTATAAATTTTGAAAACATTCTCATTCCTTATCCCAATCACTATGAATTCTGAAACTCTGTACTCAAGTTTGACTAATTTATAGTTGTTCAAATGTAAAAGTGTGAAAATCATCCGGAGGTCCCCTTTAACAGTCCCCCTGCCCTGTCTTGTAGGACATCAGGAGGACCTCCAGAGGACATGCCAGACGAAAACAAGCATTTCAGTCCCCTGTTCGTTTCGCAAGAGGTTGGCACATGTTTCTATGGAAACCAGTGGGTGGGCATCTCTCCTCCAGAGAGATGGCAGTTTCTTGTGCGTGCTAGACAAAAAGATTGACAGTCTGTATTTATTGTCTCGGATATATGTTGTGCAGAGACTACGTCTGGCTTCACAGAATCCCCTCCTACATTGTACATCTGACTAAGGCTGTAGTATGCACGATACTGTAAGGGGAATGCCCCAGCATGGAAACCGATTTGCCTACGATAAGTTGTCACCAAGAGCACAGGAAATGATCTACATATGTAGCAGCACATGCACTGCGTCTGGGATATCTTCTGCAGAGACCATGTCTGGCTTCACAGAATCCCCTCAATATGGAGGATACTAGATCTATATCTAGCCATAAAAGTTTTTTTTTAAAAATAATTAAAAACTCCTCCGGACAGACAGAATTTTCTGTTCTGTCTGTCTAAAGCCCAGCTCACACCTTTGCGGTTTTAGCTGCGTATAGCTGCGTCAGTTGAACGCAGCCTTAAAGCAGCCTAACGCAGCACTCCGCGGCAAAATATTTTGTAGCAGTCACATTGTTGCGTTGTAGCTCGTATATTTTGTACAAAATGGTTGCGTACGGTTGCCTTAGTTTGCTTTTCACCTCGCTCCATCTCGCTTTTGCTCGTAACAGTACGATTCAGTACGAAGATTGCTCGCCCCGTTGCGCGTGTACCTCGTTCGCCACTCGTTCGTTGCTCGCTGGCGTCTCGCACTAGCTCGTAGCAGCTCGCATGAACTCGCTTCTCCTCGTTTCACTGCTCATCCACTCGACTGTTACTCGTTCCGGCTCGATCCGCTGCGTATCA
Organism: Diadema antillarum; assembly: GCF_040938485.1. Classification (NCBI taxonomy): domain Eukaryota; kingdom Metazoa; phylum Echinodermata; class Echinoidea; order Diadematoida; family Diadematidae; genus Diadema; species Diadema antillarum. The sequence continues at coordinate 233,699 of NW_027271737.1, forward strand.
ATTCGCCCTGCTGCGTATAAGCTCGTAGAGAGCTTCACTGGTATAAAAATTTTGACATTTTACAGTTACGGGGGGGGGCACAAGGACTTTTTGGTTCAAATTCTTCAAAAAGCACTAAATTTGGTACACGTGTTGCCCAAAGCATACTAGTGTATTTCAATTTTTGACGGGCGCCAAGAAGGGCGCCCTGAGGCCATATTGGCCAAATCCAATATGGCCGCCATCTGAAATTCAAAAGTCACTTCCATTGTTTAAAAAGGTAAACATTTCACAATAATTTTCAAAATCTGTATTATAGGTTTTCTGGGTCAATGAAATCGATTCTGAATGTTGTTTTCATGGTCTGAAGTCAACTTTTCCTTATAGGGTCACCCTTAATGTCGCTTTGGGTCAGGACATTATTTTCACCACAGGTTATTTCAAAATGGCTTGCCTATGGTCACTATAACAGGAATGACAACCTTGCTCATTACCTGCAGTTGTTGAGGACTAAACAGAGCATGTTACTGTGTTAAAAATTACTTTTCAGCAATATACATTGTGTGGTAATACAATTCTGAGAAAAAAAAAGATTTTCCACAAAACCTACAACAGCGGGAAACTCAGTTTGAGGTGTTTTTAAAAACTGATATGTTTGAATCTGATGTTGCTGAAAGCACACAATCATTCCAAAAGCTTCATGATTTGATAAGCATATTGTGTTTCTTAGTCAACTAAGTGAATTCTAAACTAGATTTTGTATGAACAGATGTATACGCAGTCATAGCGAGCTAAAGCGAGCAGCATCGAACAGGATCGAGGAGGAACGAGGTAAGGCGAGGATGAACGAGGGGGAGCGAGCGACGGACGAGCTAGATTCGCAATGAAGCGAGTTACATCCGCAACGGTCCTTGCTAATGCGAGCAGCGTACTAGGAGTAGAGTGAGGTGATGCGAGGTAAAGCGAGGTAACGCGAACGAAAGCGAGGTAAGTCGAGGTGAGGCGAGCAGGTATCGTAACCATACGCAGTGAAACGCAGTTCAAAGTAAAGCTGCGTTGGCCTGCGTTAAGCAGCTCGTTGTCGCTCGCCCTTGCTCGTCCTTGCTCGCACTAGCTGGTTGTCCCTCGTCTTAGCTCGAATGAATTTTGATCTTGCGTTCAGTTGCGGATGTTTGAAAAAATTTCAAACTAGCGAGCTAGAACGCAAAGCCTCTGCGTTAGTCTGCGTATTAACCTCGTATTAGCTCGTTTCATTGCGTAGTGCTGCGTTGGGCTGCGTTAGACTGCGTTCGGGCAATACGCAGCTGAACGCAAGCTCGAAACGCAAAGGTGTGAGCTAGGCTTAAGAGAGTAGGCACCTAGATAGGGTGGTATTCTGAAAATCTTTCCCCGGGGGGCCTCATGAGGCGGGGGGAGGTCCTCATGAGGGACCATCCTTGTACGCGGGGGCGGTCCTCATGAGCGGGTTTCCCGGACTGATACGCAGCCGCTGTCGGGGGCCTCATGAGGCCCCCTGTTCACTTCTTATTCATCTCACATCTGACGTATAAATTGTCGCAACTTTGCACGGTGATTTTTTGTTACACACACATGTCCACTATCCATGATGAAAAGAAGAAAAAATCCTGTCTTTTTTTTCAAAAATCGAGTTTTAATCAACCGATGCAGAGCGCCCATCAAAACACGGGCACCATCGTGTTCGCACAATGCAAGACTGCCGCACCTAGCGGCTTGATCCGACTAAGTCCGACTCATGAGGCGTCTGGGCAGTCCTCGTACGCGGGAGCGGTCCTCATAATGAGCGGGTTTCCCGGACTGATATAGGTGGGTGGTATTACTGTTAAAATCAAACAAAATAAAAGACATTTTTTGTGGTCTTGCTGTCAAAAGCGACGGTCGTTTACAACGTTTAAACACTAGAGCTTAGACTAGCTAGTACATGTCAGACTGCTGTGCTTTGCACAGCGGTCTGGTCAGGCAAGGAGTATGTCAATGAGTGATGCGGTACTTGATGCGGTACAGCATTACTACTTTGAATTGAGCCCTGCGCTCTTGAATTGAAGTGAAGTTTCTTCCTAAATTTATGGAAAAAGTCAGGAAGACACTTTCTTTAGGAAGAAACTTACATCAGACATTGTATGTAGCCTATTCAAAACGTTTATTAGACAGAAGTAGACTAGAGACTTATGAGAGTCTGGGATTAGTAGGAAGAAATTCAGAATTTCACCCCTAACGTGCTATTGTATTGCTATTGGCTGTAAATTTACTAGATCTAGACTAGATTCTATGTTACAAACCCTTTGACAAAGCAAAGCGAAATCTAGGAGATCATCACAAGTCACAACACTACAGTCAACACTCACAAAATACTCGCCAGAATAATGGACAAAATCAATGTAGACTCTGGATGACGATACCATGAGCCCATATAACATGATGAAAAAAAAAAGCTTACCTGGACTGTTGTCAGTGTTGACTGGGGTCTTGCTATTGAACAGTAACTGGTTAACGTTTATAGTGTTAAACAGCATTAATTTCTACATGAGTAACTAGTGCAGTGCAAACCAGATAACATCCCCAAATACTTACTTTCCTCGAGAAGAACAGCACTTTTCAGGTCTTCTTTCAACAAGCAGCAGAATGTGTTACTATTCATTCATGTCACGCTCGGTGTATAGTTCTAACTGTTAAATGCCATTCACAAAGTTTGCTGCAATTTCCATGAAAACAACTCGCTTCGCGGAAAAGTGTTGTGTCTCTTCCGCCGTTGACCGCGACCGTAAGCAGTCACACAAATTGCACACACACACTCGAGGAGAACGTTCCGATTCAACCATGTACCACAAGACACACAGATAGACACACGCAAAGCCTACATTATCATGGTAATACGTGAGGCAGAGGCGAGGCAAGCCTTGGCGAGAAGTGTGGTGGTGGAATGGAGCTATACAAGTATCCTCCGTATATTACACGGCCAGAGCATGCAACCTGCACTCGCAAAATCTCCGAACGGATTGCAAGTAAGTAGACCTAGTACCCGTGCGTGCTTGAACAATATTTATCAGATCATCTGATTGGCTGCACCGTCCGGTGAGTTCCCTTGCTAAGCCAATGAGTTCTACTCTCCTTTGGCAATCAGGATAACAGTATGAGAAGCCATGTGTGCAATATAAACTGTGTGGACAAGATACGCGGGCAAAGATCGTAACGATCTTTGACGCGGGTACGTCTCTCGATAGGATCCACCCAGTGCAGTTGGAGGCGGAAGAAACCTCCATGAGAACAAAAATAAACCACATGACACATCGCATAGGATCACTGCATTATACTCATGATAATTATATCGAGTCAAACCTGGAACTACTAATTTGCGTGTGTGGATGTGTGTGCGTAGGCCCTACTCATAGAGATGTATACTAAAGAACACTAGAGGGCGGACTCCGTAAAATCCCTGTGACTGGTAGAAGGAGGCGTTCGCCATTTTGGTCCGGGCAAATTTGGTCGGATTAGCTAGCTACATCAACAGTAGATATCGACTCCGGGAGCGACCGTACTGTGTGTAGCGGAGCATTCAGGGAGGAGATCGACGACCAGACCAAATGCCAAAGATCGCTATGCCAAAGTCTTCATCGGAGTTTTGAAAAATTTGTAAATTCTACTTAAAGTAGCACAGATTTTTTTTTTTTGCAAAATGCCTGAATCATGTGCTGCTTTTGGATGTGGAAACAGAAGGAAGAAGGGGAGCAGAGTTTCCTTTCACAGGTAACTATAACGATTTACGTGTTACCTAGCACACTGTTAAACTGTAAAGTGTTATAGTATGATTGTACCACCTATCGTCACCCTAAGGATCTGTAGCTTGTTTATTCCAAAAATATACAACAAATTCCCCTAATTCTTACCTCAAATATGCCATAAATACTGCAGTTTTGAATGTCGTGACCGTGTCGTTGATAATGAATCTCTGTTTTGAAATAGCGCAATTTTAGTGCATGCAGTGCGTTCTCGAACTGCTACCAGCAGCCCCATACGCATTACGCTATGCGTATGGGGCTGCTGGTCGCAGTAAGGGGGTCACCCAAGCATACCTAGCGATCGGCACCCCCTCCCTCCACAGGTAGTAAATAGAGTTTCTACACATGAATTTCACAGCCATGCGCCATTACTGAGCGGATGTGTAATTGAAACGTGTTTAGCTTGGTTTGTGAGCTTATTTGTGAGTCTGATTTTCATTGTTTTCATAGCTAATGACACTTAATCCCACGCGTACCTTTTCGTTCTATACGCAAACAGCCATCCCCATGATACGCAGGGTGCCGATGTCAAGGTACCCTGCCAATCTAAACAAGTGGTACCTTTACCATACTGAGTAACGTTAGGCCCTACTGTACTGGTGTACAGGACTGTAGGCCTAACAAGTTAGATCTAGTCTTTTAAGTGTACATCCATGACAATGACAAAATCCTAGTTAGACTCTGTATGGTTTTGTTTTCCTCAACAAAAATACAGTTGTATGAATACAATAACATTATAATTACGGTGTCAGTTTTGAATCTAACTTTGTGCTTCACCTGCTATTAGAAGTATTCTATTGATTTTGTACTACTGACATAAATATGTGTGATTACCACATATAGGACTTACCAGAGAAGCACATTTCAAAAAAAGAGAAATTTTGAGCCAAATAATTTGGGATGTCATGCAAAAAAAGGGTCCCCATTATCATTATGGCATTAGTCATTTACCGATATAGAAAAGAGTGTTAGGAGTGGTCTAGTCTATTCAGTTTATTTAGGCCTATCGTTTCAGTTACTGACGACATGACATCTTAACACTAACGTTACAGACCACAGTGTAAAGTTTACAGTTAGACTAGAGTCTACATAGTTGGAATTAGGTTTAGATTTAGATCTAACTGGTATTTTCAGTAACTTTTGACAAGTAACAACAAACATTCTAACTGTTTACTCAGAGTCAAGGCCTGGGCTAGGTCCTACTATAGGCTAGCCTAGGCTTGGTCTAGGATATTACAAAACCCCAATACAAATCTAATCTTTAGTCTGTAGGCTACTTCAGATTACAAAAGTTTGCAGATATTAAATTATCAGCATGCATTATTTTCCAAATACCACATTACCACCCAGGGCCCTGTTTCATAAAAAGTCGCTATCCTATCAACTTGCTATTCTACTAGTCCCCAATTCATGGCTCTGATTGGCTGTTAAACAAATGGCATTGAAACAACAGCTAATCAGAGCTAAAGTTAATTGGTAGAATAGCAAGTTGATAGGATATCAACTCTTTTTTTAAAAATAAAACAGAGCCCAGATGTGCATTGCTATTCATACTTGTATATATAGTCTTAACTGGGGCAAATTCAGTGTTAAAATGACAAAAATTATGAGGCAATGCTCTTCAAAATTACAGAATATTAACAGATGATAGTGCTCATAAAAGTACTAGACAATCAATCGATTGACCAATTTCATTGGGTATCAATGGATATACACTGTTTCATGTATTCCTACATTGTATATTCCACTTTCCTACAGGTTTCCACTTCATAATGCATCCCTCTTACTGAAGTGGCTTGCAAACGTCAGCAGGGAGGACTTTCACCCAACTGAACACCATGTGATATGCAGTGAGCACTTTCTGACATGCGATTACGTTAAGGGTATGTGAAGTCTGAATCATGTTAAAGAATAAGGTGCTTCTCTTTCAGCATTTTTTTCATGTAATTTGCTGGAGTATTTACATTTGAATTAAGATAACAGGCTTTACAGTACGGGATTAGGGCTGAAATATTCCCCAAATGTGATTTGAGTTTAACCCACCTACCTTCAAATCAATTTTCGTTTTGAATAACATTTACATTTACTAAGAAGATTGATTTTTCTATTAACAAAAACACACACACAAAAAAAAAGAAAAATACTTATTTAAGTAAAACCATTTTGTACAAAGTTTGTTTCTAGTTTGGCACTAAATGGCTGTGTTGTAGTGATGTGCATAGATTTGTTATCATACGGATGTGACGTAATAATAAAGGTGTATTCAAGTTGAAAATCTTTATTTCAAAATTTTCCTCATGTTTGGAAGGTTTTCTGTGTTTCATGTTTTCTTCATGATGACCCAAAACTGTCATTACAGCTCTAATAATGATATTACAGCTATTTTGCTAATTTATTTTCCAAGTTTGAAGGAGAAACATAATTGTCGCTGTTGTTTAAAGGAAAAATTTAATATTTTCCCGACTTAAAAAATCTGATTTGCATGACCCTACATGTTTTCAGAATATAAATGGGATGAAAATAATTATGAAGCTGTGAAAGAGTTATACTTCATGGTTACTAGTATCTAGTTAGCGCCTAAGAAAAAGAGAACAGCCTAAAATATCACCTCCATTGACTAAGTACTGTTTTAGCTTATTTGCTGGTAAATTCTTAAATATCTCTATAATCAATGCAAGATCTTTATTACTTTTGCTCTCAAGTTAGTTTTTTTCCTCTTTTTTTTAAAATATGAGCACAATTATACAGGTCAGGCAGCTCAGTTTTAAATGTTGAAATCATTTGACCATATTGTTAAACTGTCTTTGAAATATTCTCCTTGATGTATGATTCTTATATTCATGCAATCATTCATTGGAAATATTTTATCTTTAATTCACTCATTAAAGATAACAATGAATTGACAGTTCTGAAGAATGGAACGTAGCGGTATTGCTCATTATCAAAACGGCCTAAACAGGAGCATGAAAGAGGCTCATACATTATTATTTTCTAATTTGCCTTTTGCTGTAGGTATCCATCCAAGAGATTGCAAAGATGACAGCTACCATGTCCATGCGTTGCATGATTGGGCCGTCCCTTCAGTTTTCCCTGCCCATCCCTTGCATAAGCAAATACAAGTTGCCAAAAAGAGGCCACCACCACGTGAAAGAGCCCAAACTATTGGGAAACCTGATCAAATTCATCTAGCCAAGAAGCCCCACGTTGATCACAACTATTCCGCCACTTCTACCTCAGTAGAAAAGAAACTCAAAGTGACCAAGGAACAGCTGCAGGAGGCACGCAAGAAACTGAAAGTTGTGAAGCAAAAAGTGAAAAGGCAAGATGTTCAGATTGCTAAACTTCTTCAAGAGGTCAAGGACAAAAACATGATCAACAATGGTCAGCTTCAGTTACTGAAAATGAATTTTGGGGAAAATACTTTAACGCTCATTGAAAATGAACTGAAAGCCTCAAAGAGTGAAAAACATGGACATAGATACTCGGATGACCTTAAGCAGTTTGCTGTAACATTGCATTTTTATAGTGCGCAGGCATATGAGTTCTTGAGGGAGTACCTTCATTTGCCACATCCAAGTACAATCAGACAGTGGAGTGCAAGTTTGAATTGTCAGCCTGGTTTTCTCAGTGAAGTCATAGATCATCTGAAAGAAATGGCAGAGGACAATGAATTCATGAAGCACTGCACTCTCATGTTGGACGCCATGGCGTTAAAGAAAGAGATTGTGTATGACCCCAAATATGGCAAATATTCTGGATTTGTCGACTGTGGCAATTTTCTTCCCACATCAGATGACAGTCTGGCAACAGAGGCACTTGTGTTTATGGCAGTTGGGTTAACAAATAGATGGAAATTTCCAGTGGCTTACTTCCTGACTGATCATTTGTCTGGTGAAGTCCAGGCTGAGATTGTAAAGCAGCTCATCTGTGCTCTGACGGAGGCAGGACTAACAGTTCATGGAGTCGTATGTGATGGGTCGTATGCCAATCAGTCTATGGCATCCTCTTTGGGCTGCTCGCTAATGATCCCGGGCATGACGAAATCATACTTCCCTCATCCTCTAGATCCTAGTGAAAAAGTATATTTCATCTTTGATGCATGCCACCTTGTTAAGCTTGTCAGAAATTGCCTAGCTACATTGGGTACAATCTGCCACAAGGGAGAAAGAATTTCATGGTCCTTCATTGAAAGATTATATGAATTCCAACAGAAAGACAATCTCCATCTAGCAAACAAACTAAAGACGAAACATGTGCAGTGGCAACGCCACAAGATGAATGTCAAGGTAGCGGTGCAAGCTCTGAGCTCTTCAGTAGCCGATGCTATTGATTTCCTTCGTGAGGATCTGAAAATCCCAGAATTTGCTGGTAGTGCCAGAACGACAGAGTTCATACGCACAATCGACAAGCTCTTTGACTTTATGAATTCCAAAACCCCACAAGGGAAGGGGTACAAACAACCAATGGACATCTCCAACCTTCAAGCAAGAAAAACTTGGCTTGATGACACAAAGAAATACATTGAGTCACTCAGGGATGCAACTGGACAGAAGCTGGTTCTAGGGAGAAGGAAAACAGCCTGGATGGGATTCGTCATAACAATTGATTCTGTTCTTGAAATCTGCCACAAACTTCTGGTGAGTGCTGACACACCCTTTCGGTACGTGTGCACATATAAACTTTCCCAAGATCATCTTGAGATGTTATTTAGCCGTGTTCGGCGCAGAGGAGGTTGGAATAACAACCCAAACTGCTTGCAGTTTAAGTGGGCTCTTCGAGCCATCCTTCTAAAAAACCGAATCATGCCATCTAAGAATGCCAATGTCACAGTTGAGCAGCCACTGAACAGACTTTTTCAGCACACGACGCCTGCTGCAGTCAGTCACTGTAACAGAAAGATGCGGGAATTTGCTGAACTGTTGAAAGAGCCTTCAGAGTATCATGACCATGTACTGAACTATATGTCTGGGTACATCACTAGGCACATAGTGAATGACTGCAGATGCACTCAGTGTTCATTGGCGCTCCACCACAATGCACCTCCTGAGGAAACATTACCGGCAAGCCTAACAAAAAGAAAAGATCGAGGTGGCTTGGTGAAACCCAGAGAAGACGTGTACAGAATTGTCAAAACTACAGACACAGTCTTCAGGTACAAGATGTTTTGCCTTCAGTTCTATTCTCAAAATTTATTTTGTGCAAGTTTCTATCTACTTTTCACAAGACCACAGTGGAACCTGGTTATGAAGAGGACAGATAACAGAACCCTCTTGTAAGAAAGTGATCTTGCCATTCTCAGTTCTTTTCTTACCCTTATTAGATATGTATTCTTAACAAAGAACCTGATTTAACAACTTGATCATCATGATCCCAAAGCCCCAGTTATAACCAGGTTCCTCTCTAGTTTTGAATATATTACTAAGTTTCAGCTTTTTCCCTTTTTTCATTCTCTTTCCTTAAAAATTTGTTTTGATTGTTTATTTTTGTTCGCCCAGCTCAAAACACACACAAACACAGACAGACAGACAGACACACACACACACACACACAAGTAGAAAGGAGTTTTCATTTGTAAATTTGTAATTTGGATAATTACAAGAGGCGCTGACGGACGACTTCGTGGGTTTTGAGCTGGGTGATCACATTTACTCTTGTTATATTAGATGATTTTGTTTAATTCATTGTCTTATTAATCTATAGATACAGTTTTCCTAATATTATTGAATGAGTTATGAATGAATTACTCAAAGTACATATAGGTTATTGACAAAAGATGTCTCTATAGTTTCAATTACTATAGATGAGTATTCAAATCTGAATTTTCAATATTTTCCATACTCAAAATGTTACTTTGTGGCACATATTTGGCATATAAATGTACACCTGTGTGCATTTTAATGGTTCCACAGGGTTTGCTTGGAATTAATGAGCAGAAGCTTGAAGCTTATGAGGTATTTCTTCCAAAGCTGGGACCATATCTTTTATAACGCTTGATTTGCAGTCAGTAAGGGGGGGGGGGGGGGACTTTCATAATGATGAAAATCACATTTTGCCTTGTTACGTGGTTACCGATAAGAATTTTTATATTCAACATCAGGGGCCGTTGCATAAAGCTTTTCACCTGAGAAAACTGGTTTTTTACCCAAGTTTTTTTTTTTTCCCCCTTGTTAAGGCTATGACAAAAGTCAGACTAACCTGAGTTTTTAGTTTTTACCTGAGTTTTTATGAGGTAAAAGGTTTTATGCTACAGACCCCAGGTGAAAATTCAGCCATTAGTGTTTGTGTTTAACTATCATTTTTTGTTGTAGTATTTTACTAAATCTATGTATCCAGTTATCAATTGTAGTGTAACTAAATTAGTAATTGCATGTATAACAATTACATTGCTTAACGATCAACATCTTTGTCTTTTCTTGGTTACATTTTAAACTGGAACATTTACGGAATTGATCAAGAATTTTGAATAAACTGATGATAGATGAGGCATCGCAACAAAACGAACGGAAATCATCGGCATAAAGTGACAATCTAAACTATTTGTCGTTAATTGTGATGCCAGCTAGATCTTGTGAGGAGCGCAAACGGATTGCTAATGTCTCTAGTACAATGATAAACAAATAAGGGGACAAGGGATCACCTTGTCTGACACCACATGTTATCTGGAAATAGCCAGTTGATGTCCCATTATTTAGTACACATCCTTCAATATTTGAATATATTTTTTTTGTCCATCGAATGAAAGACGGACCAAATCCAAAAGCGTTCTAATGCATGGCACATAAACTCATGAACGATAGAATCAAATGCCTTGTGAAAGTCAATTGATACAATGAAACCATTTTTGTGTTCAGTACGCAGAAAATGAAACATATCATGCACATTACGTATGGCCTCACAGATTTCCCTTCCTTTGATGAATGCGTGCTGATCTGGGTGAATTATTTCATCTAACACTCGTAAATAATTACATTGATTTTAATTCTGAACATGAAAGTTGCTTTATTATGTGTCACGTTTCAATATGTATGGTCAAAAGTTTTCACCTAACACATAAAAGATGCAAAAGAGTTTTTGTGTTATCATTTTTTTTAGTTTGTGTTTTATTACATTCAAGAGCAGCAGACAGACAAAAGCAGTGCAGTGTTTCTCAGTGTGTCAAATTTTGCAGAGGTGAGATTCCACAGAGTCATAATACAAAACAGTGGTCTGCTGTATGTGTATACCTGCTTTTAAACTATTTGTGTGTGTGTGTGTGTGTGTGTGTGTGTGCGTGTTCATACGCTTGCCTGTGTGGGTCACGTGTGTTTCATAAATATGCATTGCTGATTGCTCATGAATTTTAAATACTGATGAAAATCAAATATCTGCACATAATGAGAGCTGGGCCCTAACCCAAGTCAGAAAATTAAACTTGAGTTGGGTATCAGCCAGTCAGAATCAAGCATTCTGATTTTCTGACTTGGGTCTAATTTCAACTTTTTATGCAACAGGGCCCATGCAGTTCCTTGAAAATTGAATAAAGCACTCAAAGAATGTATGATTTTGGAACTTGGTTTCTGACAATGAAAAAATGACGAAAAAAAAAATGAGGTGATTAATAATTTCGAACATTTGTTGTATTCCTGCGTGGTAAAATGGAGGATTTTTTTTCTTTAGAAGCATGCATATTTTATCCCATTTGAGTTTCAAATTTATTCTTACCTGTTTATTTAAACCGCAATATCGTTTCATTTTAACTAATTAATCACTGAATGGATAAAAAAAAATTATACATGCATATAAAAGTATAAAAATATAAAAATAGTGAATTGCTTCTTGTATAAAACAACGATGGGGTGACTAATTGGCACTTTCTGCAGCCCCCTCTTTTTATGGCAACCAAATAGTAAAATTGTATCACAGAAAAAAAAAGTTTAAAGTATGACCCCCCCCCCCCCCCCCCGACAAGCCTGGTTGGGTTTGGGATTCGGTTGAAAGGGCCCCATCTTTTACAAATTAAATTCTTGATCTGCTCACGTAAACCCTGCATTTTTTCATAAGATTTTCGCTCGAATATTTTGTTGATAAATAACTGATAATTAATAATTAATTGGATTACTTTACTTATGCAGTCAAAAAAGAAAGAAAAGGTCTTGCAAAATTCATCAGGGGGCACTCCGTCCTCCCTTTGCCATTCTTGATCTAGTGCTTATACTAGATAGCTGATAGTAGTACGTAACTAAATGCAAAAACTCCCCTTTTTAATTTAAAAAAGTGCTCTTTTCTAAGTGCCTTATTTGGCTCTTGAGCCCCCTCCCCCCTCCCCCCCCCAAAAAAAAAAAAAATCGTTCCTCCACCCTTTGCTATACCAGCAATTACTTTTACTATGGTGATACAAAGTGTGAGAAAAGGTGGTATATACGCAATATATGCCTGGTGACACGACATTATGCTCCGGCATTGATATCTCTCTGAAAATAGAGTTCGCATCACCGGGGTCTGATTGGGCTTTTGGTTCATTAGCTAGGGCAGGGTGAGGATTAGGATTATAGGGTTAGTGTTTGGGTTAGGGTTTATGTAAGCTTCAACATTAACATTTCGAGCTGGAGCATGTGTCAACGTTAATTAAATGTTCCCTTTTGGGGCTTTCTTCCCAGGAGAACACTTTCAACAGTTGGCCCAATGAAGACTTCTATCGAACTCATCAAGCAAATCCAGACTGAAGTCGTGTCCGCTGTAAGAGAAACAGTATTCATAGACTTAAGCGAACACTTCTCACAGCAAGACCTGTCGCAAGAAGATGATCATGGAAACCAGCTGGTTAAAATGTTAAGTGGCCTGTTTCTGAAAACTGTTTTGCATCATCATGGCCGTTTGTTCACGGAAAGATATGTCAAAAACAACCAAGCGTCCAAGCGACATTTACTGACCAAGGAAATGTTGTGGAATGGGGAATAATCAGACCATTGCAAACATTAAATACCTGGTTTTAGAGCAGCAAACCATCCCAGATAATGTGAATTGATTTATTTCACAGTACAAAGACTGACGCAGCTTAGGAAAGTTTGATATACAAGTACATTGCGGTAATATCACATAAGGGGCATCCGGCTGTCGGAGATCAAGAGAACCGAACCCTTTGTATTGCATGGACCATGGTCGTGTTGGTCGGCTTGAAAGTGTTACCTCGTGGAGAATAAGGTAAAATTTTGCCTAATTTTCATTTTCTTTACCACTCATAATAAGAGATTGCTAGCAGCTTAAAGGGATAGTACAGTATTGGTGGAGATGAGAATTGGGCTTTTGAATTTTTGCGAGATACCAAGAAAACACATATGATATAGTACAGAGCATACCATTTTAAGAGGAATTCAAAGTTTATTTGATGAAAATCGGGTTTGGAATAACTGAAACATCCAAAAACAAAGTAAAACAAAGCGATCGTTACAAAGTGTGGGTCCCACACTTTATTAGAATCGCTCTTTTGGATATCTCAGCCATTTCAAAACCAATTTTTATCAAATAAACGTTGAATTCCTCAGAGAATTACATGCTCTTTCATATTTCATATGAGATTTCTCATTATCTCACCTAAAAATGTTAGAAACCTGAAATTAGGTCTCAACCAGAACTGTACGATCCTTTTAAACTGTTGAGCTGTTTCCTTATCTCATCTCCGATCCCCTCATCTTGCTAATAAGAGTTTGAGCGCTCGGTAGGCATATGTGTTTACGTGTCCCACTCCACTGCGCTGCCCGGACGATCAAGCTCCTTGCCCGGACAAAGATGGCGCGCGGCCTCTTCAATTCGGCACACGAGCACTGCGTACGCGCCACACGCAGTCCGCGCTCTAGTATATTATTAGTATACATCTCTATGGCCCTACTATTTTCTCATGGAAACTGATAGGGTCTTACCACGCCGCGGCGCGGAGCTCCTGCAGCTCCATGGTCTTGCTCAAACTACATAATTATTGTATTTAATTTTATGGTTGTTTTACATCACCTGACGTCATCACTTGCATGTCATTATTATTGAATTGTCATTGTTGCCATAATTACCATCTTCATTAGCGTTAGTTTTTTTTTTTCTGAAAGATTAACGTTGTCTTGGTTCCTAATCGTTGCTCAAGTGCTCAGATTGTTCCTTTTCATCATTTCACTTGGATTTCTATACTTGGATTTTTTTTTTTTTTTTTAGAGACGTAAAGTATAGTTTGCCCCTCCGTGCAACAGGTATCACTATTCCTTTGATAAGGGATGCACTTCACCGGGAAAGGCTACTCCAGTGCAGGCAGCTAGCAACCATGTCTAGTGAGGAATTCCATTTCGTGGAGCCTCGAACGGAGAAATAATTCTGATAAAACATATATTTGTATGTGGATCAAAGTTTTTATTTAGTTGCTTATCTATTCATTCATTTATTTGTTTGTTTTTAAATTTCAAGTTATGGCCTCTGGTTTTGGAGCTGCCTAAAATACTAATTGGAAAAAAAAAGTATTCACACTAGAGTTCTCAATCATTTCACGAGTTGGAATTTTGAAAAACATCTGCTTTGTGTTTTCGTTGTCATTACTCATTTCATTCATTTCATTTTTTTTTAAATTTCCAACAATGCAAAACATTATTCTACATACACATAATAACACAATATCTGTACAATGTTAAGTAACGAAGAAAAATACTGTGAAATTATATTACGCATCTACAGATAATATTAAATTAAGATTTAAGATGCAGGAAATGGAAGAGACGTGCTGAAAAGCCAAGCTTGCATTTTGCAGTCTCCTCGTAGACACTTAGTAAACTTCATTACTGCACAAAGCTATACACATCCCAAACTAACAAGGAAGCAAATTGCTTTGATAAATAAGAAACACATACACACACATGCATACTATACAAACAAACAAGCAAACCATAAGACAGACAAAAACACGAGTAGAAAGAGAGAAAAAAAAAACAAGGGATTGAAAGAAAGGAAGGAATTTATAGCATGAAAGGAGAACCACAGAAAGAAACATGAGAACAGGAAAAGACAGTGAAAAGGTGCGAAGGAAGAAGAGTTGAAAGCTCATTGTTTGCATGTTATAACTTAATATTTTGTATGCAGGGGCGGATCCAGGAAATCCGTAATGGGGAGGTGCCTTTGCAAAATTAAAGGGGGTCGGGTGGGCACACGCACCCCCCCCCCCCATTTTTTTTCTTTTAATTTCTTTTGTTTTGACCAAATATAAAGAGGGGGCGCGCGCCCGGTGCTTGAATCGGAAAGCGTTCATTTTGATGCAAATGGCAAAATTTCGGTTTTTGTCATTTAAGTTTAAGACCATTTTGATCTCAACCAGAGTTTGAGTTCATGATCTGAACGTGTCTGGGTCAAGTTTTAGGTTTGGAAGAAACAAAAATTGGATGTCTATTGCATGACAGTGGTAATTAATGCAGCGCTTCCGGAAGATTTACCGGATCGGTCTAAATAGAAACAAGTACAAAATGGTTGACCACGGACGTAATTCTTGGGTATACACCAAATTTAACTTTACAGTGAATTCTGAAGTGAAGTACATGTATACGCAATCGTCCTCTCGGAGTTCGTTCTGACATTAAAGTGCATGGTAAAAAATAAACACCTGAGGGCCAAATCACCCACTCCCGTGGATACAGACGATTTTATCATCCTGTATTAAGTATTAAAGGCAGATGATTTATAGCGTAACAAGAACTTATATTTCCTTTTATTGATCAAAATCTTAATCATGTGGAGTTTCGGGATTTGGAGTAGTGAAGTAATAGTTCTCACATTTTTGTCGTTACCATCTAATCAGCATCATCATTATATAGGCCTATAGTGCATATGTGTATCGTTTAATTATATAATTGCACAGATAACTGAGACTCTTGGATGTACTGTTTTCTCATGATCCCGCCACAAAAACGTTTCGACGAGACAACGCCGTTTTACGATTCTTGATATTCTGTATAACTTCCATATACGTCATTATGGGGGCAAGAGAAATAAACTTTCTTTATCACAGAACGTAAAAACTACAAATACACAAACAAGACAAAACCAAAAAATATCGGCTGTGTTTCCCTGCGGCAGCCGCGAATCCTCCTCCTCCACCGCCCCCCCCCCCCCCCCCCCCCCCCCCCCCACCCCCCTCGATCCAAGCCCAAACAGCTGGCATGCCTTCTCCCGAGTCTAAAAACGCTGGCTCTCACGGCGGCGTTCCATAATATTTCCTAATTGATTGGGACGCTTACCGATTGGGACACCGATTTCTCCTAAACTACGTCATTCATATTTCCAGGAACGTCAGTGGCGCTCTGTACTGACTTGGAGAAGTTCTCGTGAAATTACGTTTGTAGTTGAAAGCGTTTTTACTTGTATTTTGAAGAAACACAAGCTCTCCCTGGTTTCGTTTCATATTGAAGCTGAAATCCGGGTTATAATATAGGGGTGTATTTTAGGGACTCAATATCGGGGGGGGGGGGGGGGGATCGTTGAAAGTAAAGAGGTTCTCTTATCAATTTTCCTGATATTTTTGGAATTAGGGGTGGTTTCATATTCTTTTATTCCGAATAGGGCTAGTTTCAACACCCGAAAATTACGGGATAATTGAGCAGCGTGGCTCGATCGTTGGTGTTTGCCCCGATTCCTCCGTATTTGTACTTTTGTGCACGTTTTATTGCTGCAAAGCATGCCGAGCTGGTCTTCTTTTCGCAGGCATTTTGCCACATCATGAGCTGCTTGTACGTCACTCTGCTCAGCGATATTAAAGCTATATACCCTTCTGAAAACTCGAGATATTGAGGTAATTTTTTTCCCGCATCCTTTCTAAAAGCCATACAGGTTAATACACGGGGTGAAAATACAAACCCCTTTAGCGTACTCTGGTTGACCGCGGGGGGGGGGGGGGGGGGGGGGGGGAGGGGGAGGGGGGAGCGGATGCGGAGGGCTGAAACATACAAGTGAGATTTCTCATATCATGAGCAAGGAATTTCCAAGATAGTCGAGATCGGACGTAATAAAGCGTTTTGTTACAATGATAATGACGATCGCCGTGCGTTTTGAGCAGATGGTAGGGCCTACATCGAGAAATAAAAGTTGTGCAAAACCTGATGTGGAAGACGAAGTAATACTCTTCAACTATAATGTATTGGAATACGACACAACACAAAGTGAGCGCGTTAACGAACCAGAATGTTTAACATGACGAGAAGTTTTGTTTCAAAACAAACTAGATATAACTGCCAATCTGATGATTCTCAAAGTAATGAAGGTAATTCCTTTTGTTTTCTTTTGTTTTAATATTTTGTTGTTTCACATATACAAAATCTGAAACTGGAGAAGATTGATATTTTGACATTTGCAGCGATATATACATAACGCCATGCACAGTCTGTCATTGCATTGAACAGAACATATAATTAGATGGTATAGAGTGCATATATTACATTTATAAAAAAAGGAATCTTTCAAAATCGAATACATTCAGTAGATTTACCAATTTCGAGCGTGTTAGGCCTATACCTTCACAGAATGTGTTGACGATGTTATGAAAACAAGACCGTGATGAAAGAAAAGACACTGTCAATGCCGCTGTGTCTGTAGAGAGAATTGTTTTTCAATACGTCATTCTATGATGCGATAGATGCAGAATTGAATTGTTTTCCCAATTATTGGTTATGCAATGTTTTGTTTGAATATAAGATATACAAATAAAGCACACAAATAAAACATATAAGATATACAAACACACTTTTCTTTTATTCTAAGTAAAAACTTGAATATTCGATTTGGTTTAGGCCTACCACATTAATGATGACAAAAAAAGGACATCTTCATCTTGAACGAAACAAATTGAATGCCTCCCACTGAATAAAAAGAAAGAGCCGACTTATATCACAATGATGAGTCTGACCTGTTTGTCCTAACTAGTAGCACACACACAAACAAACACATACACGCACAAACACACACACACACACACTACACACACACACACACACACACACACACACATACTGAGAAAAGTTGTACGTGAAATTAATTCAAGCTATTGATTAGTCTAAGACTGTTATCGTGAAACTGTTTTAAAGACAGTTATATTGTCGTTATAATCACATACGCATCGTCAATATCCATGACGTGCCGAATGTCACGGAACGGCTATTTCTAAAAGATAACCAATACTATTTATTCCATCGTGATATATATGACAACTATATGTTCACTCAGTCTTCTATATGATACTCTTTGTCAATGAGACACTTTCAGAGAGGGTCAATTTTGAATAGTTGGAAAAATTCCTGAGGTAAAAATGCCGGATGTAAATGTGACACGATAAGGAGTGAAAGAGAGGGAGGGGGCAATCCAGAATCATTAACGGGTAACCAAATCTATTTTCCGTGACATACCTGACAAAATCATACAAATACACATACACACACAAATGTAAATGCAATTCTTTTCTCGATATCCGACAAGTTCTTGGAAAAGTGAGAGAGGAAGAGAAGAAAATGACATCAGTGTGCTAAGCCTGTCATGCTGTCTTGTTCATCCAAATTTAAAAATGACTCATATCAATACGTTTCACCTTAGATACCTTATCATTCTGTTCCTCCTCACAGTTTAAAGTCCCCTCCCATCTCCTTCTCTCTTTCTTAGAAATAAAAATGTACAACGTGTATATATGTATATATATATATATATATATATATATATATATGTATGTATAGGCAGTAGACGTTGCTTTTGAATCCTCACAATTTGATTTTACTTCCGAACTTTCGGGCTCTGCCCTTTATCAAGACTGAGGACAAATCGGAAAGAATTCAAAACATGCATGGATATCATATACAAAATTCAAATTGTGAGGATTAAAAAGCAACGTCTACCGCCTATTCTTTACTCTCGTTATACAACACTACTTGATGCGACGGCCCAGGGGTTTAGCAGCTGAAGATACACGTCTCACACTTATATATATATATATATATATATATATATATATATACATATATACATATATATATATATATATATATATATATATATATATGTGTGTGTGTGTGTGTGTGTGTGTGTGTGTGTATACGATCAGCAAAAAAGAAAAGAAAAGAAAGTAAACACTTTTCAAGTTCTTATTTCTCATAGATTGTTCGGCTAATGTTGATGTTTTATATACTATGTTAAAGGTGATTTAATTGGTTGTCAATAGGTCAATAAAAAGGGAAACTTGACATGCGTAAAGTTTCCATTTGTATCAACCTACCAGGTTGATAGCCTCACCAGTAGTATATACATGTACCCGTTCGCACCCCGTGGAGCAGTGGAGCTGTGGAGCGGTGGAGCTCCACAGCTAATGAATATTAATGAGCTCATGAATAGTAATGATCATGAATATGTATGAATATGTATTTATGTAAATGTACATGCATTATGTATGAGTGTGAGATATAATAGTCTGTGAATGGGAGTGGCAATAGCAATAGTGAATTGTGGAGCAGTGGAGCTCTCTGACCTAGCATATCATATTAGTGAGCTTAAGCCATGAATATGTATGATTATGCATTTATGTTAACATTGTATAAACTATGCGTACGCTGTGGAGCTATGGAGCTGTGGAGTTGTGGAGCGGGAGTGACTCTCTCGCAACATGGCTAGTGTGGAGTGTATGTTGTGGAGTCTATCATTTTTGCACGTAAGTTGATGCGAATATAATTATGCAAATATAACAGTAAGGTGCGAAGAAATGAACATTATCAATAATGAATTGTGGAGCTGTGGAGCTTCAAATTGGCCTAACATATGAATATGAAAGAGCTTAAACCATGAATATGTATGATTATGTATTTATGTAAATATGATTTGTTTATGCGTGTGCGGAGGTGTGGAGGGTGACTCTTTGCAACCGATGGTATGGCTTGTGTGGAGTGAAACGTCGATTTCGTCATTTCGTCATTTCGTCATTTCGTCATTTCGTCATTTCGTCATTTCGTCATTTCGTTATTTCGCTGTTTTAAATCTGTGCATGTAACGCATGCAAATTTCTTTTTTTTTAATGTCTGTTTACCTAGAATTAATAACTTTGACGAAACGTCGAAATGACGAAATGACGAAATGACGAAATGACGAAATGACGAAATGACGAAATGACGAAATCGACGTTTCACTCCACACAAGCCATACCATCGGTTGCAAAGAGTCACCCTCCACACCTCCGCACACGCATAAACAAATCATATTTACATAAATACATAATCATACATATTCATGGTTTAAGCTCTTTCATATTCATATGTTAGGTCAATTTGAAGCTCCACAGCTCCACAATTCATTATTGATAATGTTCATTTCTTCGCACCTTACTGTTATATTTGCATAATTATATTCGCATCAACTTACGTGCAAAAAATGATAGACTCCACAACATACACTCCACACTAGCCATGTTGCGAGAGAGTCACTCCCGCTCCACAACTCCACAGCTCCATAGCTCCACAGCGTACGCATAGTTTATACAATGTTAACATAAATGCATAATCATACATATTCATGGCTTAAGCTCACTAATATGATATGCTAGGTCAGAGAGCTCCACTGCTCCACAATTCACTATTGCTATTGCCACTCCCATTCACAGACTATTATATCTCACACTCATACATAATGCATGTACATTTACATAAATACATATTCATACATATTCATGATCATTACTATTCATGAGCTCATTAATATTCATTAGCTGTGGAGCTCCACCGCTCCACAGCTCCACTGCTCCACGGGGTGCGAACGGGTACATGTATATACTATCACCTCGTGGAGCAGTGGAGCTGTGGAGCGGTGGAGCTCCACAGCTAATGAATATTAATGAGCTCATGAATAGTAATGATCGTGAATATGTATGAATATGTATTTATGTAAATGTACATGCATTATGTATGAGTGTGAGATATAATAGTCTGTGAATGGGTGTGGCAATAGCAATAATGAATTGTGGAGCAGTGGAGCTCTATGACCTAGCATATCATATTAGTGAGCTTAATTTATGAATATGTATGATTATGCAATTATGTTAACATTGTATAAACTATGCGTACGCGGTGGAGCTATGGAGTTGTGGAGTTGTGGAGCGGGAGTGACTCTCTTGCAACATGGCTAGTGTGGAGTGTATGTTGTGGAGTCTATGATTTTTTGCACGTATACAGTTGATGCGAATATAATTATGCAAATGCGTATAACAGTAAGGTGCGAAGAAATGAACATTATCAATAATAAATTGTGGAGCTGTGGAGCTTCAAGATGACCTAACGTATGAATATTAATGAGCTTAACCATGAATATGTATGATTATGTATTTATGTAAATACACATGAATTATGTATAAGCTATGGAGCTATGGAGCTGTGGAGGTGTGGAGAGTGACTCTTTGCAACTGATGGTATGCCTGGTGTGGAGTGTAACTTTGTTGTGGAGTCGTATGATTTTACACGATCAGATATGAAATGGGTAAATTAAAATCAGCAGGTGTGGAGACTTTTTTTTTTTTGCAACGGATTGTATGGCTTACAGTGTGGAGTGCATATTGTGGAGTCTAGTTTTTTTTTTGGCTATGTTTTGCTTTTTTTTTGTGTGTGTTTGTTTGTTTGTTTGTTTTTTTCTGGCATGATGATACGAAAGGTTGATACAGAGTAAATGCAAATGCATATACCGGTAACGTATGAAGGATTAAGCATCATCTATAGTGAATTGTGGAGTAGTGGAGCTCCAAGACGACTAATATATGAATACTGATAAGCTTTATTCATGAATATGTAAATATATAAATTATGTTTGGGCTAAGGGGCTGTGGAGCTCTGGAGCTGGAGCTCTGGAGCTATGGAGCTGTGAAGGGGTCTCTTTTTTTCCAATTGATTGTATGGCTGGTGTTGAGTGTATGTTGTGGAGTCGTATGATTTTGAGCGATGATACGAAAGGTTGATATGAATATAGCTATGCAAATTCGTAGGATAAGGATAAGTCATCACCAAAAGCGAATTATGGAGCAGCGGAGCTCCAACAAGATGACCTAGCATATGAATATTAATGTATGCAAATGCGTATCAATAATGTATGATTGTAAGATTAAGCACGCTCAGGTGAGACTTGTGGAGCTGTGGAGAGCGAGCCTCTTGAAATGATTTCTATGGTTATTGCGAAGTTAGGTTGTAGAGTCGTTTGCTTGCACGATAATACATACAGAAAATTTCAAAACATTACCGGTATTCGTGTAAATGTGTAAACACGACGTAGGATCATAAGTCGTGAAGCAGTGAAGTTCCAAGATGATGCAAAATGTATGAATATTCATGAGTTGACATCGCATGAACTTGAGGGTTTATGTGGAGTTTATGGTGTGATGGGGTTGTGCGCGTTTATATATGATGCAAGATTTTATATGAATTTGCATGACGTAATCTCATGGTGTGAATAAATGACATCAAAGGTGAGAATGGATTAGGATAGCAATATTCCTTTTTTCGTCGTTTCATCGTTTTATCGTTTCATCATTTCATCGTTTCATCTATTATTTCATCGTTTCATCATTTCATCGTTTCATCATTTCATCGTTTCATCATTTCATCGTTTCATTTCATCATTTCATCATTTCATCATTTCATCATTTCATCATTTCATCGTTTCATCATTTCATCGTTTCATCATTTCATCGTTTCATCATTATTCATCATTTCATCGTGTAATCATTTTGTCATTTCATCATTTCGTTAGTTCATCACGTTCATCATTTTATCGTACTAAATTGTGAAAGAGATTTAAGTCAGTTTTCTACACAATGTTGGAAAAGCAAACATGTTGAAACACAAACTTGTATATAGTGTTTACAAGTGTGAAGTAACAGATAGTGTTTTGAACAATAATTGCGGAGTCGTATGTTTACTCGATAATACGGAAATGTGATATCATTGAAGGTATATTCATGTTTAAATGTGTACACACGATTTTCGCAAGATAACGATCGAGTACCCACTGAGCAGTGGAGTTCCATCATGGTGGATGACGCATGAAAGAGTGCTCATAGATGCGACTGTGACATGTGGGTTCTTTATCATGTTCACGACATCGTACATTGACCCAATGAGGTTTATATGCATGGTGTGATCAATAACTTATCTATTTCTTAATATAACGAATAGGGGTTCAAACAACTCGAAGTCTTTCAAATATATTCGTGAAAGAATACGCGGGAAAAAAATTACAAGAAAAAAAAAATTAGTGATTGATGTAATCGACGTTTTGATATTTCCCATGTTCATGATACAATTTCTTTCTTTTGTTTCACTCTAATTACAAGTCGCACCTAGCTTCAATAGTTTACAAAAAAAATGTATCTTTTAATATTGTGTTATGTATAGTTGAACTTGATGAACAAAAAGATATTTCACAACATTTTGACATCGTAGTGTTTTCTCTCATGCATAACAAGCTGGTACTTGTATCTTGTACAATTTTCTCTCTCCCTCTCTTGTTGTCTTTCTCTCTCTCTCAAAAAAAAAAATCCTCAAACCACACGGTCATTAACATGCAATCATGTTTCGAGACGTAAGCATATCAGACGTTACATTATGATATTTAAGTTGTAAAGTATCGCGACTATCATGTCGTTTATTTGTTAATTTTGTTTAAGAATGTGTTGCACAACATTTTAACATTTTTTTTCTGTTTCGTTAAAGTTCAGCATTTTGAATAAACAAGAACAAGAACAACAACAGAAGTCGCACACTAGTACATAGATTTAAACAAAATGGCGAAATGACAAAATGGCGAAATGACGAAACGGCGAAACGGCGAGTTGATGAATATGAGTACAATTATTCTTGCCTTTAGAGGACCACGATTGAATTTTACTCTTATAATCGTCCATACACGCATACTCTACACAGCTACGCAAGGAGAAATAAATACACATTTAGTCTTTCGGTATCATATACACCTTCAATGCTTTAATAAACAAACAAACAAAGTTAATACAAACTATTTACATATTGAATAGTAGAAATGTGGGAAATGAAGAATATTGATAAATAAGTAACATATTACGATGTTATACATACAAAGAACCATCGAAGCTGTGTAGAGTATGCGTGTATGGACGATTATAAGAGTAAAATTCAATCGTGGTCCTCTAAAGGCAAGAATAATTGTACTCATATTCATCAACTCGCCGTTTCGCCGTTTCGTCATTTCGCCATTTTGTCATTTCGCCATTTTGTTTAAATCTATGTACTAGTGTGCGACTTCTGTTGTTGTTCTTGTTCTTGTTTATTCAAAATGCTGAACTTTAACGAAACAGAAAAAAAAAATGTTAAAATGTTGTGCAACACATTCTTAAACAAAATTAACAAATAAACGACATGATAGTCGCGATACTTTACAACTTAAATATCATAATGTAACGTCTGATATGCTTACGTCTCGAAACATGATTGCATGTTAATGACCGTGTGGTTTGAGGATTTTTTTTTTTTTGAGAGAGAGAAAGACAACAAGAGAGGGAGAGAGAAAATTGTACAAGATACAAGTACCAGCTTGTTATGCATGAGAGAAAACACTACGATGTCAAAATGTTGTGAAATATCTTTTTGTTCATCAAGTTCAACTATACATAACACAATATTAAAAGATACATTTTTTTTGTAAACTATTGAAGCTAGGTGCGACTTGTAATTAGAGTGAAACAAAAGAAAGAAATTGTATCATGAACATGGGAAATATCAAAACGTCGATTACATCAATCACTAATTTTTTTTTTCTTGTAATTTTTTTCCCGCGTATTCTTTCACGAATATATTTGAAAGACTTCGAGTTGTTTGAACCCCTATTCGTTATATTAAGAAATAGATAAGTTATTGATCACACCATGCATATAAACCTCATTGGGTCAATGTACGATGTCGTGAACATGATAAAGAACCCACATGTCACAGTCGCATCTATGAGCACTCTTTCATGCGTCATCCACCATGATGGAACTCCACTGCTCAGTGGGTACTCGATCGTTATCTTGCGAAAATCGTGTATACACATTTAAACATGAATATACCTTCAATGATATCACATTTCCGTATTATCGAGTAAACATACGATTCCGCAATTATTGTTCAAAACACTATCTGTTACTTCACACTTGTAAACACTATATACAAGTTTGTGTTTCAACATGTTTGCTTTTCCAACATTGTGTAGAAAACTGACTTAAATCTCTTTCACAATTTAGTACGATAAAATGATGAACGTGATGAACTAACGAAATGATGAAATGACAAAATGATTACACGATGAAATGATGAATAATGATGAAACGATGAAATGATGAAACGATGAAATGATGAAACGATGAAATGATGAAATGATGAAATGATGAAATGATGAAATGATGAAATGATGAAATGAAACGATGAAATGATGAAACGATGAAATGATGAAACGATGAAATGATGAAACGATGAAATAATAGATGAAACGATGAAATGATGAAACGATAAAACGATGAAACGACGAAAAAAGGAATATTGCTATCCTAATCCATTCTCACCTTTGATGTCATTTATTCACACCATGAGATTACGTCATGCAAATTCATATAAAATCTTGCATCATATATAAACGCGCACAACCCCATCACACCATAAACTCCACATAAACCCTCAAGTTCATGCGATGTCAACTCATGAATATTCATACATTTTGCATCATCTTGGAACTTCACTGCTTCACGACTTATGATCCTACGTCGTGTTTACACATTTACACGAATACCGGTAATGTTTTGAAATTTTCTGTATGTATTATCGTGCAAGCAAACGACTCTACAACCTAACTTCGCAATAACCATAGAAATCATTTCAAGAGGCTCGCTCTCCACAGCTCCACAAGTCTCACCTGAGCGTGCTTAATCTTACAATCATACATTATTGATACGCATTTGCATACATTAATATTCATATGCTAGGTCATCTTGTTGGAGCTCCGCTGCTCCATAATTCGCTTTTGGTGATGACTTATCCTTATCCTACGAATTTTCATAGCTATATTCATATCAACCTTTCGTATCATCGCTCAAAATCATACGACTCCACAACATACACTCAACACCAGCCATACAATCAATTGGAAAAAAGAGACCCCTTCACAGCTCCATAGCTCCAGAGCTCCAGAGCTCCAGAGCTCCACAGCCCCTTAGCCCAAACATAATTTATATATTTACATATTCATGAATAAAGCTTATCAGTATTCATATATTAGTCGTCTTGGAGCTCCACTACTCCACAATTCACTATAGATGATGCTTAATCCTTCATACGTTACCGGTATATGCATTTGCATTTACTCTGTATCAACCTTTCGTATCATCATGCCAGAAAAAAACAAACAAACAAACAAACACACAAAAAAAAAAACATAGCCAAAAAAAAAATAGACTCCACAATATGCACTCCACACTGTAAGCCATACAATCCGTTGCAAAAAAAAAAAAATGCTGATTTAATTTACCCTTTCATATCATCGTGTAAAATCATACGACTCCACAACAAAGTTACACTCCACACCAGGCATACCATCAGTTGCAAAGAGTCACTCTCCACACCTCCACAGCTCCATAGCTCCATAGCTTATACATAATTCATGTGTATTTACATAAATACATAATCATACATATTCATGGTTAAGCTCATTAATATTCATACGTTAGGTCATCTTGAAGCTCCACAGCTCCACAATTTATTATTGATAATGTTCATTTCTTCGCACCTTACTGTTATACGCATTTGCATAATTATATTCGCATCAACTGTATACGTGCAAAAATCATAGACTCCACAACATACACTCCACACTAGCCATGTTGCAAGAGAGTCACTCCCGCTCCACAACTCCACAACTCCATAGCTCCACCGCGTACGCATAGTTTATACAATGTTAACATAATTGCATAATCATACATATTCATAAATTAAGCTCACTAATATGATATGCTAGGTCATAGAGCTCCACTGCTCCACAATTCATTATTGCTATTGCCACACCCATTCACAGACTATTATATCTCACACTCATACATAATGCATGTACATTTACATAAATACATATTCATACATATTCATGATCATTACTATTCATGAGCTCATTAATATTCATTAGCTGTGGAGCTCCACCGCTCCACAGCTCCACTGCTCCACGAGGTGCGAACGGGTACATGTATATACTACTCTCACCTTTAATATGGTATATATGACACGATGTTTTTCATCAAAATCTCTTATGAAAAATATGAACTGAAAAAGTGTTTACTTTCTTCTTCTTTTTGGCTGAGTATATATGTATTACGTTATATATATAAACTTATTTATTTAATATTTATTCATCAGCCTATCTATTTAAGTATTTGTTGAAACAACTTTCAATCATACAAGATTGACTAACAGATAGGCCTAAAGATTGCTTGCCGTGCAAGAAACCCGCTACAGATTGTACAAGCTTTATGCATAAGATGGATAAAATAGAGGAAAAAATGGGAGAATGAAACAAAGAAAGATGATGGCTGGTTGCACAATCAAGCAATATGAAACACACACACACACACACACACACACACACACAACAACAACAACAACAACAACAATTTTGTTGTGTCTAATTGATGTCACATTCATCCACGTTGGGATGTACCAAGAAGTATCACGTGTTGCCCATCTCTGTCAGTAATTCTTATAAAATAGACCGACTATGCCCACACAATATTATCCCGTAAAAAGAGAGTCAAATAAGGGAGATGAGCGAATGCAAGTTATATGGAAACTTTTGTGTGTGTATGGTGTCTCTCTCAACGCAGTGATATTTTGATAGGGTTAATGAACTGAAATGGTGATGTGTACTGCAATCGCCTTCATGAGGAACGCACATAAATTGCTTTATAGCGGACCTATTCCGACGCCAACGCCGACATTATAATTCTGTTATGCCGAGACTTGAGAAGCCCGAATTTAACCCCCTCACACACACAAACAAACGAACACACACACACACACACACATACACACACTCACACACACACACAAACATATACCTTCAACACTATTGATGGTGTTTGAATATACAACCTCGTGGAACAATACAGTCTCCACAAAGAAGCACAGTCGACAAAATAATATCAATAAACATCTTTTTTTGTTGTTGTTTTTTATTTGTTTTTGTTCTGAGATTCACCTTAAACTCTATATGAAATGCTGCTTTGAATTTTAGTATAGGGACATTGGGTTTACCTTTTTGCCCTCCCATCATTTTTTTTCCTCTTTTTTTTTTTTTTTTTGTCTGTTACCACTAGGGTCACCACTTATATTTAAGATGATTCCCATTCTAATGAAGCCGAGAATCGTCATGGGTGCATACAACAGTTACAGCGTAAGAATGAAATGAAAGAGCGATATTATGATTCGTGAAAGTTGTCTTGGTTGTCAGTGCTTACCTTGTGACGTAACCAAAAGATGCATCTATCTAAACTCCGAAGACATCATTATTATTTACCTAGAACCTGTATAGACCATTAACGGTTAGGGCTTTACAGTTTCGACCATTCTTTTCCTTTCATAAGTATCGGACAATCCTCGTTATTTTATTTCAATCTTCGACTACAAGGGGGTAACACTTCGTCACTGCGCTTGGTAGTAGTTATAAATGAGTGCATGATTTTGTCGATTCTGTCTAAGGAATTGGACTTCAGCATATCTGTATCAAAACAATGATGCCGCTGATGATTACACTTCGTTATTCTGAAAATGAAAAAAAAAAAAGGTTCGTTATTCCGAATTCGGTATCATAATAACTTTTCGTAATTCTGAAAGTTCGTTAATATTGCACTCACCTACTTTTCATTTTTCAAATTGATGAACCTTATTTCATTTTCAGATTAGTGACCTTTCAGAATAACAAACCTTAATTCATTTTCGGATAAAAGAACCTTTGGGAAACGAACTTTATTTCATTTTTAAAATTAACGAACCCTCGGAATAACGCCTTATAAAATGTTCGGATTATCCATCCCTATATGTCACTTTCGAATTAACGAATATCTATGTATAGGGAATTTCAGAATGATAAACCTTCGGAATAACGAACCATACTAGTATATAATTTTCGGATTACCGAACCTTCAGCATAACGAACATTATTCATATTAACATGATAGATAGCTTTTGTTGAAACGCTAAACTACGGAGTTTCGCTGGATAGTCCCTTATGTCACTCCTTATCACCTACACGCATTAGATTATGGCACTTTACATGTAAACAATGTATGAATGACGTCACCGCTTGTTAAAAAACAAACAAACAATATCAAAACACTTGAGATTCTCACAACCTATTATGAATTTTCTTTAGTCTCAATTTCATAAAACCACCCGATCGCTTAATTGGTCGTTTGGTGTTGCGTGTTTGTGGTATTTATGTCACTCCCAAGAAATCACACTTACACTGTAAAAAAATGAAAGAAAGAATTTATATAACTCCTATGTCTTTGCCTCTATTAAATGCATATAAACGCTGAAATGTTTTGTTGTATATACAAATGTATTGACTCCTCGGCATAACTGTAATTCTCTTTTTCCTCTCAGGATGTCATAAAATTAGAACCTATGTTTCCTGTTCAGATTATGATATCATAAATATCTGATTTATGCGTCTGGCTATAGCAACATGCCTCGAAAAATTATAAGTATGTATACAACGGTCAATGAAAACTTGCAACTTTTGCGCTTATTGACATAAGAAGTGGATACCACCTTATATATATCTCGAATGAAGAGCCTATACACATAAACAAGAATGCATCACAAAGATTCATCTGTTTGACAATGTAACGAAATGTGAAACATAGGTTTCAAGCAAAAATTCTGATGGTACATAATTATAAATAGATAAATGTCAAGCAGAAATTGATAAAGCTGAACATTTTGACTTCATCATCTATGAAGTGTCCCAAATTTGACATTTGGAAAATTATATAGTCTTCTGGACAATATGGCACCAGGGACGAAACGCATATTGCTGACATTTCTTTGAAGTCTGTAAAATCAGAGACTAATCGTTTCGTCTTTAATGGGCAGTTGGATCATTCAACTACTTGTATAGAACGGACGACATAAATGGACTACATAAATGGTATACTTATCACTCGGGCTATTACGCAAAAATGAATAAATGAATATAATAAATGAATGAATGAATAAATGAATGGATAAATAAATGAATAGATAAATAAGTGAATACACAAATAAATGAATAAATAAATAAATAAATAAATAAATAAATAAGTAAATAACAAAAATAATCGGCGTTTTGATTTCTGATATATTGAAACATTTGTGTTAAAGACTTCTTGTATCATTTTGTAAATCCGCTTCATGCGCTATTCAAGATTCCTTTGTAAATGTGGTTCTTACAATTGCATGTAAATAATCTTCAAGCACAGTCAAAAATAGGGGATAAATTTAATCCCATGCATGGGTACATGTACTTAATGCAGTCATGTACAGCTCTATTTGGAAGTTTCCAAATGGCTTTGTTTCACCATTCACAGCGATGGTGACTTGAGATGAACTGTTCTTCGAGGTCGTTGAAAATACACACATGTGACTTGAGCCAACTCAAGGTGGCGCTAGAAGAGTTAGTTCTGCCTCTTGTATGACCTGAAGAATGTCTTTTTATTATCATTATTTTTAAAGCCTATTTTCACAATGGATCAAAAGTTTGTGCATATCTAGCTCGAAGGATTGTCAACGGAAGATTAAAATCAAGCAAATTCTGATGCAATCTCTGTTTACAGCATGCAAACTAGTTGAGAAAGAGAGAGAAAAAAAAACCTGCACAATAGATACCAAGGACAGCATGAAAAAATGCTGATTGGCTCACTGATCACGAGGTTATTTCAACAAACACTCTAGTGCAGAGTGTGCAAGTGTGTGTATGTGTGTGTGTGTGTGTGTGTGTGTGTGTGTGTGTGTGTGAGGGTGTGTGTGTATGTGTGTGTGTATGTGTGTGTTTAAAGTTTAAAGTTATGAGGAGTTTGAGGGTTGGGTATGGTGGAAAGGTGGGAATGTGGTTTATGTTGTTGTGTCATCGTTCTTTTGATATAATAGAAATGTCATTTCCTGTTTTTTTAGTGTTTGGCTAAATTGCTCACAATTGCATATATGAATTCTGCTTGTTTATGGATTATGTCTCATAACTGTAGGAATATCTACATGATTTATGACAGATGTTATGTAGAATGTGTGTAATTTTTTTTTTGAATTGTTATATTCTCAAAGGAAATGGAATTAATAAAAAGATCACTGAAAAAAAAAAGTGGGGCGTGTACATAACAGGGCTCAACACTTTTTTTTTTCTCTGGCGCTCCATTTGGTCCACTAGAATCTTTGAATTAGAAATTTTGTTGCCCACCCCCCCCCCCCCCCAATAAAAAAGAAGACGAAGAAGAAGAAGCAATGTATCAGTCTGAAATAAATGAAAATTAACAATCCACTTTAATCTTAATTGCCTAATTGGGAAACCAAAAGATAACCTTTTTGGAAATTTGATGGCCCAACATCAATTTTAGTGGCCCTATACGAATAGTGAAAATCAGTGTCTGACTTTGATTGTGAAATGCATCTAAAGCACAGAAATATGTGTGTTTGAGAATGTACTAGAATGCCACAGTTCAGGAGATAGTAATGAGCTATTGTGTTAAAGAAGATGCTTTCTGGATCATCTAGTCTCTTTTGAACAGATCTTAATGCTATGACTCTCTTGTTCTACAGACATGTTCCAGAAAGTTTGAGATGAAATTCATAATTGTCTCATTATATCAATGAAAGTAATGTTGTTCATTACTCATTATAAATTAATCATATTTTGAGTACTTTCCAAGTTCACCTCGTTTTTTCATTATCATGAAAGACTCTATATGTATATCTATATCTATATCTATATCTATATATCTATATGTATGTATATACATATCTTATATTATATAAAATAGTAATAATTATTGGGGAAATGATATGATTTCAAAACAGACCAGCACCTCTGACTGATCATTTTGTGAGGAAACATATTGAGAGTTGATTGTTCACGTGAGTTCAATGTACTTAACATATCAGTGAGTCTATCTGCAGCTTTTTGATATACGCTAGATATAATAACATAATGTATCTTACCATCAAATTTTGCTGTTGGGTCCTTTGACAAGGATTTGAGTTGACGGATCTGCATTCAGCTGGTTTCATGCTCATTATTTACAGCAGTAGATATTGCTGGGGATGTCTCAGCTCACCACTCCAAAGTTAAGTCCTTCAGACTGTGATGTCGGTTTATTTCTTTATTTCTTTGAGATTTTTGACAGTTCAGCGGTCTTGTTGTCCCTTCAGTTGGCCGTTTGTCTGTGTGCGTGTGCGTGTGCGTGTGTTTTTTTTTTCTCTCCTTGTTAACATTTTCTTTCTGCTGAATTCTTTACCACTGAAAAGCCTGCACATAGAGTTGCTCACAGTACATGGGATTAATGTTTGGGGTTATCAGTTTGGTTTTCATTAATCTAAAAATTATATAAGGTTTGTTATTTGAAGGTTCATTCATCTGAAAATGATATAAGGTTTGTAATTCCTAAGCTTTGGTAGTATGCCCCATCATTTTGCTTTCTGATTAACAAACCTTATTTTGGTTTATGGATAAATGAACCTTCGGAATAATGAACTTTATTTCATTTTCACTTTAACGAACCTTATTTTATTTTTAGATTAATGAACCTTCAGATTAATGAGCCTTCAGAGCAATGCCACAAATGTTTAGCTTAACAAACCCTATTTAAGTGTCGTCAGCATTTTTGAATGAACAAATATCTATGTAGATGGAATTTGTGTGTTTCAGCTGCGGAATGATGAACATTAATACACTTTTAAAATTATTAATATCATTAATGAACCTTCTGACTCATGATCATCACCAAACGTTTGGCATACCCATATCATTCAAGCACATGCAGTGTCTGCAACGAAAAACACATGTTCTAAAGAGGATCAATTCACAAAAGAATACAGTTTTTAACCTGATAGAGGTCTAATTTATTTCATTTCATTGAAGATAGTCAGAGCTTCATTTTCTATTACTTGTATATCAGCTCCTACCACATATTCCAGATTTTGGCACACACTCTACACGATGGGATGGGATAGATACATAAATAAACTGTGTCAATCAATCAAAGCGTTACATATACAATCAAACTCTGGTATGACATCCTAAGTGACATGAGCTGGCAAATAGTGAAACGGACACAAAGTGACCACCAATTTTCATTTCATCTACTAGAAGTATCTAAGTAGTATTTTGTTGTTGTTGTCTTAAGTATTGTCTACAAAATTCAGATATAAGGCATAAAGAGCACTGCTACCCTGAAAACTTTAGAACAAAATGATCACCTAGAAACTGACCTAAAATAGACATCTTTCACACCAAATTTCATATAATGATGTCATTTCACTAACTGCTGGCTAAATGTGCCTATATCTTGGTCTGCTCTTGCCTGGTAATGGTTGTGCATTCTTGAGTGTTTGTTAAATAGTGGCAGCTATCATCCACTGAAACATACATCCATGTATTTCTGGCAGCAGCATGCAAAACACTGCTCCAGAGCCATCGTCATGATACAATACCAGTGAATTATCACACTCATCATGACCTGGCTTCGGACCAATTAATGTGCTTCTGCTTTTAAAGGAGATTTTTCACTTTCAGTGAGGAGTATCATGTGATTCTAATGGACCGAAGGTTGACACCATCTGTTTTTTGAAGGCAATGCTAAATTCCAGCATAACATTCAATTCATATTAAGAAAAACAACCAAACAAACCCTGAAATCTGCATTTTATTCACGAAAATGGCAAATACACTAACCAAACAGCAAATGGTAGATGTGTATAAATTGTACATTTCATTTCTAGAGCTTTTCCTCATAAAAAGAAAAGCTTACTCAGCCAGATACTTACAATGATGTGATATATTAAACAGACTACCAGTACATTGCATAATTTCATCCTTTGCACATATTGTTATATGGTTCTAAAAAAAAAGGAAGTATTACGGTACTTTAACTCCCAAAGGGTGGTCATATCTTGCTAATATACCTGGTTCACTAGCCAAGAGCAACTGATGTAACCATTACCTCCCTTTAGGTATATTTGTCTTACACACAGAATTGTAAGTACATCCTGTAATCAGAATGAGCTCCATTCAAATATATGAAGCAAACATCCATGTTGTTGTGAAATATTTGTTGTTAAATGACAAATTCACCAAATTATGTGTGTGGATTGAGTAGATACAGCAATGTCAATGCAGAATCATGCTTGCTACAGAATTCTGATATTTTGTAATTCTAGTACGAACACAAATCTGTAATGAATAGTTATTTTAGGCAGACAGTGCAAATTAGCAGTTGAAATTTTGCATATAACCCCCCCCCCCCAAAAAAAAAGGGGGGGGGGGAAGAGACCCAAGGGTTTTACGCTCACCCGATTATTGCAAGTTCACCTTCAACGCATCCTTGCAGACTGTTACCTGAGAACACTGTAAACTTGGGAGTGGGGCAGTTTTGAGAGCTTCTATGGGAGCATGGTATCCATTTGCATATTCCATCACACTGGTATAAATACCCGACAACTACACGGTACTTAGAAAGTTTGACTATGCAGATTAAAAAAATAAAAATAAAAAAAAAATAAATGTAAAAAATGACGACCCCCCCCCCTCCCCTTAGGACCTCCACCCAACTACTAAAACTACTATGAATGACCCTGAAAGTGCACTCACCAGTGTATTTACTTAGAGTATTTCGAGTTCTAAACAACATTCTTTTTTTCTTGTTTTGAGTTAAGTATATAAACTGTCACCCTTGTGATAACACACTGGGCTTGGTGAACAAATTTGACCATGTGTTTTCAAGAAGACCAAGAAAATGTGTTGGTTCCCTCCATCCACCCCTGGATCCGCCATGAACAAAGTAGAAACTACAGTCAACAATCTACTTACCCATAGGGCACCCATTTGCACAGATTATTCTATAATCCCTGCCAAATCTGGTAAAAATCTTACCATGCATTTTCAAATGTGGACATCTCCCCCTACCCCCAATTCCGGCATGAACAAACTAGAAACTATCATCAGCTTTGTATTAACTCATAGTATTACCTTAGCTCTACTACTTAATGGGGGGGGGGGGGGGGTGTGCCCCCCCCCCCCCCCCCCCCCCCCCCCCCCCTTGGGGCCCCCAGGTGAGGCATGATGTTGATTTGAACAAATTAAGATCCTATCCCCCTAGGGATGCTACCTGTCAAGTTTGGTGAAAATCTGTCGTGGGGCTTTCAAGAAGATGATAAAAATGTCAAACGCTTACGCATAACGGATGACGAACGCCAGATGCAGAACGATGAGTGATCACAATAGCTCACTTGAGCCTGCAGCTCAAGGTGAGCTAAAAATCTCTTAATCATGAGTTGAGATATAAACACAATAATACATGAAAATGCAGCCTTACAGCAAATTTACATAAATAAGTTGGCTTAATAGTTAGTAATTGCCAATACCCTATCTGTTTCCCTCGGTAAACACAAATCTGGCAATCAAACCCTGACTCATGAGAGAAAATAGACACGTTTTAATACAATATCTGTGCTAATTTCATCTCTTTTACTTTTTTGACGGAGAGAACGAAAGAGAAGGAATCGCATATTTGCAGCATATAAGCAAGATAATATTGTGCCGTTGCAAAGAAAGTTATGATCAATCTAAAGCAATCAGCCCATAAAGGGAGTATTTACACTCAGCTAAAATCTGCTAAACATTTACACGTGTCAAACTAAATCAAAGCATCATGAACTGGCATAAAACTAGCAATCGGCTACTGGTCCAATATTTTACTAAAATTGAGTATCCTGTCGTTACATTCATGTTACACAGAATATGTGGCAACAATTCAGTCATTGAGGATAACAGTAAAGATCCAACTAAACGCAACACAAGCAAATGAAAATAAATTACGGTATGCACATGAAAAGATGGTTGAGACTGTCGAATAATACAGAATTGTGTACTTTGAGTGATTGTATTGTCTTAATAAAACAGTTGTGTGTATTCTATAACATTTTTCTACAGGGTGGTGGTGGGAAAGGCCCCACACAATATCTATCCACACCTTTGCTTTGAATTTTTCGACATTGAGAAGATACACTTCTATAGA
The DNA here is from genome assembly GCF_040938485.1 of Diadema antillarum. Classification (NCBI taxonomy): domain Eukaryota; kingdom Metazoa; phylum Echinodermata; class Echinoidea; order Diadematoida; family Diadematidae; genus Diadema; species Diadema antillarum. Next base: position 269,786 of record NW_027271737.1, read on the forward strand.
GATAAATAAATGCAAGAAATATCTCATTCATTTCTAATGCAGTTCTCACCAGTGAACTGAGAGAGGATTAAACTGATTATACAGTTCACGCAACTTTCATATTTGAAATCAACCTGTTGCTTCCAGAAAAATTTCAAGTTTTCCATACAATATTCACTTAAAAGGTAAATTCAGATTATTAATGTAACTAGACTATTGCTGCAGGGCAAGCATAGCATAACATATTTTTTTACACTTGTAAATAAAAACATGACTATACAAGAAAGTAAATTACTGAGAACATTGCAAACAGAGTGTATATTCAAACTGTAAAATAATTAAATGGTCTGTGTGAATTTAGGCAAGATATTATTGAAGTATTACCAAGTTACAGACTTCAGAAATTGATAAGCACCCTGCATTTTTCACACAAAATGGACTGTTCAGAGGAAGATATGAAAAACTCATACCTTTCTTCGCCGAAATGATCATATCTGACCCCTTACATCATTTACAATTTTCACATGGAGTAATCCAATGATGTAAACTGAGAACAAAAGCTACACAAAATGTTTGTGTTTTGGGCCATCTCGCAGAAAAAAAAACCACTTCTGGACAGCTGATTCAACAATTTAGTTGATGCTGCATTACAAAGTATTGCTACATGTGCGGGGGGGGGGGGGGGGGGGGGGGGGGCTCCCACACACTCCCTGCAATGGTACAAAGCTGTACAGTTGATTTGTAAAAAAATTAACATGTATGCTAACTTTATGCATAATGAATTCGTGAAATCAGACTTTTTGCAATAATCACTAAACAAGCTCCAAAACGGCATATTTTTTGGTGTACATATTCTGTCGAGAGTTCTTAGCAAATGTAAGTGAAAAAAATTGTGCCATCAAAGATAATTCTAAAGTATTTAATTTCTTTTATTTCTTACGTATTCCTGTTTCTCGACTTTTGTTTTCAATTTTTTCTTATGGCAATTTGTTGGCAACAAAGTTCTGAGCATGAAAATATGTTAATAATTGATTTTAATCAATAAAAGTAAAAATAATCATGCTTCTGAAAATGTGTACAAATTGTGCAATTGTGCATGAATTCACATTTTGTAGCCATTTTTCTTCTGACATGCACCTACATATCATATATAACTTTGAAACGGCAGGCCTGTGGTCACAAATTTGGTGACAAAAAATGCAGGAGACTCAAAAGAAGTTTTGAACCATTGCAACGATACCATTTTGAAATGACGCGACACATTGCGTGGAATGTCACACGACTGTGTCATTGGGAGTCTGAGATTGAGATTAATCACACAGGAGAAATCCTTGAATAATGTAAAACCAGAAATGTTCGCATGCACTTTAATTTTGCAAGAGCCAAGATTCACAAAATTAAAGTGCAGGTGGAAGTTTCTTTTAATACACTATATGCATTGAATGCTACTGGCAATTTCATGAGGATTTCATGAAGACCGTCGGCTCCGATTTGTAAAAATTTTATGCCACAAAAATATCTTGCTTTACACTGGTTGATGGCAAACCCCCCCCCCCCCCCAAAAAAAAAAAAAAAAAAAAAAACCAGGAACGGAAAAAGTCACAGGCAGTGATTCTCTGAGGATTTTTCTTTCAAATCACAACACTACTGTAACACACTACACATTTTTCCATCATGACAGTGCTGAGTTTAGTGTCAACAGATTCTGTATACTGTCGCTACAATGCTGCGGTCGCAACCGGGCATGTTCAGTGCACTATTACCTATAACCCTGATATCGGGTGCCAGGCGTCGGCCCGCAAGGGATCACGAGAAATCAAACATGAAGTGCAGGAATCCGACTGAGATACCAGAAACGACGATGAGGACCAAAGTGGAGGCCACCACCCTCCACACGACTCCCTGCAGATAGCGCATCCCCCAGTCGTGCACGTAGCCCGCGTTGCGGCGAGAGGCAAGAAAGTCCACCTGGTTGCGGTTATTCTGGTAGCCCATGCGGTACCACGGCGGTAGGTTTGGGTTGCCGGGCAACGGGAAGGAACGGTTTAGAGTCCTCCGCTCCATCTGATGCCGGTTCTCAAACTGCCGTGGGAAAAGCTGTTTGACAGCTGATGTCAGTTCTGTGGAGTGATGTAGATGGCAAATGATGAAGTGCAAAGATTTTATCAAAATATTAATTTCTCTGAATTTTGAAGACACAGGACAAGACCTTCTTAAATCAGTTGCAACCATGTAATATCTTGATCTGGAAATAGGTGTATAAACACAAGAACACTTTTAGACTTCAAAGCTACACAATTCTTTTTGTTGTTGTTGTTGTTGATGATATTTCAAGAACTGCACAATACGGCATCATACACATTGTCCCAATTTAGAAGCAGAAAAAAAAAAGAAGTCAACACATAAGTCATCTTCCGTATAATCATGTTAACTTTAGGGACATGTTTCATAGAGAGATTGACAACACTTGACGATCAAAAACTTGCTGGCTGCTAACACAATTTCAACTACAGTGCTATCAACTCACTAGTTACAGCCACTCTGTAACCAGTGACTGACTGCCCCAAAACACAGGAGACTTCTACCAGCCCTTTATAAGACTTATTTGGTATCTTCAAAATACTAATGTGAAGCCAGCCTTGGAACCATCAACATTTATGTCAGTAGAAACAGACCTACACTGCGCTTTAGTTCAGGTTCATCTCTGGAGGTGAAATAATTCTAATTGTGAAGAGTATCAAGGTGGTTCATAAAGTGAGGTAACCTTTTAATGTACTCATTGAGTATTCTTTATTGTTTGAAATACATTCACGGTTTCTGTAACATCTTTGACTAGATTCATGTTATTTAAACCAAAATAAACAAGAAAAGGAAAAGAGTTACAACATTTTGTGAAAGCGTCCAGTCTCATTTTAGCGATCTGCCCTGGCTGTTGCAAGTCAGCCAAAAAAAGCCAGCCCAAAGGCCCCTTTTCTCTATTCTTGTGAAAGGGTGGTTCAAGTTGCAACTACCTACATTCTTTGCTTAAACTGTTGAGGACGGACTGATTTTGCTATAACAGGTATTTCCCATAGACACCTGCCTGAGTATTCTTGGGAATCATCTTCAATTGGTTAACAGGGTCTTGAACATCAAATCTTTAGTCCAGGCACTGCGGCAAGCTCACTTACGGTCATGCAGCTTCACGCTCCTTATGGTTGTGCGGCACAGGGGGCACGGTGTCACCACGGGGTGGAAGCGGGCCACCTGCCGCAGGCACGGCTCGCAGAAGATGTGCTCGCAGGGGAAGCAGGTGTGGGGCTGATAGTAGATGTCCAGGCACACGGAGCACGTTGTGACCTCCCGCAGCGAGCTGCCAGCACAGCGGGGACCCAGGAGAGAGTACAGCCCTGCTGCACTGATATCCTGTAGGAGAAAGACAAGGGATCAAGGACTTTATACGCCTGTCGTGTGACCTATGCCTCTCCCACTTCTGCTTCTGACAGCAGTACACCATTCATTATTTTTATTGACACCTAAGTGACATAATATACAGAAACCTGTAGGAGAGCGAGAAATCTTGCTGAGGAGACTGTGATGATACACATGTTCCTGTGGATGTCTCTGTTCCTAAAACACCCTAACACCCCAAAGCAGCACTGCCCTATAACATAGAAAGACAATCACAAACTAATTCCAGATGGACTCCTTTAGCTGGGTGACCAATGATTGAAGTGTCATGCCATGTCATGCTTACCCAAATGTACTGACTGATTATAGTAAAACATAGCAAACAGAATAGTGGACCTTTCAATAAATCAGACGAAAGTGAAAAAGGGATGTTTATTTTCAAAGTTTTTTGGAAACCGTCCCTTGTTTTCATGACAGTGTGACATTGGTAAACCGCATAAATAATGGAAATCAATAAGGTAATGATGCCACTGCCCCATAAATCTCTTGACATCAACTCAAAAATTCATTTTGAATAGAATGTCTTTGGTTGGTAGTTTAGCAAGGTTCTACCACCCAGTCCTCCTTATAAGTCTTTACTGGTAATCTTTTCTGGTAATCTTTTCACAATTCTACGATAATTCCTTGCAAAGGAAACAAATTCCTTCTTTCTGATCTTGTATCAGTAGAGAAAATTCAGTGATTTGTGCACAGCTTAACGGGAAACTTATGAAGTGGCAACATTAACACGTCATCTACTTTGCCTACATTATGCATGGAGATAGTGACCAATAACACACAAAAATATGTGAAAAATATGTGACCTTCAATGTTTTGTATCTTTCATATTGTACACCAAAGTCCAGTGAAAACTCTACCATTTGTCTTTTTGATTTCACCCTAAACTGTATGCACCATTTATATCAAGCAAGTCTAATCAAACTCACAACGATTTTGGGAGTGGTTAAATTTGTGATTGTGGAGTACAGTACTATACTGAAAGGAGAAATATAATTCACATTCATGTCAGGATCACAGTTAAAATTTTCACTTGTTTTAAAATTCACAAACAGCACCCGACTCGCACAATTTGCAAATATAAAAATCTAAATATAACTACAGTTGAACCTCTCGTATCCGGACAAGTCGGGACCGGGGCTCATCCGGATAAGGGATTTGGCCGGATACGGGAGACTCAATGCTTTATACATGTACATCCACATACACATGTACTGATGTAGCCCATTGTAGTACCACATGTAGTAATGTGTATACTGCAACCTTTTCATTGTTACACTCAGTAACAGACCCGAAAATAGAGGTTCGTGTTTGCAAGAATGAAATCATTTTCTTTTATAAATTCTTGGGATAATTTACCTAATAATTATTAAGAAATGTATCAAGTAGATCTTGAAAATAAACAGTACGAGTCGACAAAACTACGCTTCAAAATTTTGAGTGTTCAATATCATTCGTTGCTCAGCCAATGACTCGAAACAATGCATGTCTATCTAGTCATATCGACGGCTGTGTATGGACCCATATGTAGCAATGCGATATGAGAGGACTCGAGTGCATAATCTGTCCATGTTCTTGCGATGATTTGGGGATGTTTGGGGGTGTTAAAATGTCTGAAGGTAAGCAATTTGATGTAATGTATGTTAATCATGTTAGAAGTAATTCATGTGTGTTTGTGTAGGAGTTCTCAAGGAGTTGGGAATCCCCCTTTCCTCCCGTAATTATTTAAAAAAAAATCAGGGCGAAATTGCGTCCGTATAATAGAGAGATCCGGATAAAGGGAGGCCGGATAAGAGAGGTTCAACTGTACAAATATTTGATGTATACTGTATTCACGGAAGTCCATACAAAGATGGAGTGGCATTTTGCTTCAAATGGTTGTCATGTGGTCTGATTGGATTGATGAGGATGACACAGATTATTAAAGTATGATTTTGTATGAAAGGAAAACAATACATCGATTTCACCAAGTCGAAGTTTGAGCTGTAAACTGCCAATACTTGTTCATAAATGGACATGTGCCCCATTTACACCTCTTTGCTGCCCTTTTTGTTTCATTTTCATCTTTTTAATCAATTGAAGATACAGAATTTGCTACTGTGGAATTCCCTTTCTCTGAATTTCTAAGAAATACTTAACAATCAGAATACCACGAAACAAATTGTTGCGTGTGGTGGGAAAATGGGAAATACATGAGGAAAATTGATTGTGGGAGTACGTGCAGGAAGCAAAAGGCACATGTGTTCATCTGTTCATCTATAAACAGTGAATGACTCAGCAGGTACTTCATTACAGACATTAGGGTGCCAGGTAAAAATGGCAGAGGTAAAAATGGCAGGGGTAAAAATGGCAGAGGTAAAAATGGCAGAGGTAAAAATGGCAGAGGTAAAAATGGCAGGGGTAAAAATGGCAGAGGTAAAAATGGCAGAGGTAAAAATGGCAGAGGTAAAAATGGCAGAGGTAATAATGGCAGAGGTAAAAATGGCAGAGGTAAAAATGGCAAGGGTAAAAATGGCAGGGGTAAAAATGGCAGAGGTAAAAATGGCAGGGGTAAAAATGGCATAGGTAAAAACGGCAGGGGTAAAAATGGCAGAGGTAAAAACGGCAGAGGTAAGAATGGCACAGGTAAAAATGACAGAAGTAAAATGTCAGAAGTACTAGTAATGAGAGCGATTTCGTCAGATATAAACGTATGAAGAGGTTTTGATTGATAACCTAGCCAGAGCAAACTGTATTTATCGAATTTTCAAATACAAATTGCAGATTTGAAGAATATTGATTGAATTATGTTTTAAAGAGATTAGAGCACTCGCATTATTCTGAGTTTGATTCAATTGCAGTGGCGTAATCTCTCTCTGTGCAGGAAATAATAAACCAGCTAAGAGCCCAGTAGGCCTATGGGAAATTACTTTTATTATTCAGTATTATTATCATTATTATTGTTATCATTATTTTTATTATCATTATTATCTATCATTATAAGGGGGTTCCAACAATGCTGCAAAGCCCTTAAACAGTACATGTATAATCCTACGTTGTTTCGCCAAATGAAGTTATCACACACACACACACACACAAACACACAGACACACACACATGTCACACACAAACCCAATTTTGGTGTAAACATAATTACACGCAGATACACATACTCTCCCATACACACTCTTACACAAACGAATTCCGCTCACGTCCAGGCTAGTATATTGTCATTTTTTTTTTCAGTTTTTGAACTGTTTAGTGTAAAGAAGTGAAGGGGACATAGGGTAGTCGAAGCAAACCATTTATTTTTCACCTGTTCAATATTATTTTCTCACATTCAGGTTTCGTAGGAGCCTATTTATCTCACAAGGCCTGATCACGACATAATGTAGAAGTAAAAATACAAAACGCAAAAAACAAACTACAGCAGATGTATCGGCAGACATAAGTAAGCTCTTGCAAAATATTTTATTACACTGTTCAAGTATCACATGGCGCAAAAACATATATCTCGAAGTTAATGAACACTTTGTGGTCACTTTACAAACTTATGCCTATTAAAACTGGAGACGAACTTTCGCAATAAACTGGTCTAGTGAGAGTAAAAACTGATAGTTTGCCATGGGATTTCTTTCAATCATTGTTGAACGAATCCGCAGGCGAAAAAATTTAGATGTTTGATGCCTTTCAAACTTTATAGCTGTTGCTTCAACGTCAGATTCCATTATGTTGTCAACATGGTGTGTTGCTAAAGATTGGTAGATTCAGCCACCGAAAATGACGTTGTTCCCTCGTTATACAACAACAGTAAGAAAATCCAATTCAATCCCATTCAGGTAGATTGAAATCACCGCCTATGACTACCATTAGATCGCGATTCAATTTACACAGCCATCGCTGAAGCTTTGCAAGACTCTCTTTACATGTGCCGCGGGGAGAAATGTTACATGTACACTGCGCTATTAAATTTCTCCCAGTGGTAACAGAAACAGTAAAAGATCCGTGCCAATTTTTCATACCTGCATGTCTGTTATCAAGCAATTTTATTTTCAGAAGTTTGCACACTTTTAAAAATACTTATTAATATAGTATAGGACCTTCTAGATCTAAAGTGAGTTTGATATTTTACTGACAAGATACCTGTAGAGCTGTATAGTGGTTAATATGTCCATTTTCAGGTGTACCGAGGCTCATCTTTTTACTGATATATTATCGGATTGTTGACTGGCCGAGCATTTTTCAAGTTACATGAGTGTCCCATATTTCTTCCCGTGTCCCATTTCTCCCCGGTCTCCCCCGTGCTTTGTTTCAGGAGAAGAAGGCACGAAAAGCGCGTATTGCGAGAAAGGTGTCAGAAACATGAAGAAAAAAAAATCTCTGTCACTTTTACCCCGTCCTCTTGCATTTCAACGACTAAATTTTTATCAATGGCGTTTTTATCTCTAGCATTTTGACCACTGACATTTCGACCACTGACAACTTTACCTCTGACTGCCATTTTTACCTCTGCCATTTTTACCTCTGCCATTTTTACCCCTGCCATTTTTACCCCTGCCATTTTTACCACTGCCATTTTTACCCCTGCCATTTTTACCTCTGCCATTTTTACCTCTGCCATTTTTACCTCTGCCATTTTTACCTCTGCCATTTTTACCTCTGCCATTTTTACCTCTGCCATTTTTACCTCTGCCATTTTTACCTCTGCCATTTTTACCTCTGCCATGTTTACCTCTGCCATTTTTACCCCTGCCATTTTTACCCCTGCCATTTTTACCCCTGCCATTTTTACCTCTGCCATTTTTACACCGAACCGACATTAGGACACCATCTTCGACCTCGAGCGGTGGCTAAATGGCTGCGGTCAACTCATTACATCCAGCCAGTTAGAACACATTTTAATTTTCCATACGCATGTTTACAACATGAACGTGAATCTGCCAGCTTCTATAATAGCTGCCAGTCAAAAGAAGACGAACTTGAGCTGCTGCTAACTCATTATGTGCCACGCTTGCACGCCCTACTCATTCGACGGCGTGCCAAGTTTGCATATTCTGCTCAAATGCACAAACCGGCCTAAACCAATCGATATAATCACCAAAGGCCACATTACAATGATTTCCAATAATATTTCTCGTGATTCCATTCCTGTCACATGTACGGTAGCATGCCTTTTATATGGTGATTGACTATCAAATGGTGTTCCCTACTGGATTTACTGGTAAATTATAAGTTGCGGCCAATGTTTCATAGACATGTGGGTTTAGTGAATGCAGCAATATTGGTAGAACACATCAGTGAGAGTTTGAGGAACATCGGACAATCCGTTCAAAAGTTATGAATTTTAGAAGTTTCTGCTGAGTCACGACTGGATGAGAAGACTACTATGGCTTGTGATGTCACATGAGTACAACGATATAAAGAATAAAGAAAATTCAACATATTTCCATTTTTCTTGCATAATGAAAGGACACTTGACTTCTCTCTTTCAGAAAGCAGGAGGAATAATATTACCCTTATTACAACATACATCGCTAACAAGTTGAAGAAATGTGAACTTTATTCAAAAAGTAATGCTTTGTGAAATTCTCTTTTTATTTTCCTCATATCGTTGTACGCATGTGACATCATACACTGTAGTAGTCTTCTCATCTAGCAGTGACTCAGCAGATACTTCAAAACTTCATAACTTTTGAACGGATTGTCCCATTTTCCTCAAACTTTCACTGATGTGTTCTACCAATATTGCTGCATTCTCTCAATCCCTTAGATGTACAAAGGTGAAATTGTCTTTTAAAGTGATACCACATGACCCAGTCCAGGACATGGACATGCAAATCAAAAAGTCCATAATGGTCATCATCACTTTAACCAATGAAAAGCGATCAGAAGAGCTATTAAACTAGAGCCACAACACAGGTGAACTACAGGGCAGAAGATGCGGGGATTTTTTAGGAGAAATGACCTCCCACCCCCCTCAAAAAATAAATAACATCCTGAGAAATTCTCCAAAACTGAGCAAAGAGCCACAACAAATGTTATTTCACTCTCAACCACACTCCCTTCCTCTTCCTACATTCCACTGAATGACAGTGAGACACTGGAATTAAAAGCAATTAGATGTCTATGAGCTTTCTATGATCTATTTTCCTGTCACACACTGGGATAATTTCCTCTACTTCTGCTGCTTTATCAATGATCAGGCTTATCTTTCTAGGTATCATTTGTTATTACTGAACAACAGAGTTTATTATTATCATTATTATTATTATTATTATTATTTTTTTTTTTTTTGGGGGGGGGGGGTTGTCACTGTTCTCAGATGTGACACATGATGTCAAATATCAAAGTATCTTTTTTCTTTTGTAATGTGGGAGTATTACATCGTGGTTAAGAATCAGTACTGAGGTTTGTTTGGAGTTGTTGCTGTTCTTTTTTTTTTTGCCAATGGCTTTCCAACACCTATGATTTTATCAATGTCATTTGAATTTCTGTGCATGACCACCAAGTATTCGTTCATTGATGGGGCTACTTAGTCGCATGCGTAAAACTGCTTTGCCACCTTCAGTTTAGAGTGCTACCAACATATGTGACCCTGCATCACAAAACGAACAGAAAGTCGCCAGACATGAAATTTTAGTTAAGAGCTTATTCTGAAAGAGCAGACTTAAATGATGTACATGTATGACTCAAATCAAATGGACTCTCCTAACCTATCTAAATATTGGAAAGAAAGCACACACTCACGGAAAGTGTGAACTGAGAAAAGAGGCTCAGAAGTACAGATATCTATTCAAGCGTTAAATCTTTACCAAGCCGTGCTTGCTGTGCGATGAATGGGGCAAAAACCGGATGTAAACCACCGGAGTAACAACAATGAAGGGATTATCAGATTAAAGTGAAAGTGAGCATGCCTCATAAGCACATTCTGTCCATAACTAATGCCAACTTTCAAAGCAGTAGCATCATCCTTTCAAAAGTTATCAGAGTTGAAAGTGAAGAGTGAGTAGAAGGTATTTAAGAAATGAAAAGGGGACTCTAAAGACACACCTAATCACACTATTCTACAAAAAAAATGTTCGAGATTAACTCCTAAAAACACACTTTCCTGCCCTTTTTATAATCACAAATTTTAGCATAATGTAGAAGGAGACTTGTTCTTTCAGAAAATGTGAAAAAGTCAAGATCGGCTAGGTTGACCCATTTCGCCTATTTTCAGTCCTCGCACAAAATCAGTGTGTGCGACTTATTGTTCATTTTGTGGAGCACGGTCACATATGTATACTTGGGTGACCCGCACCTCGTCATAGTTAATGTTTGCCCATAATTGAATCACATTTCGCCACTGAAATTCTTTGAAATCCAACTCACATACAGGAAAAATGCTGAAAATTCCAATGGAATCACAAGTTCACTGATCGATATTGAAAATTTGCAGCTATCGTCGTCAAAGGCGAACAATGCGAAAAAGTTGCGCGATAAGGAAGGGGCCCGCAACTCGTCACCCGCTCTCCCATAGACTTAGCACGTAAAAGACGTGTGCGGGTGACCGTGATGTTCCCATAGACATACACGTAAAAGATGCGTGCGGGTGACATATAACACGTATTCCTATAGCCCTACTAAAATTTCAGATTTTTGCGAAAAACTGTTTGGTTTTCACCACAATTTGCTTGATTGTGGTAGTCTTGCCAAGTTTCAAGCGTACAGAACACAGTCCCGGGCATATATTTTTGTTCAGTGCGCTCAAAACGATTTTAAGCAGGGTGACGGTATTCGGGCCCCTGACGAGGTGCGGGCACCTGGCTATACTCTGTAAAAAATGAAGAGTGAAAATCTTCACTCTTGAAGGAGTGACTAACAGAAAAGAGTGAGTTTCGAGTGAAATTAGAGTGAAAATGTTCATTTTCTCTAATTTTGGAGTGACCTCAGGGATCACTCCAAAATTAGTGAAAATGAACATTTTCACTCAAAATTCACTCCAATTTCACTCGAAACTTACTCTTTTCTGTTATCAACTCCTTCAAGAGTGAACATTTTCACTCTTCTTTTTTTTTTGAGAGTACTGTACACGTACAAACAAACATCAGTGCTTGCCCAGGGCAGCCTACACTTGCTGTTGGGCAAGTAGTGCACATTTCACATTTTCGCGAGTAGTTAAATTCGCGATTGTAGAGTACAGTACTAAATGGAGAAATGTATGCTTGCACGTCACATTCATGTCGGAATCAGAGTCAATATTTTCATGTGTCTATAAATTCGCGAATAGCACCCGACTCGTGAAATTCATGAAAATAAAAACCTTGCGAAATATTTGCCGTATTCTAAGCAAGGCTTCAAAAGGAAAATCCACATGTTCCATTTTAAAGGAGAAATCGAGGACAAACATAAGTTAGTCTAAAAAGAAAGTGTTAAAATTTTACAAGCACAACAGCGAAAGTATGATCAAAATAAGATGAAATGTAAGAAGTATTTAATGAAACTGAGAAGTTTTGCTGATTTTCACAAAACATTTCTTGAACAGTCAATATGAAAATGCAAATAGTGAATACATGATGTTATCCCCTCACAATTGCCATGTACAGTATGTACGTACATGTATGTATAAAATCGCGAAATTTCTGGCTTTTGATCAAACATACATTGTAATTATGCCCTAGTCTCAAATCATTATATATTGGACTGATCATTAATTTGACGTTTCTCAATTGGTAATAACATTACAATGTATGTTTAGTACTTTTAAATCAGAAAAATTGATTCTTTGCATTTTTGGGTAAATGATCAATGGAAACTTGTTAAGTGATGACATTATCACCTCACACATTTCATTTTAACTGTTTAAAAATGGTTGTACAAAAAATTAGCAAACTTTGAAATCTCATAACTAAATTTCCTTACTTTTGATCAAATTTTCACTGTTGTGCTTGTCATAGTCTACTCTTTCTTTTCAGACTCACTCTGAACTGGTCTGGAACTCCCCTTTAATTCCCAGTTTACAGAGCAGACAGAAAACCTGAAAACATAGTTATTCTGCGACTTTACAGCGCAAAGGCATAAAAAGAATTACAACATGTTTTTAAAGCACTTCTGGTCCAACATCATTTTCTTTTTATTGTCACTGTAATGCATCATATCACAACTAGAACCAGCATTACATGCCAGAAGTCAGACGATAAGCAAGACAAAGATTGGGAAAGGGATCTATTTACACAACATGCAGACATCTCTGTGCCAACTTGCTGACCCAGACTGTTATCAGTGTTTCATTCTTAGAACCACGATAGAGGTGAATGACATTGCAGAATGTTGCCTGGAGGGTTGAACCATTCATGTTGAATAACAACCTCCAGTGGTTGAAAAGACTGCAAGGCAGCTGGCATCACAATGTGACAAAATCTGGGTCAGACATACACAGACACTGGTTGAATAAACTGGAAGATGTGGCCGGGAGGGGTGTACGCAACTGTCGTTGCCATGCCAACAAGTGTGCAAGTCATGTGCATGTATGCGTGACAATTTACTCAAGTCTGTTCATCATTTCATTTGAAACTTGCTTCCAACAATGATGGATATTTCAAGGAACTGACTCAAGGCTCGCTCTGCTTGCAATTTGTATCTAAACTTAAGCCTGTGGGGAGTCCAACCTCTAACACACACAAACAGATAAAGTACATCTGCTGGCTGGACTTGCCTGTAAGTGAATAGGGAGGAGTACACCTACGTGGTACATTGTATACCCTAAATACTGCACAGGCAGAATTCATATGTACTGGAAACGAAACAAACGACTCATCAGCTGCTGCAATATTCTGTACATATCCCCTCCGTCATTGCTTCAATGGAAATTAACCCACTACCCTTTGAAGAAACTATTGTTTGACATGTTGTAAGACAGTAAAAACGCAAGTTGAAAATTATCAAACTTAACCTGTGTTCTAATCGTTGAACCATATTGTTTGAAGAAATGCCTTCTGTAGCCATTCCCACAATATGATAGGTAATACAGTACTCTCCGCTCAATCGGGTACTGCTTAATCAGAGAAGAATCTCCTGATTAAAATGTGAAATGAAGATCATTTCAGGTCAGGGGCCATTATCACAACCAGAGCATGCATGGTCCATGAAGTCTCTTGTGCATAAATATTTCGTGTACACACAAAATATGCTTAAAGTTTCAATGGGAGGGGCACTTCCGGAGCATTTTTACGATAATCTACGTACACGTAAATTGAATGGAATGTTTTCCAGCCTTCCTCTTTACAACAAATTTTCACTTTATATGCACTCAATGCTATTCTGATGTCCTAGAACACTGCATTTCAGATACAAAAAAAAAAAAAAATACTCAACAGCAGTTTTCCCACAAAAAAAAAATTGCGATGAGCTTTGACGACAATAAAATGAATGAATAAATAAATGAATACATAAACAACCCAACTAGATAAATGAAGATTTCATTTCTTAGAATTACTCGGAAAGGTATCTGACTTTGATGATTTCAACAGTATTTCAAGAAGATAAAAATGTGCCACAACTCAGCAAAAAACTGTCAGCATGGTCAGGAATATTGTCACCACATGAATGTTTGTGAGTCAGTTTCAATAGTGTCTCGAGGGTATTCATCTCAAAATAGCCACCACTGCCCTGTGATTGTGACATAATCGAACACTTGTAATATGAATAGCGCTTCTCAAATCCTCTGCATGCAGATATCATTACTTTCACTCTTCATCGGGGGAAAAAGAAATTAATACGTTCATCATGAATTCCCCAAAAATTTCAAGCAGATCATTCTGGTCTTCTTCTCAAGGAAATATTTCCATGCCACTTTGAGTGAAATATTCTTTGCAATGTTGTGCACAAACACCGGCGAAGGGTAATTCTCTGCAGATGATGTCTTCATCATCACATGACAAGGAACGCTATTTTGAATGATATACCGAACTGCATGTTAAAATAAAATGATTTACCACCAACCAGTCACAACATTTCATTGACTTCTCTGGCTTTGCCCTGAACTTCACCAGTCTGCTACTTTTACTAGATATGTTTTTTCTTCACATCAACTTTGGAGCAAACTTTCCATGGATCAACGACAACTGACAAAGAGTCTTCAAACTTTTCATCTTTGTTTACAAGTAGTATCTGGTGTTACATGTGACCAATCCGTCAACAAAGCTACTAGATTGAAAGAGCTTATTGTCACTGGGGTGACAAACCCTTGTATCTCAAATTTTGGTGAAAATGACTGTTTGGATTACTGGTCAGATAATAACTTAAGTGATGTCCTGTCCAAATCTTGGCTGTCTTATCACAAAAATGAAGCCACCACAGCATGTCAAAGGGCTATCCCATTTGATGTACCTGGTAGTGCTTTGGCTGTCACATTTTTTTTTTTTTTTGCTCTCCTGAACATTTGACACTTTTGAGATACAAGGTCTTATATGAGTAGATACTAGAGTGCTTACTTGCCATACACCCTGTATAATTGCTCTGTGATTGCACAGAGAGGCTTGAGGCTTACCCCACATGGAAGCATGCTAGCATACCGGCAACCGAGGAGCAGCCAAATCGAGGAGTATGTAGTTCAAAAGTTCAAGTACATCCTGTAACAAATGTTACTTGAGTGCACTGAGCACATACACGCAGAGCAAAGTCCACCATTACTACGTAGGACACATGTGCAGCTCAATGTGATCACAGACATTATTATATAGTTCGCCCTCTAGGTAGTGAGAAAATCTCTTTGGGTCATACAAAGGATGCACATGTGTGTCATTTTGAGTGTGTCAGCACAAATTGTATGCAGAATTATTCAGTGGGATTTGATCAAATTTCATAGTTATCACATGCATATTATTCCTTACTGATAACAAGAAATGATAAATGTTTTACAGAACAGAGGACAAAATTCTGCCAAAAATCCATTGTTTTAATCATAATTCTGACAATTACTGATGCTTAAAAAATTTACTAGATGCATTTCTTTTTGGCTTGCTACAGATGCATACCAAGCGTCAGTAATTACAAAATATCTATAATTCTCACCTGAATGGCAGATTCCTCCTCAGCTCCTAATGTCTGTCTTTCCAGCCATCTCTCATAACGTCTCTGTTTCCTCCTCTCCTTCTTCTTCCTGTTTCTTTCCTTCCTCTGTTTGCGGGGACTTCTCTCACCGGTAGAGCTCTGCACATTTTCGCTCTGGTCCACCACATCGCCTCCCAGGGTTGCATCTTCTTCATCCTCACTCTCTCTAACCTGCTGCTGAGCGTGGGTCAGCGGCGGCACATGTCGGTCCCTGCCAGCGGAGGAGCCCAGCGACTCCATCTGCTCTGAGGTGGAGACCTGGGAATACGGGCCCGGGGACTGGCTGCCAGAGGAACTAGGATTCCTTGGTCTCTCCAGTGTACGGCCACGGTCAGCTGCCTGGCTGAAGAAACCTTGGCTATTCTTGAATACATTGGCAGAAACGTCCACTGGGAAAGAGATGGGTATTGACGTTGCTGTGGAGGTGTTGCTACCCGCTGACCGGTTGACATGGTAACCTCTCCTGTCACCCAGGCCACCATCTTCTGAATCTACAGTCCTGTTACTGTATGGCCAAACTTGATGCTGGCTCCTCCTCTGACTCTCTCTAGCACACGGATCACTCGACATACTCGGCAACATAGTCACTGGAGATTCTTGAGAACGAGATGCTATCACTCTGCCTCTATTTGTGCCAGAAACGTACGCTATATTTCGCTCTACTGTGAGACCATTAAGCAACATGTCATTTTCAAGTTTGCCTCGTCCCGATTCAAGTCCAAAGGACACTGGCCGGTCAACAGGAACTTTCAACCTCCCTTTCCTCTGACGGATTTCTGAACCCTCTGCCAGGAAAGAGTTACATGTATTTCTTGAGGAAGGAGATGCCTCCTTGAGGAGTAAGTTTTCAGCCCTCTGCGAATGGAATGGGTGTCCAACATGCAGAATCATCGAGGGGCTCCTTGACAAGGGATTCTCACTGCGGGTAAGAGAGTCCAGGGGCAAGGATCTCGGACCCGCTCTCTGGTGGTCATTTCGTAACGGCTGACTGGGGGATGCCTCTTCATCGGATGCTGATGAGAAAGCATCTGGCAGGAAATTGCGTGTAGGTGACTCTGAAGTGGAGGGCATAATTGATGCTGCAGTCACGAGGATGGAGGAATCTACTTCGGCAAAGGTAGGCGTGTCATATTCAGCTCCGCCCGCTCCTAGTCTGTGGACAGTGCTGGTCCATGTGGCTGTGGAGCTGTCGCCTTCTTCACTGAGGGAGTTTCCACTTGAGGAACTTGGTGGATTTTGGGGCATTGGTCTGATCCTGGCAATGATTGGCGAGGACGACTCACAGTCTACACGATTCCTCATGATGTGAATGCGGGAGGGCTTCTCAGTGGCACAGTGCAACTTGTACGGAGTGACAAAGTCAAAGGAACCTACTCGTCCGTTGCACTTAGGACACAACAGCTTTCCTCTCTTCCACTGAAACTGCAGAAAAGAAAAGTCAGACACATGGTTTTAGTAACTGAAGATATGACAGATTAAAAAGTAAATAATATCATCTTCATTATTTAAAGCTCAAAACCTCCAAACAAGTCTAAATGATGCTAACTTAAATATTCTGAAGAAACACCTGAAGACTATTTGATTGAATTTTGCTATTTTAACATGCTGTTCTACAATTGTACTTTGTCATATGAATACATACATGTAGATGTAGTACCTGGTAAGATTTTGTAATTTTTATGCATAAAGGTGATTATATTTATCATCACACATCTAGAGTTTATTATCATTTCCACTTGACATCATTATAATTTTTCCACTGAGTGCATATGATTTTTTTTTTAACAGGAAAAATGAAGAAATTAGCATGTGTGCAATGGCTTTGTACACAGCATATCCAAAAAAGTTGCTAAGAAACATATCTAAGTCATTAAAGATTCAAATGACAAGAAAAAACAAAACTCCCTCCTGAAAACAAACTGTAAATGATCCCTCATGAAACATGACCACGCCGCCAAAACCGAGATGATGGCATTTCCCATAACTCTTGGGGTTGTATCAGACCGCAATTTGACTTTAAATAGTCACATATCGCATGTCACTTAGACAATCAGGAGCCAACTTCAAAACCTTTTACACTTCCACAAGTTCCTAGCAGCAGAGGAGGTTCAGAGGTTGTGCACTTTCTTGTATCTGCCAGGTTCGACTTGCAATTCAATACTTGCCAATCTCCCTGAAAATCAAATCTACCGACTACTGACCACTGAATTCATTTCATTGTAGTTTTGGAAAATTTTCACACAATATTGCATTTTCAGGGTTCTACCACTAGTTGCCGTTGTTTTGTGTGTAAAGCATGCTTTGTCTCATAAATGCAGGTTCTCCTGTAGCATGAGTATCATACACAATAGATATGGCACATTATCAATGCACATTATCATTACTATCATTATTATCATTTTCATCATTACTCACAGATACACATGTATTGAATGCCTGTGACAACTCGTGAAAATTTCAGGCTGCAAAAAAAGGCCATCAGCTCAAATTCATGAAAATTTCATGCCACATAAACATCTTGCTTTACAGTAAGTAGTACAGAAGGCATATAGAATGATATGATGTATAGGATTTATGGTGGCAATGCTGCTGCGGCATTCTCATGTTCTTTCTATTTATCATTTTTTTTGGTGTGTGTGATCTATCCAGCACAAAGCTTCTCCAGCGCCCCAATTCACACACACACACACACACACACACAAACACACAAAAAGTCAATATGATAGCAACTCTTGCTGGAATGGCGATTGTCATGGTAACAACAAGAATCCAGCTTCCTGATTGGCTGTTGCTATGGGAAGTTGCCATTTCAGCAGGAGTTGCTATGGGGCCCAGATGTGATGTATGCAGGAGCGATATTTCTGATGAAACATTGTTGTACAGGGTAGGCTCTATTACAAAGTTTGTAATGGTGCAACCAGAAGATGATGCACTGTACTTTGCCTGCCGCTCAGTGTTAGTGATATGTGCAAACACGTGCACTGCATACACATGGACATCATAATGTAAATTGTACAATATGTACCTGTGTAATGTCAACAGTGTCATAAGCATGTTCATGTATGCGTAGCGGCAATATCAATCACCAAAGTGTATACACATTCAAACAAGATTTCACAGCAGATAACACACAGTGTATTTGCTGTATTCGAGCATGCAGTACTTGTAATCTTGCTTGAATGTTTTCTGGCTCAAAGTAAAGAACAGAATATACTGGCGAGATACTTTTCATCAAGTTTGTACAAATCTTTGCTAACCTACAGAAAAGTTTGTTCAGGACTTTGTCATTGTACACACATGTCTACCTGCTTTACTGTGACAGAAATGAACACTTCTTTTCCTCTGATTACAATTGTGCATTGCCTGAGAATAGTGCCTTCCCACATAAAGACCAGCTATCACAATTACATGTATTTTCTCATCTCTCTCGTTAAAGGTATTACCGCATTTTCTGGTATGCCACCCACACCCACGTACAAGCAGCACCCTTTTTCTGAGTTTTTTTAATAGGGAAAAAGTGTGGATTATATAATCTATATACCAGAAAATATGGTACATACTGGTAAGCCATAAGACTTGCAGCAAGTGGTATGCAGGATTTTATTGTTATTGTTAAATACCTGGTACTAGTACAAATTTCAGATTTCATTCATAATGTACTTTGCACGCACTTAACTATTGTTTAAATACGAATAAACCATCAAATTTTTGTATCACTGGCCACGTACAGTGTACAAACCAATACAGAGGTCAAACAGATTGAAATTTTTATTCTGTGCACACAGAAAATATTGCATTCATAGATCACGTACGCTTTGGGCGAAATTGGATGCAGACCATGATCAGAATGTTGAGAAGACATTGGTCGTCTCACCCCTTGACAGGGTCATAATGGTCATGTGACTGTGGAGGAGTTCACACATGATTGGCTTACATACACAATGTTGAGACTTCCAACCACAGTTCATTATATTTTGAGACAAGCATTGTCATATAAATTTACCATCACATACACCCATACAGGAGGGCTCAACACAAACTTTCTTCTCTGGTTGCCCAATCTAACCTCTAAAATCTTTAAATGTGAAATTTTGGCGGCCCAAATTAAGAGCATGTCACAATCCACTTTGAAACTTAGCTGGCAGATCAAGATAACTTTTCTTGAAATATGGTGGCACAACATCAATTTTTAGTGGCCTGGGCTCCAGGGCCACCACTAATGTTGAGCCCTTTATAAGATGTTGTTCATCTATTTTTTCTCCTTGTCGTGGTAATTTTCCTGATATCAGTAGGAAAGTAATATTTCCCAGTTGCTGAAAATTGCAAACACAAAATCATGTTTTGTACAGTAATCCTAAAACTTGGCCCTTGGGGATACTTTTCATATTGATACCCCACGCAAAGAACAAAAGACAAACAAACAAATGTAATTCCTTACAGACCTGCCTACAATGAATGCTTCATTTCTAGTTCACAAGCATTACAGAAAGAATACATAGGCCCGCATTCACGAAGGTGGTACAATCTTTGTCCATGGTTCAAATCATGGACAAAGACCGTAGTTTTGTACGGGGCGCCAAGTGTCTGCATGGCCTATTTCGTTACAAAATTAATCATTTTGTTGACGGCGTCATTTCGTCGACAGTACCATTTCGTTGACGAAATGATCATTTTGTTAATGAAATGGTCATCTAAACATGGTTTAAACTATGGACAAAGATTGTCCCACCTTCGTGAATTTGGGCCATTGTGTACAGTAACTTGTGTGAATGGTTATCAGAATTACATACGATAGACATGTAGTTTTGATAACTCTCACTCACATGATATTATTCTGTCATTGAGAGATAATCTGTGCTGACTGTGCTAAATTATCTTTGCAATGCTTCGGCTTTCCATAAATTAGTTAGTAAAATAGTGCACCAAACGTAGGAATAATCGTGTGCTACAGACGAGCTTAAATGCAATTTTTGGCCTTCCATAATGGGTTAGAAAAATGGCACAAGAAATGAAGGAATGATCGTTTCTGCTTCTCACAAGTTTCAGCAAATATGTTAGATTATCTTATGATAATCACAAGGTTCAGGATGGAAGTCTGTTGGTTCTGTCCTGAAACATGATCTGCAATCTGATTGCATCAGAAGGGTAGCTTCTAAGCTTGGGAGACCACAAGTCATTTGATCACACATGCACGCATACACAACAAGGTGACAAATTGAATAAAGACTATTGAAAGAGTGGACTGTTTGACTTCAATTTTATTCCCGTTGTACTGCTGGCTGATTGAATAGGGTCTTGTGTTTTCTAGAGCAACCCAAGGCCAGTATAGTAAAATCGATAGGTAGATTTCCCATGTCTTTTGGGCAACCCAAAAGAAGTAAATATTTTTAAAAAATGACGTAGCAACTTTAAAAAGATGCTAGCAGGGGAAAAAAGATTAATTTTTGATATTTTCATCAGCACTTTAAAAAAAATAATAAAAATTTGATGTGGCACCAAGATCAGAGGAGCAGGAGGACAAGAAAGTTAACTAAGTACTTTCTTTTTTATTTGGCTTAATCAAATTCTTTGTGATTTTAACAAGTCTTGCATCTTGGTATTTTTAAAGAATCAGGTACCAGAAGTGAAACTGAACAGTACCTTGTCCAAAGTGCGATGAACCCAGGGAGGGGTGGAGTCTTCGTTGATAAACCAGAGGGGGTTCGGGCCGACTGTCACTTGTCCATACGGGGCTAGCACTCCTACTGATCTGCTGACGTTGTCACTGCCACCGCAGGGTGTTGGCTTGGACTCCTCCCCCTGACCCTCTTGCAGGGGTGCCTGATGGAGACCTGGCTGCCTTACCGTGCTTGGGCCAGGCATGTCCTGATGGTGCTGCTGCTGGTGGTGGTGGTGGTGGTGGTGGTACCCTGTACCCGGGTTGAGGACACAGGTGCTGTCAAACAGGTGCTGCCTGCACAGCCGGCACCTGTAAGTCACCCTCTCACTGCCCTTCTCCATGCTAGCTCTTCTGAAAAGGAGGGGGATGAGATTGACACAAGAGGGCAGCTAACAGAAAACAATTATCAATCTCTCACTCAACTTGCAATGTATCAGTTATCATAAGTGTGTGGAATCCCTAATGATCTCCTTCATGCTTTCAGGGGCTATCACAGGTGAATTATGGCTGTTTTTTGCATGCATTCTACCTGTACACAAATTTGATATTCAGGGTATTGGTACACAGATGACGGTGAGCACTGTCAGAAGCATGGATGGGACAAATGCTTTCCTGTGGTTAAATATTTATCCTAATTTTTATTCATTCATCTATTTTTCTTTACGTTTTTTCCTTTTGCAATACATGCTTTCATTTTACACTTGCATCAGTTTTCACAGCATCTTTAGATATGTACAGCTAACAGAGAATGAATGGTTGACATGGCAGCCTAGCTTGCAACCTCATGCAATACAGCCGGCCCACACAGGCATTATTCATTTGACGCTCCATTAATTACATTTTCATTTGATGGCACAAATCAAAATCAAATTCTTCACTCTGATGTAACAGCCACACACCAGAATCATGGATCAAATCGAAAATCTAGAAAAAAAAAAGGTTGTCTTCTTCCATTATTACTGCAAATACCACTACAACTGTCTGCATGTGTATACAATTAGGGCATATTATGCGTGTTATCATGTACAGATGTACAGCGAAACACGCCGGTATGACGACATACATTGTACATACAGTGTATGTTTACCATGCAATGACGACATACATGGATTCATTGTATGTTTACCGGTTACCATGTCGTCATGCTCCAGAGGAAATGCACCCATGCAATTTGTATGCAGTCACTGGATCCCCTGCAAGCCATGCCTAGTCAGGGGTCACTGATTCCGAACACTCATGTGCTTTGTCTTCATGCCCCAATGATATTACACATGTAAACAATGCACAGAAACCAGAGTCGCATGTACCATGTACCATGTACGAGCATTCGCATTCGCATGTGACAAACGAACTTGCCCCCCCCCCCCCCCCCCACACACACACACACACACATCACCATCACCTCAGAAACAAAGGCAGGGGTGGGTGAATTTTGCCATGCTACAAGAAGGGACATTAAGATTCAGAATTCAGAATTCAGATTTCATTTTGTACACATTTCAGAAATTCTTCTGGTTCATATGATACAACCGAGTAAACATATTGTCAGAGGTGATCAACATACTCACATCAAACTAAAATGTCAGACGTTTAATAATCTGTAACAGTGCCAATAGCAGAGAATCTCTTAAGGAAGTTGAGGTATAACCCATTCAAGGACTTGTTTTATATAATCTTTATGGCACAGCCCCATCAGAGCTACAGAGAAATATATGAACTAGCAGCTCTCATTTACAAAAGCACCAATAGAAGATTAAAATACACACAGAATATTGACATGACTTGAAGTTGAACTCATGACTCCTTGGGTAAACAGACCATGATTGTTGATTCATGGTAACAGTTCACATTAATACTTCTGTATTGAAAGACTTTAACAATGCTGTAGACAACCACAGGACATCACCAAGAGTTGAAGTACAAGTGTACAAGAAAGGTAATAATAACAATGATGACAATAATATGAAAATTTATACAGTGCTTATGGAATGGTGAAAATGTTTCTCAGCACTTTACAATTAACAAAAGAGAAATTAACATCTGTAGATCGACTACAAAATTTTACAAATAATCCACCGAGACCACAATTGTATGGCTTGTGCCGAAAGGGTAGGTTGGGTGGTGGCGCGTCGCGTTAATGGGAACACCACCCTTCGTCCAAAGCCCCCCCCCCCCCCCCCCCCCCCCCCCCCCCGGTTTTGCCGAAAGGGTGCGTTGGGAGCGTTGCGTCCCGTCGCGTCGACTGGAACCCCACCCTTTGTCCAAAGCCCCCCTCCCCCCCCCCCCCCCCCACCCCGGTATTGCCGAAAGGGTGCGTTGGTAATTTTTCTCATGTACTATTAAAAAACGAGTTTTGAATTTATATTTAACCTTCAAACAACCATTTCAAAGAGGCTATCGTCCGGATCTAATATTTAGTTCGTCCAATGTTCATTTGGTCCAATATCCATTCGGTCTAATATACGTTTCTGTTTTACATTACAGGGCATGGATCATGTGGATAATCAGTGGCTTATCTATTATAGTCCAGCTGCTGGGGGTGCTGGCCTGGCACCATGGGGGAGGCGCGAGGGACCCTAAACTTTACCTTAATCTTATTTCATGTGTATTATGAACATCTGTTTTCTCCCTAAATGCAGGGTCAGAGGGTAGTCCGTAGTCATAGAAAAAGACCCCCCCCCTCCAAAAAAAAACTAGAAATATCACTTAAGGTGATTAATACCCCCGCCCCGTGACGACAGTCTTACCCAAGGAATGATCTTTTTTGTTTGATCTTCTGCCATTTAAATGCCGTTACCATGGCAACGCAGCTTCCGACACGTCCGAAAAATATGTCTTGCACATCTTCCCACCAAGACTATTGTGTGTGCCACATTTCATAAGCTTTTGTCAAAAACTGAGGAAGTAGTTCAATCCACAAGATCTTTCCTTGATCTCCCACCATTAATATGCTGTTACCATGGCAACGCAGCTTCCGACACATCCAAAAAATATGTCTCGCACATCTTCCCACCAAGACCAATGTGTGTGCCACATTTCATGAGCTTCAGTCGAATACAGAGGAAGTAGTTCAATCCGCAAGATCTTTCCTTGATCTTCTGCCATTTATATGCCGTTACCATGGCAACGCAGCTTCCGACACGTCCGAAAAATATGTCTTCCACATCTTCCCACCAAGATCAAGGTGTGTGCCACATTTCATAAGCTTTGGTCAAAAAACTGAGGAAGTAGTTAAATCCGCAAGATCTTTCCTTGATCTTCTGCCATTAATATGCCGTTACCATGGCAACGTAATTTCGGGTACTGTCAAAAAATGCGTCTTGCACATCTACAACCAAAGGCACACATCTGTACCAAGTTTCATGGAAATTGGGCAAAAACTGAGGAAGTAGTTTGCAACACAAAATTTTCCATCATTTTGGCTCATAATATGTGAGCTGTTACCATGGCAACATACTTTTTGTCACTGTCAAGAAATGTGTCATGCTGACCTATATCCTAAGACAAACATTCAATATGAATTCCATGAGAATTGGAAGAACACTGATGAAGCAGTTTTGCCATGAAGCATTTTGCCCTATATTTTACCAATAACATGCCGTTACCATGGCAACGCACTTTTTGCCACTGCGGAAATATGTGTCTTGCACATTAACATATTCAGACGAACATCTGTACCTAATTTCATAAAAATTGATCAAAAACTGTGGGAGGAGTTCGCGACGCAAGATTTGTACCCATTTTTGCCCATAATATGCCGTTACCATGGCAACGTACTTTTGGGTACTGTCAAAAAATACGTCTTGCACATCTACAACCCAAGGCACACATCTGTGCCAAGTTTTATGGGAATCGGTTGAAAACTGAGGAAGTAGTTCGCGACGCAAGATTTGCAACGGACCGACCGCCCGACCGACCGTCCGCTGATTCCTATATACCCCCTTCAAACTTCGTTTGGCGGGGGTATAAAAAAAAAAAAAAATAGCCCAGTTGGTCATATAGATGAAACAATGATTGGACCAAATGGTACCTGATTAGACCAGGAGGATGGCTATTTAGACCAAATGACAATAAGATCAATGGTTATTAGACTAAATGGGTGTAGACTAAATGATGATAGACAGAGGCTAGACCAACTGGGCAATAGACCATAATTAATGATGTGTACACCAAATTTATATTGGACAAATTTGGTTTTATTTTAGACCATTTGATGATTAGACGAAATGGAATTAGACCAACTCATAATAGACCAAATCAGTATTTGATGATATAAATTGGTGTTAGACCAAAAATAGACCAAATGGCTATTATTAGACGAATTGACTGTAGACCAAATAGTAATTAAACCAAATAACAATTAGACCAAACAGTAATTGGACGAAATGATGACTAGACCAACTGGTTATTAGACCAACTGATATTAAACAGTCTATTAGACCAACTGGCTATAGACCAAGTGGTAATAGAGTGTAAACCGATCCGGACGATAGCCTCTTTGAAATGGTTGTTTGAAGGTTAATTCAAAACTCATATCTTAATATTACATGAGAAAAAGTACCAACGCACCTTTCGGCAAAACCGGGGGGGGGGGGGCTTTGGACGAAGGGTGGTGTTCCCATTAACGCGACGCGCCACCACCCAAACCACCCTTTCGGCACAAGCCCAATTATATAATCATCAGTTCTGTTCTTGAAAAAAATGGGTTTTGAGTTTCTTTTTGAAAATGTCAATTAATGGAGGTAGAGGATTGAATATGAGTAGGGAAGTTATTCCAGAGAAGGGAGGCACAAATGGAAAAAGCGCAATCACCAGTTGTAGGTGCAAGGTGAGGGCAAAATTTAAGCTTGTAATACAGTTTGAATTTAAGTTTGTAATATGGGAAGAGTATACATTTAAGTTTGTGTTTTTAAATACAGGAAGAATACATACATTGATTTCTAATAGATCCAGCCATCCCTTCATGCCTCCAATACATTACGGCTCAATGCGAAGATGTGATGTTCTGCCATACAGTATGTCCCAAAAATAATTACAACGGGGGCCTCCGCAATGATATCTTTAAAAATAGTGAATCAATCTAAATACAAATTCAGGGTATGAAACTATAACTCATTGCCCACATCTTACAGAAAACCCCACTCGATTTGCTTCAGTGTTCAAAGAGAAATACGGAATTTTGTCGAGGATGTCGGGAATCTCTTCTGTCCAAGTTCTGTCTATTATTCACACACAAGATCATCAAAATGCTAAACTCGGAAGAATCCGATTCATGACATGCTTTACAACAATCCATATTTCTCTGTGACCGCTTAATCAAATCGAATGGGGATTTCTGCAAAATAGAGCTAAAATGTTATATTTCAAGACCCTGAAGTAGCATTTAGAAATTTAATCATATTGGGCGTTATCAATGCGAAAATCTGATTGTACTTTTTTGGGGGGACATACTGCAGTAAGTCGCCCCAAAAATTACAATCAGATTTTCGAATTGACAGCACCCAATGTGATCAACCTGTCTAAGTGCTACTTCAGGGTCTTAAAATATAACATCTTAGCTCTATTTTGCAGAAAACCCCATGCAATTTGGTTAAGCGGTCACAGAGAAATGTGGATAGTTCTAAAGCATGTCATGAGTCTCATTCTTCCAATTTTAGCAATTCAATGCTCTTGTGTGTGAATAATAGACAGAATTTGGACAGAAGAGATTCCCAACATCCTCTACAAAATTCCTCATTTCTCTTTGACCACTGAAGCAAATCGAATGGAATTTTCTGTAAGATGTGGGCAATGAGTTATAGTTTCATACCCTGAATTTGTATATAGATTGATCCACTATTTTTAAAGATATCATTGCGGAGGGCCCCGTTGTAATTTTTTTGGGGACATACTGTACAATACCAATTTTCTGATGAACTTCATGCAGCATAGAGATGCCTTGTAAATGAAGGGTACTACCGAGTACAGTCAAACCTGTCCATAGCGGCCACCCAAGGGAGACAAAAAAATGGCTGTTATAGACAGCTGGCCACTACAGACAGGTTCTCAAACATGCTTTTTCTCTCAGAGGGAATTGTTTTAAGTGATTGTAGATATGGCAGGTGGTT
The DNA here is from genome assembly GCF_040938485.1 of Diadema antillarum. Lineage (NCBI taxonomy): Eukaryota > Metazoa > Echinodermata > Echinoidea > Diadematoida > Diadematidae > Diadema > Diadema antillarum. Next base: position 297,047 of record NW_027271737.1, read on the forward strand.
GCTATCATAGACAGATGGTCGCTAAGACAAGTTTGACTGTACAGTGACCTCTAAAATCACAGGTACATCAGCCTAAAATTTACTTAACTATGGAAATATGTTGCCTACACGATGGCACATGTTCATTCGACTACAGTTCGACCTCGATTATCTGGCCATGTCGGGACCGGCGCTCATCCGGATGAGCGAATAGGCCGGATATGGGAGACACAATGTTAATGCACCCGGTATATAGCTGCCGTCCAAGCTGCCGTCCCAGTGCACTGGCAGCTAGGCAGGTAGCGTACCCCGCAACGGTGGTTCTTATGGTGAATTTATAGATCATGACTGCTTACTTTTACGATTATAATGTGGTGTGAATTTATGTTAGTTCTGTCGGGAATATTGTAGGTACAAATTGTAAATCGTGTGAGTTTTGTAGAAATTCTAATTGAGTTTAAAGTCACTGTTTTTTCTCAATTTTTGGATGAAAAATAAAAGTCCTTCACTGCGTGAACGCGTCCGGATAATAGAGATTTCCGGATAAAAGGAGGCCAGATAATCGAGGTGGAACTGTATATTTGGAAGGTACATGTCCCCACATGTTCCCACATATCTAGTGGGAAAGGCCCATACTAAAGGACTAAACAAGCAGTCTTTGAGTCTCCCTGGTATAAATCTTTGCAATCATTTTCACATACAATGTACATGTATTAACTGCGACCTCCTCAGTCATAATAGTACTAAACCTTCATAACCTGTACTACAATGTAGCAAAAACAAGATGCAGAAAACTGCTTGTCCAATAGGGGTTGGTCAGTGGAATAAAATGTCCAGTCAAAAGGGTCCTGAGCTTTCACTCCCAGTAGAATCTTTGTCAGAAGCAAAATAATGGTATATCTTGTACATGTAGATCGATACACAAGCACACATATAGACTGTACACAAGATGCATGTCTGGGAGGGGCTGGGGACACTGCACAAAGATACCGAAAGGGGTACCTTAGGTTAGGCGTCAAATTTCTCTTTATATACAGTATGTAAGATTCTCTTTGTCGACTGCAGAACCAAGCTCTATCTATAGGTACGATACACAATTATAACAAAGCTGTAAAGCACCGAGTCAGAGCACGATCTTACTTGCACGGTGCTTGAAAGGGGGACCCTCCTTGCAAAACACCATGCCTACAAGTCCTCCTCCTCCCTCCTACAATTTGCTCCCTCACTAGGTTAAACCACTGTGATCGTCAGTGGAATGCACACATTTTTTGCACTCCACAATATCAAACCACAATCCTCATGAGACGAGAGAGAGAGAGAGAGAGAGACCAACAATAAGGCACATGTTGTGCATACAGCATTTCCATAAGTTTGGGGAGGGGGGGCAAGCAATTTGCTCAGATAGATCTGTGCAATGAATTGGAAGTTGCAGAGGGCCTGGCATGTCTTTGAAGCCAGTGATTTTTATTGTATTATTGTTACCATGGCACATTGGAGAGGGAGGTAACTAGTCCTGGGGGGTGTTTCATCAATTTAGTCAGCGCTCACAGTTTCAGCAAAATCCTTGGTTTTGATTGGCTGGGATGCTCTGGTCACTGACTCTTACTATGGTGATTGTCAGAGACTGACAACTTGTCAGCGCTGACAACTTTCATGAAACGGTACCCTGAAGGGAAATTATGTGGGTGTCAAGCCCGATCACTCCAAAGTGATATTGTCCGTGCCCCTTACCAAAAGATAAGACATAAACCACACACATCGCTTATAATTCACATGTATGTATGCAAACTTGCCCCCTAGCAGTCTCTGTAGAAACATTCAGTTGTGTGCCAACAGTGAGGTTTCAGCTGTGGTCCAAACCTAAATGCTCAGACAGAGAACTTACCCTTGCTTTTTCATGTTCTAATATCTCATGGAATTATGGGGATCGTTTAGGCTTTTTTGGTTTTGTTTTGTTTTATTTTGCTTTGCGTTAGATTGGATTACCAAGTATTTTCTACGGGCACTTTTGATGTGCCTAGCCAGGTAAGGAACATTCGCTCCTAAGGATGACGGTCTGTGATTTCATTTCTTGAGGAAGCAAAGTTTTCCAGTTCACCTGAACGTGTGCCATTAAAAACAACCACCAGCTACAACAAAACACAGTCTGATATAGGGACAACAGTCCAGATATCACTTCTACTGAGCTCTGCTAATTTTGCAAGCTCCATATAATTTACAACAGTACAACAAAAATCTGAATCGAACAACATACTACAACTAAACATATTATCCATTTCAATTACTATCCAATTCAATGGCAATTTGCCGGTACATTGTACAATCTCTCTCCATTGCTGTGTGATCAAGAGGCACACTGCACTAATATTGTTCAGCCATGATCATTTCAGAGGATATTTCCAGTATCAAACTATCAAAGTCACAAGGACAAAACTATGCTTTGACTTTATTGGGAAAACATCTTCTGTAATAAAAATATGTGTTTGATATTCACCCATTTCTGCCAGTCAAACATCTTAAATGTAAGTGCAGCCAAGAAAAAGGTTACAAGTACTCTTGTTTAGTTTGGGTTTAGAGCCACTTGTATGTTTATGTGTTGGTATTATGATACATACATGTACTATGGCTGTATTAAGAGAGTGTTCAAGAGCTAGTTATAAATGTATGTACAGCAGGAAGTGAAAAATTACTTGCCATTTATAAGTATCTGATTCCAAGAAAACACTATTTGACTAACATAACACTGACTCAATGTTATCTCAGCAACACCGCAAAGTCCTGCAGGAATTGTACAATGATAAAAGGTGACTGCACTTGGTTCAAGTCAAACATGAAAAGATGCAGCTATGAAAGTTTTGAACAAGATAATTGATGAAGAGGAAGAATAAGAATGTCACAAATTTTGTAACATCTCCAAAGTAAAATTAGATTGGCATAGATTTACACATTGTACATTATGTGGCCATGTCTAGAGTATTATAAAGTGACTACCAGGATTGCATTAGGATAGACTATGCTCGTACACTGTGTGAATGTGCCATGTGGATCTCGCATGTATAGCAATGCTGACTACAGCCAACACCAAACATAAAATGTTGACAAATTTGGCAATCCCTGGGGGCTAGTGTCAGCTAATTGCACATACATGTACTGTAAAACACAATATTTCCGCGGCATGAAATTTTTGCAAATGGTAGCCGACAGCCTTATTTGCAGCATGAAATTTTCGCGAGTTGCTTCTAACATTCAATGCATATAGTGTAGACAAGATCTTTATAGTGCATTTTAATTTCGCGAAAATTCGGCTCTTGCAAAATCAAAATGCACAGCATTCCTCGTTTTTACAGTAAAATCAGCAACAACAACTGTGGAGCTTATTTCAGCAAGACATCATTCAGCACCACGGGTCCAACACTACATTTGTAGATCCTAGAACTACAGCAGTACTCATCTTTACAGGGCGTTTAGAGCAACTTCATGATCAGGAGCACTCCTAAAGCGCTCTTAAAACTCTGTATATTCAAGAACAGACAATCGGACCCCAAAGCAACTCTGAAGTTATGCCTCTCTCAAGGCAAGGGTCAGGAGCGCTCCTGAAGTGCTCTGTACTCTATAAACGGTCATCAATGTTTTTAGAGCACTCCCGAAGTGGTATGCGGCACAATGCTGTGCATACGGCTCATAACATATGACATATGTTCAAATTTTCTGTGTTCCCAAAGGCTACAATGAGCGACAGTTACCATAACACGTATGCGCCTCTAAGCCACTTTGTGTGTGGTCTCGGCAGGAAGTGACTCTCTGTATGAACAGAGGGGGGCATACAATGCACTGTAAAATACAATATTTTTGTGGCATGAAATTTACACAATTGGAAGCCGACGGCCTTAATCGCAGCATGAAATTTTCGTGAGTTGCCTCTAACATTCAATGCATATACAGTACTGTAGCGCAGACAAGATCTTCAGCGTGCATTTTAATTTTAATTTTGCGAAACTCGGCTCTCGCGAAATTAAAATGCACACGAACATTCCTCATTTTACAGTATGTCAGAGTGCTTCAGGAGCGCTCCTGTACCAAACTTTGTGTATAAATGGGGTGTCATAATCTTGAGGTCAACCTGCTGACAGTCACTGACTTCAAGTTTGGGATCATCTTTAGTGCTAGCGTTGAGATGGCACTAACACCACCCTTAGCTCTGAACATCAAATCACCTGATGTCAGGCAATGTCTGGTAATTTTTAGATTTGATGTACTTTGGATACTGAAGATTGACTATTTTTGTCAACGAAACATTAAATGAGAATGAGCAGAATAGTTTTAGATATCCAGAGCTATTACTGCAGGGCTTTCACTAAGTTTTTTTTAACATTATAATTAGGTAGACAGTAGTGCATGGTGGGTGCAATGTGGGTTATGTTTGTGAAAAATATTGCTATTATCAGGTCATTTTACTTCTAGATAAGTTATGTTAAGGAAAAAAACCAAACACCTCACTATCAGGTCATTTTACATCTAGCCAAGGGTGAAAGGAAACCCCAATAAGGGTAATCTGGCAAGATTAGCCATTTCAAGCTTTATCTTAGTGTCTACAGGTTATCTCAGTCAGTTCTTGGCAATCAGCAAATGTAAAATTTTCTTCCTTCTTTCTGTCTTTTAGTAATATTAATGTTTATGGCTAGTCATACATGTGCTTAGATTTATTTGTATCATTAGTGATGGGTACATTATACAAAGAACACCATCAATGCCTAAAATGTGATTTGACTTCCCTGATGACAATTTACAGCTATTTGTGTTTCCCCCATCAAATTGCACGGAATCCTAACAGAGGTTACTGGTGGGTACTGACAGCCAAACCTGCCTAAGTAATAGTGGACACCTGTCCAAGCAGCCACCTGCTGTATATGGCCACTGAAAAATCTCCCTGTGAGAAAAGCCTTGTTGAAGACCCTGTGCATAGTGGCCACCTGTCTTCTAACATGGCCAGCAGACACTAATTTTGTACTCCTTGGTAAAACTTAATCTGCGTATAGTGGCCATTGACTGTAAGCACATTGTCAACAGCATCTCCATGCAGAGCTTAAGCCGTTGGGGACCAGCTGATATTGCTACAACATGCATTTCCCACAGACACCTGCCCGAGTACGCTCAGGACTTGTTTTCAACAGGTTAAAGGAGAAGTTTAAAACCATGGATTGAGTGAATACAGCAATATCAATAGAACGTACTGTATCAGTGAAAATTTGAGGAATATCAGACAATCCGTTCAAAAGTTACGAATGTTCTGTGTACCTGCCTGGTAGTCATTGCTGGATGAGAAGACTATTCCAGGTTCTTATGTCACATGTACAGTATAGAACGATATCAGGAAAATCAAAAAGAATTCCAAACAATATTATTCTATGCATGTGACATCACAAGCTGTAGTAGTCTTCTCATCCAGCAATGGCGGCACTAAAACTTCAAAAATTCATAACTTTTGAATGGATTGTAGGATTTTCCTCAAACTTTCACTGATGTTCTACTAATGTTGCTGCATTCTCTCAATTTGCATGTATTAAAGTGAACTTGTCTTTTAAGCTATGCCCTGATGTAGCTATCACATGCAAATAGGTACATGTAGTTGGAATGTGAAACAGACGCAGGCAATCACCAGCTGGCAGTTTCAGCTTTTCCCATGCAGTGTTTGCAGCATGATGTCACTTAGACACATGTATACATTTGTACATGTGATACTGATAGGGTGTTACTGATACATAAGGCCACATCACCTAGTCCAATGGCAATCAACCAATTGCTAATTAAAGTAAGTCTACATGAAACAAAACAGGCAAGTGTTAGCAGAATACAAAGCCAGGTGTGCAATAATTAATGCAACAAGCACAACAACTAAAGTGGAAAAGAAGAGAGGGAGGAGACTTACAAAGAAAAATGACACAATAACATGGACATCAAAACCGAATCTAACATTTTTCTAAATTATTGATGACAAGACCAGAGACTACTTTGTGAAGTTTGTGAAAACAAGGAGCACACTACACGTAGACATCAGGCAAGGCTAAACTGTACATACACACACCTTTTCACATGCACTTGAAACTAAAGTTTTTTTATCTTTTTATTCACGCTTTTTTCAATGCAATGAAAAAAAAAAAGTGTTGAATTCTTGTGCATGGACTAAAAAAAAAAAGAAGAAAAAAAAAAAAGAGAAGGTAATTCTCGCAATGCACATTGAGATGCAAAAATCAATTGTGCTTGAATTTTTAAAAAACTCTCGCCATAATATACCGGATACCCTGCGCAATGTGTGTGAACTGCACACAATGAAACTCATCATTTTTTTTTTTTTTTTTTTAAATCCCTTATGCAACTCTCCACATCAGTGTTTCCCCACGCTCAGCTAACTGGGTCCATGATCCGGTAATTATTTTAGGCATGTGCAGTTTAGAAATTTAAAGCACTTCATTTGCAGCCAAGTGATTTTCTCTTTATTTTTTTTCTCTCTTTTTATTTTTGTGGCATGTGTTGTAATGAATGGTGGCACATAAAATAAATGTTTGTACAGCGTATTGCGCTCCTGTGTGTGGATGCAGTTCACAATAAAAGGGTTGTGGGCAACTGAATCAATGTAAATTCACAAAGAGACCCAGAAGATTAATGTTTAGTGTCACAAGAGTCAGAAAGAGTCAGCCCAATATAACATGTCACTCACAATCATAATCAGATGCCTCTCAAACCATTCATAGCTCTGCCTGTTGCTGCATGTACGCAAGTGTGAATGCCTCTCAAGCTATTAAACACAGATTGCTGTCATTTCAACATGGCAGATTGTTAATCAACAAAGCAACACTTGCACCAAGTTGCAATTGCAGTGTGGTATTATCGGCAGACTGCTGTTTGCACAAGTAGAACCACTGAGTACAGTACTGGTAGCTAGAGTTTCTAGTCATCTTGACTGAATGCAGAGACTCCAACCCCAAGCACCCTCTGATCTGGAGATTCTCCCGCCCGAAACCCCTAGCAAACGGGAGACTCCAAGTTGATGTGTGCGAAGCGCGAAGTCCCTAGGATTCTAGATGTTCTCTGGTGCTATCTAAGGCTTATTTTTTCAATATACGATAGAAATAAGTAAGAAATCCTTTCCACCGGGAGACACAGAGCCAGGGCGGGAGAAATCAAATCTCAAACGGGAGAACGGGAGATTGTGCAAAAATGGGCTTTCGGCGGGAGATCTCCCGTCGAAAACGGGAGAGTTGGAGTCTCTGTGAATGAAACTGAAAGATCAGTCTGTATCTAATCGTCGGGGATATGGATATGGGGATATGTTCTGTGAGACTGCATCTGGCTTCATGGAATCCCCTCCTATACAGAGGAGAGCTGATAAAGTAAAAAAAATAAAGACTCCTCCGGACAGACAGATTTATCTGTCTGCAGTTCTGCAGTTTCTAGTCGTCTAACAGTAACATTAGCTTTCACTGTTTAGTGTTTTAATACTTAAATTATCCCGTCCCATTCATAGTATTGCTAGAAACTGACAACTGAACTACAACTAACATTACCATGATTACCAGTGACAATACCAGTGCTACAATTTACAAACATAGCTACTTGCACAGAATTCTGCATCACCTTTAAGTGTATGTATCACCTTTAATGTCAGGCAGCAGACTGTAGATGGTCTATTTACCTTCTCATGCATTTACGGCATTTACCACATCGCTTTTGTCGGCCAACATCTGAATGAAACTGAAGCTCCTCACTGGATGACCTCAGCTCAGGACAAAGTTTTCGGAGCTGTGTAGCGTTATTACAACTAAACGGTGGTTTTTACTCTGCTTGTGTAGCTGGTGATCTAGTTGGGGAGGAAGATTTTCTGTGTAAGCATGTCTTTCTCTCCGATGGCCCACAAATTCATGCTGGCTTTACGCCTTTGCAGAGCAAAGCAAGTGAAGATAGTTGTGTGTGCATTATGCACCACCGCAGAGTGACAGCTAGATTTTTTAGATAGTGAGTGCGAGCCAGCCGAAGAGAAGGCCAGGGAACATACAGGGCCCGTATGATGGGTGGTGGTGGATGGATGGTGGTACGGTACATTATGGTACGTTTACAAAAACATTGTATGGTAAATGAACGTTGAGGGAGGCAAACATATGCGTGAACTCGGATATGGATCTGTCGAATCAATCCGCGAAAGGATCTAAGCATCGCGCAACTTCGGCAAACTTCGTCAACTTGTGTTGCCATGGTCCGAAGAAGCGAATCAACATGGCGGAGTAAACGATGCGAAGAGAATTGTGATGGCATTCTGGAACGAACGGTAAATCATTGGGTAAGCATTGAAACCTGCCCTACACTACCACTTTCTCTTGGATTCTGTTTATGGTTTTGATTTAGGTGTTGTTACTGTAACATTTGATTTGATAATTCGTCGCGATCGTACATAAATCAGCTCAGCACGACAGCAGCTACGCGAGCTCGTTTCTGCTTCTCCCTGATTCGCCGGAGACTGTCGAGAGACTTACGGGCTGCAGTCCCTACCTCTGCCGGTGTCTGATTGACTGGGGTGCAGAGCAGCGCGATCTGATCTGGGCCACACCGCGCACCGGCATAAATCACAAGCTAGAAAAGATCTAACGTTGAGAGATCTTAAGGATCCTAGATCGGCTTTTTATGGCGATATACCGTTGGCGTTGTGTCAAACTTTAGCCGCTTGTTATAATATTGATATACTTGACAGAAAAATGAATATGAAATTAGACCCTAGCACGTCTATAAAACTATAAACATTATAATCACTGTACTTTGTAGACCTACCTCAGTTGCCTGGTGGTAGTGGTAGATAGAATTCTACATGGAAAAGTCACAGCAGGGATAGACAGAAAGATCCGTCTGTCCGGAGGACTCTTATGTATTTTGCCATTAACGCCGTCCTCCGTAGACAGACGGAAGGTTGTAGTACCCATTGCTGTGTGGAAGTTCTTAACCACTGTCTCTATGGAAAATTGGGTGAGGTACCTCACCCTTCTCGATTGCGTCTAATTCACGGCCCTAGGTCGGCAAATTTAAGCTTGAATAGTTAAATCAACTATTCAAGAATAGACTACACTCACCAGATTAATGAATAATCCAATATTTCGGTCGAATTTTCAACGCAAAACACATATCAACCAGCCCGTCGCGTCGTCCCGTTCAAACTGCAGAAACATACAGTATGAATCTATTAGCCAATCACATGCGAGGTAGTTTCTACGTGTTTTTTTTACTTAATAAAGTACCTCGCATGTGATTGGTTTACAGATTCAAAATGGCGACCTACAGCTAGCGAACGGCGATGTTGCGATATGGATAAAATTTCTGCATTATAACCGCGTTACTGTGAGTATTTCGATTGCAAAATGTGAGAAATTAACCCCAAATATTGCTGCATAATGTGTCATGTCATGTCAAACTTGTTTGAATGTAAAAAAGCTGTCTGAAATTTGGTTTATCGTAACGTTTGATCTGTGCGCTACTGCCACACAGGAGCTGGCATCATTGACTTCGGTCTGTATACCGAGGGGATCCGTGAAGCCAGACGCAGTCTCCGCGGAACATTCCCCGACGGACAGATACAGACCGATCTTTCGGTCAACAGCAGGGATAGACCTATCTAATATCCTACCTTTCAATTCACATTCTTTTTTTTTTCTTTTTCTTTTTTACAGACCCTTCTGTAAACAGGTAAAAAAGAAGAAACCAGGGAACACAGCTTGTAATTATGTCACAGTCAATGGATGGGATGAATGGACGGCTGAATGGGGTCAACAGTCGGGCCAATGGTTCACCTACAAAGAACTTTAATCTACCAGGAGTGGACCCAGAAAAGCTCAAAGGTCGACTGTATTCCTACGCCCCGCAACAAGTTTCTGTCAACAAGAAAGCCCTGAAGTTTGCAAGGACAACACCAGCGCAGCGTATCACCAGGGCAAAACCCACTACAGCCAAACTAGAGCCTCTGGTATGTGCTGGCCTGCAACATGCAGTTGGAATCTTGCAGTTGTTTGGTTTTGACTGATGTTGAGATCCAGCAGTCAACGGTTGTTTCTATATGAATTTAAATGAAAAATACAGGATAATGTATTCCTTTGCAGCATGCAACATCCCATGTGAAGTATCATATCGTAAAGGTACCGTTTGTATTTGTCATAAATGACTGAACAGGTATTAAATAGTACACATGAATACAAATGCACCGATACTAAGTGAACTTCAAAATAAATTCTGCTGGCATGTATTATCACAGTCATTACGTAGCATTTTTAGTTTGGGTACACAATAGCAGCATGAACAGCTCTACTATCATTCAGCCTTCAATATGATAAAATAATCCCTATTATGTGATCAAGTTGACTTGACAAAATAGTAAACATTCTATCAACACACAAAAAAGAATGAGAAAGTTATGAGATTTCAAATATGTCATAAATTTCTATGAATGTGACAGTTTATCACAGAGATCATCACTTCCACAATGATTTGTATACATTTTATAAACTGCGTAAAAGAATGAGAAAGTTATGAAATTTCAAAGTGTGATAAATTTCTTCAAATGTGACTGTTTATCACAGAGATTATCACTCCCACAATGCTTTGCATGTCTTTGTTGTTTTTTGTAACCAAACTTGCCTTCACTTTCCTTTTGCTTGATTTGACTGTATCATCAAAGCCAACTTTATCATGAAGTTGATTTTCACTTTAGATATTTTTTATAAAACTGGTTTAATGGTATTGAATACCATAGGGTAATATGTGTTATGGTCATATCAGTAGCATATGCATGAGATGATATGTTTGAGCACATCAGACAAATTTATAAATGTCTGTCCTTTATTGTGTATAATTATTGACCTGAAATGTATACAGTGCAGTGCTATACATGTATGTTGCAACATTACACTTCAACTAAAGAGTGCATCCTTCAGCAACTTCTCTAACTAGCTTCACTCCCCTATCACTTCCATGCCAGCCCGGGCTCGCAAAGTTCCAAGCAGAGAACCAGCCAGAGTATATCAGACAGAAAGCTGCGGAAGCATTAGCAGCCAAGGGCCATCTTGTTCCCCAACCCGCCCAGAGTGTAGGGGAGCCTGACTCCAAGAAGTCCAAGAGGTGCACCTCGGTGGAACCGCTTGACCGACCCACCTCAGCGTCCCCCTTGCCAGACCTGCCAGATGAACTGAGGCAGAAACAGGTGTGTTCATGTAATTCGCTGGTCTCTTGTGCCACAGCATGCTGCTTCTGTTGCCTGATAAATCAATGGCATTATGAAATACTCCTCAAAGTACCAGTAATTAAAACTATAAGTCACTTTTCAGGTACTGACATTCTTAACCCATTGAAGACTAGTCCCAAGTATACTCGGGCAGGTGTCTATGGAAAATGTGTGTTACAGCAAAATCAGCCCATCCTCAATGGGTTAAATGCATAATTTACCATTTCATATGAAACAAAAACCCAACTTTAGTGCTTCAAAATAGTTCTGAAATGTGAATTAGGGATAGAAACAACCAATGTAAACATTTTAATCAGTATAATTAATGTTAAGTATTGTTGAATGTACAAAATGTAAACAAAAGTTATACTAAAAATGTTTCAAGAATAAACTGTCTACAGTTATGGTTTATTGAGAAAAATAGAGATATCTTCTGATATTTTAGGCTTTATTGCAAAATTTTTGCATGAAAGGATGTTTTGTGATACAACTGACCTACACATTTAAGCGTAGAACCTTTTGTTTGCAAGTCCACAGCCTTACTCAACATTACTGTGCTTTCCTTTGGTATTATCAAATGACTTTAAATCTTTCTTCGTCCCCCCTCCCCGACTTAATACTTTGCTGCTGCACCTAACTTTAAGGAAGCAAAGATTTATATGAAGCTTTAATTTCTCTCTCACCTTCAATCTGCAGGAGTCACTCAGTGGCCACCCACTTCGCTCACCCACACCACCAAAGGAACCCAAGGATGCTAGTCCACGGGGACAGAGCAAGGGGGTATCCATGTCCCTGCCAACAGGGGCCCAAGGGTCAGACATGCTGGTCGGCTTGAGTGATATGGCTGCCATCATTCAGGCCATCAGGGAAAAGCCTCGACTCGGTTTTCTCTACATGAGTCCAGCAGTGCCAAAGTCATCCATCATGTACCATCCTTATAACCTCAAGTAAGCGGAATGCTGTCACATTCTTGTACTCTCAAGTGCTCTACTGTTCATAATCGCTCACTCACACTTGAATCACCCTACTCCATAATTTTCTTTCATGATCTTTTGTAATTCACCTGACATGGAGGCGTAGGATGTTACACAGATAAACAGGGTTTTTTGTACTCAAGGTTTTGTCATTTATAAAAGACTTGAGTAAAGCCAGATGAATGTGTCTATTTAAGGAATGACTGAGCAAAAGACTTTATCTCACTTGCAAACATTTTCCCTTATTTTATGTTTGTTTCCTGCAGAATTGTGTCACACAACAACATCTATGCACCCGACTACTACACCATCAGTCGCAAAGGCGTGACCAGAGTCAGGAATGGCAGCGAGGCAGAGTTCACCGAGCTGAACCGCTGGGAGCAAGAGTATCACTACTACACCAAGCTCATCAAAATCCCCCTCTTCTCGCTGTTCCGAAAGTGGAAGGCATTCTCCACGTGGAGGAAAAACGTGCGCTCCCGCCGGCTCACCTCCTGCAAGAAACAGCTCCAGGAGAACCTCTTCATTGTCAACGCTGTAAGTGATTTGAATCAAGTTGCCTCACAAATCACAAAAACCTCACTCCGAGAGGCAGTGGGGACTTTTGTTACACACCGTGGGTGAACATCTGTTGTAGCAGGTGACACCAACATAAGCTAAGACAAGGTTTTCCACCCCAATGAACTTGATTTCCAGTGGCATCTAGATGTTAGTATGTACAAATGTGTACACAGAAACCTCTTTAACTTTAGAAAAGATAAAATGCAGTGTTTGCTTCAATATTTAAACACCTGGAATTTAGGTATTACATCATTGAGACTTGTGATTTTTAAGAAGGACACTCCCCCCCCCAAAAAAAAAAAAAAAAAAAAAAAAACAACAACAACAACAACAACAACAAAAAACAACCCATCAACGACAACAAGTACAATCATCAGTAAAATTCATTTAAAAATGATCCCTCAAAAATGTCTCCTTGTATTTCTGGAATGTCTAATGAATGGACCCTTGTTTTCTTTAGAGTGAACTATTGTTGTCAAGTTGAGAAGTGTAAAGGAAACAGTTACATGCATGTACTTGCAGGAAAGGAATGTCATAACATGAGATATGCTCTCTCTTTACCCCAGTCCCTGAGGCCAGCTCTGCTGAACGTGAGAGAGATGTGCTACCGCATCAGTGACATGGGCCTGTGCAAGGTGGAGAAAGGCCACACCTACACACTCAACGAATTCACCATGGCACAGTTCACACAGCTGAATGAGGTATGGGACTTCCCTTGGAATCACTCCAGGGCTCTTACATGCACACTTTCATTCTTTCTCATTATTACATAATCATGCGTAGATTGTAGCGGCTCATTTGTGCAAGCATTTCTAGAAGTCATAGCCTATGTACAGAGCAATTTGTGATTTGCACAGCTATTCTCAAAGCTATTACATAGTAAGTAAAGGGTTTGAGGTTGCACATAGCACAACTTGATTTGGCACTCCCACAACACCAAGTACGACACAAGTAACTAAAGTGCAAGGCCCAAAATATTTGGCAGGCATACATGGTCCACTGTTAGGTCCAGTGCTTGTTTGTGCAATACTGTATTCTTGTTATACGTACAAATTAGTGTGACAATATACCGTATGAGTAATTTGCAGTACTGGTAACTCCCCTGAATGAAGTGGATGTGTTTTTGACACCCCTGATGTCAGTCTGGTCTCGGCTCAATTGACCTGCCAGACTGAGAGACCTGGGCAGACGATGATTTTGATTTGATATTACTTTAATACATCTGTTATTTTTAATACCTGAAAAGTGAAAACCTACAGTCCTATCAAAGCTTCCAGAAGAAATTCGATTAATAGGTACCAATTACATTTGTACTTGTCAACCTGTTATGCTTTCCTGTGAGCATCGTCAATGCTAGTCAATGTGAGCCTGGCTTTTTACAAGAAGGCCACTGCTCAAGTAACAATGGCAACTGTCAGATGGAATTGTGGTCTTTTGAATAAACTTGGGGAAGACCTGCTATTTCAGGTACTTTATGTGTCAATTGTAATTGGGTATTTGCTCAAATGCTCAAGCCTTATCGTTATGATACCATTATGCACTTTGCATGGACACACAGCATGTGCATGACTATTGTGAAGTTATAGCTGTCAAGAGGGGCAGAATTCAATTCTTGTCATATTTATAGGTGGCTCTCTATGTGTCCAAACAGTATTCAAAAGACAAACATCACCAGAAACACCAGATTTTGTTCTTTTATGCTGTTCCAATCATCTAAGGCCCCTCTCCCGAGGAGAGTCAGATGTCTAGACGCATACTTATTGATTTTTTTCATATCTGTCGCTCGCAGGTGTCCGGTCGTCTGGCTGAGTTCCGTGAGCTGGTGAAGGAGGTGGTGAGGAGTGCTTGTAGGACCGCCCTACTGGAAGCTGGCTTCACCCCAGACGACTACTTCCTGGACAATGACACTCCAGGAGGTATTGATTCAACATAACCCCCAGTTTATTTATCAGAATTTCAAACTGTCTCTCCTTTTTCAAAATTCTGGGCTCCACGTCTTTCCGAAATATCCTTTCCATTGCTTTCAACAAGGTAAAGCTCTCATTGGTCATCTTCCTTTATTCATGCAGATTCCTTTCCCCTTGGACAAGTCCTCCCTTTTTATGCCAGTTTACTACTGAAACTTCCTGGTAACAGTCAAACTATGGCAATAGTTTTAGCAGTGACTTGTAATGTTCCTATTTTTTCTGACTAAAAGCATCAACTCTCAAATTTGATTCTGTGAAATGTCATCTATTCTGCAGGCAGTTAGCAAAAGTGTGATGTGATCATGCACATGAGTTTTTAAATTCAGTTTTGTTGCTGTTACCTCATGCTGGGATGAATATCAGTCTCAGTGGTGTTCTCTCTATCTTCTAGTCACAGTCATAGCAGCAAAAAACAAACAAACAAACAAACAAACAAACATAATAAAACAAACATGACAAAAAAGAAATAAAGACAGAAAAGTGATTATGGTAAAAACAAGAACAATGGAAAAATTCATGAATGTCAGAAATTGTTAAGATTGTAGCCTGCAATCTCACACAGCCTTTCCCATATGCTGCATGTGTGATAGGGACTATACAGGCGTGCTTGTAGCGTCACATTTTCTGCCTCCTCTCTCAAGGGTCTGTGTATTCTCCCTATCTACAGAGGATGGAGTGCCCCCTGGTACAGCTGATTCCAGCTACATGATGCAGAGCAACTTTGACATGGATCTCTACCAGGATGCCCCAGACAAGATGACCTACACAGAGCAAGCCAACAAGCGAAGCCACTGCAGGAGGTTGACATGGTGAGAGTCTTCATCTTCATGGTACCATTGGGATGCGGGTAGGGGGGAGGGGGATGATTGGACGGTCTTGTCTGTCTTTAGTGTATCCCTCACCTTGAGTGAATAAGAGGGAAAACAGCTGAAATTAGGTTATACTGGTGTTCTAAAAGCCGCTATAGCAGTCCTTAACACCAAAAGAGAAAAGAATTGTTGGCTTTGACAAGCACATGATGTGTTATGATAACAATTGCATGTATTCAAGTTGTTTTGCTATTAAATGCTATTATTAAGTCAAAATAAGATATAAGAGAACAGTAAAGATTATGGGATTCACAAATGATATATCACAACATTTAAAACAAATGTATTTTCTCTGATGAGGAAAAAAACCCCAAGAAATTATTTTGGGAGGAATTGTCAACAAGTGAATCTATTCCTCCTGTCTGCAAGGTGCTGTTCAAGAACATGATGATCTTCTGTAATCTTAGGTGAATAGTAGGCATTCATGTGGACACAATAAAGTGTTGTCATTTCACAGACAGAGCTAAAGTGAAGATTATGCTCATGGGATGGAGAAAGCTATTTATTAAGTTTTTTATAAGATGCTACATAACATGACTTACTCTTGATCAAAATGCTCATCCATTTTTGTTCAGGTGTTTTATGTGATACATTCATTTATCTTTCTCCCCCATCAGTTTCATCCGCCTGGCTGACTACCTGATCGTGAATACCATGCACGTGCTGGCTGTAAACTCTGTTACCACCCTGCTCAATTACCTGAGAGAGCAGCTGCAGAACACCCCGACCCTGGCCCAGATCCAGGGCAGGGAGGAGGAAGAGGAGGAGGACAAAGATGATGACAAAGTGAGTTTTGAATCCGGAATCCACTGAGAAGATTTCAGAGATACTGCTGTTGATAGTTTGGTTACACCTGCAGCTGTTTTTTTTTCTTTGTATTTCTTTTCATCCTCTGTGTACCAGCATTTATGACATTCCTCCCATTTTTTCTATGTTAATCATTTACAAAATGTACGTTTTGTTGATATTACAGCCATGATTACCAGTTGACATGGAATTGAGGACTCTGCCAGAAAGGCATCATTAGATTGCAGATCTTGAGATTGAGGACCTACAATATACCTTCATCCTTTATGTATACGTCTAATGAGCACAGAAACACTGAGAGATGCAAAGATGCTGTGGAATGCACAGATGAACCAAATTTGAAGTGTGCCTGATTTCATCATCTGATTTGTATTGAATGAAGAACATCTCTCATCTTTTTCACCTTCTGCTATCCCGTTCAATGTAGGCTACAACCGTCGGTGGGACAAACAATGCCGCCTCGGTGAACGGCGGCCCCCCAGCCAATAACCTGGCTGACGACGGCATCGGTGGCACCGAACAGCCAGTCCTGGCCCCGCTCTACCTCACTGAGTTTGTCCTGGAGCCCCTCAACATCCTCTTCAGTCCTAATGTGGATGACTACCAGGACGGGATAGCAGAGACCATCAAGCGGTTCCAGGACTGTGTGCTCGGTGTCGAGAACCTGGTCCCAGACACATACTTTGATGCATTCACAAGGTAAAACTTTTTTGTTCCTGCAGCCCATATTTGTCATGATGAAATTTTGCACAATTTTACCCTGGTACAAAGACCATTCATATGAAGCGCAATTTTACAAGAAATAGTACTGTGATATCATGTAATTATAGCAACATTTAAAAAAAATGAAAAGAAATGTCCCATGCATTCAGGGTATGTTGGGGAAAACTGTATAGCTTCAAAATCATGTTTAAGGATAGACAAAGCACTAGGAATACTGCAGTTGACTGTTGACTGATTGTGTTAAATGTTGTATCATGGGAATGAAAATTGTCAGTCAACAAAATAAACTTCTGGCAGACTTCTGGTATAGAATCAGACTGAATGTATATAGTTATTTAACCAGGTCTATTTCTTAGCAAAACAGTAAATGATGTTATTTCATGATGATGATATAACCTCTACATCTTGCCTTGCAGACCAATCATCAACGGGAAGCTGGAGGAGAAGACGGCCGGAGACGGCCCGAGTCTGGACATCATGTTTGAGGATGACAAACATCTCCAAGGGGTCATTCAGAGCATCAGAGTAAGTCCCTTGCTTTGTGACCTGAAAACTTGACCAATGTCCTGAACCTAGTCATGAAATATAGTTTGTGTACAAGCCTTTCAAATTGCTACTGTTACAGCTGAATTAGTATGCTTTGTGAGATCTTTGATGTGGGAGAGGAAAGAGAAATAGAAAGAGGGAGGGAGAGAGAGAGAGATCTCTCCCCTCATGAATGCTTTGGAATTGAACCAACATGGAGTTACAGGGATGCAATTCACTGGGGCAGAAATTCTGAAAAGAAACAACAACCCAAAGCAAAGCTGATATGGCACTCAGTACACTGCAAAGTATCAGCAATGATAGCATAATGACACTTGAATTGAATGAATCATTCTTTTTTAAAAAATTGAATAGATACTATAAAATCAATAGGACATTGAAGAAAAAAAAGAATGACTTCAAATACCAATGAATGACTACTGGGCCCTGTTGCATAAAACCTGTACCGCTGGACTTACCGCTCCTTTCTAGCGGTAAGTCTTCAAATTAGCGGTAAATTTTATAATCCTTGATGCTGATTGGCTGTGACGCCTAATTTTGACGGTAGTTACCATTGAAATTCAATGGTAAGTTTTATGCAACGGGCCCCAGGTGTGTCTGATTTTGAGAACACTTTGCTTTGTACTTCTCTGACATGTACTCCTGTATTCTTTTCCTTGTAGGATGCTGTCAACAAGGCATTTGATGCCGCTAATCAGTATGCCGACACCTTTGAACCTTTCCGTGAGTTCTACAGAGAGAATGAGAGCACTGACCTTGATACTCTCAGTGCTCAGGAACCTGGTAAGTTTACTGAGAGAGAGAGAGAAATAAACCCTTAGTATATATTTTTTTTATTTTTTTTTATTTTTTTTAAATTTCAGCCTGCACTTGAGGTATCTTCAAATAGACAGCCTGCTTGGGTATATTGTCAGACCGTTTACAGAGTGCAAAAGTTACTTGAGGCTAGAGCAAATCTTCATGCCAGTCATGATAGATTTTTAGAATACTGGCCTTTCCTGTCAGTCACTTAACCCATTCCATACTGAATTCTGAAATGGCCATAGATTTAATGCGCAGGCCACCAGGTTCCCGTACAGAACAGGTTAAATTCTCACACACCAGATCCTTTCAGAGGATGATATATGTAAAAAAAAAAAAAAATAGTGTGATGATTGATCTCAATCAGCTATTACTTGATTGTTGTTCATTTCAGGTGTGCAGAAATGTACATTTAGTGTGCTTTGTCTCCAGTACCATCAATATTTTTTTTAATTTTGTCATTATTATTATTTTTATTTTTTTGCTGAATGTCCTTGCATCATTTTGAAGCTTTCCTGCACTTGTAGATACTGATTCCATAATGCGTAGTGATGATCAGACCAATATCAGTGATCACAAAAACAAAATGGAACCACTTACTTCTGTGATTTTTGCATGTTTGTGAATTTAGATCTGATATCATAACCCAGCGAAATAAATCCTCATCTCTTTTCCAGATGTCCAGTTCTTTGCTGAGGCCCTTGACCGCTACCACACCCAGCACAAGCAGGCAGTGTCCATCAAGGAGCGGCGCAGCATTGGCATGCTGCTGGTAGACAGTGCCCAGATGAAGAGCAAAGTCATCCCGTCCCCACTTAGATGTCTCAATGTGAGTTGACTCTAGTCTACCATACTTCTTAGTGGGATGATGGAAATTGTGCATGTTTAAAGTGAGTTTTGGGGGATCAGGAAAGAATAATAGGGATAGAAACTGTGACAGACGGTTTCCTATTAGTATTCTCTGTTATGTGTGTAACAACCTCAATGAGGAGATGGGGTAATCAAAAGCAAACTCATCACATTAACAATGATAGGCTGCATCACCACTGAATGTTTAGGAGGAATTGACAAAGAACTAACTTTATTTCTCAAGTGTCATGTGTGCGATCTCTCTCTCTCCAAAAACCTGTTATTTTTCATCCATATGGTTTTACTTGAACGAATTCATGAATTCATTAATTTGCGTACATGCATATTCATGAAATATATTTCTTAAAGTGTCACCCCACAATGAAGTAGAAGAATGGAGATGGAAAACATATTGGTAGCAGTGATGGCTTGAGATGGCAGAAGATGAGTTCCTCCCTTTCTGTTCACAGACTGCATATGTTATGTACCCTTTGAAGTTCCTGGACACAGGAGTTGACGTGCAGATCACAGACTTATCATGTCATAGATTCCTCGGCGAGAGCATATGAAATACTGAATTCCTCTGTGCTCTCTCTCATCGCAGGTCATCAACGATATGCTGCCGAAGCAGTCCAAGAAGCAGATGGACTTGCTGATTGCAGAGAGCCAGGATGCACAGTACAAGCTGGAGGTGGTACCGCAGACTACACTGGAGTTTGTGGAGAGCCTCACCTTCCTGGATGAAATTCAGCTCAGGGTGAGTCTTTTGTCATCCTTTACATTTTTCTCTTCTTTTTGAAGCAAAATGATCATGCTCTTTCTCTTTCTTTCTCTCTTTTTCTGTCTCTCTCTATTTTTCCTTCCCTGTCTCTTTCTCCTCCAGATCTTTGTTGTTTATGGTTTGGAAATTCTGAGATCTTTGCAATTTGTCATATATGAGGAGTGATGTTGATAAATTTCATTTGTAGTTTACGTGATGTGAACAGGTAGTGCTTTTGAAAAAGGCTGTTCTCTGGTATAGAAATGATATATATCTTAAAAAAAGAGACAATTCCTCATTGTTCCATCTCCTCTTATAGGAATGGATGTAGCAGTGATTTTTGTGGATGCAATTTTGTATGTAACAGTGTCTGTGTTATATTCTCCTCTGCCTGCTCGTAGATTGACGCTCTGGAAGCAGAGGCCAACATTGTGAAGGATATGTACGACCTGATTGATAGGTACCAAGTGCCCACGCCCCCGGAAGACTTTGCTGTCTACCAGACCTTGTCGCCCTCGGTTACGGCCGTCAAGGATGCCATAGACAAAGCGGTGGGCGAGAGGGACGCCAACATTGACAAGTTCTGCAACCACATGGACAAGGATATCTCTCAGCTCAACCGCGAGGTCAAGGGGGTCAAGCAAGAATCGCAGGTTAGTGTGAATATATTGGCTTCCTTTTGTGCAGACTTAAATTCAATTTTTCCATGTTACGTTCCCCATCTGTCTTGACATGATTTTTGGCTCTCCCTAGCTCACTTGTGTAGCATCTTTGTGATTCAAAGTGAAAATGTAACATTTGAAGAATATTTAAAAGAATATATGTCTCTAGTTAGGAGTTTTTCAATGTTTATCCATGAGAAAACATGTACAAATTTCCTAGTGTTTTCTTTAAATGCTTCTTACATCCATTTGCTTTCTCACAAAATAAACTATCAGATTTTCGAGCAAATGTTGATATGTTTCATGATTTCAATATTTTGCTATGTTCACCATACAGGATGACACTTAGACACGCCTATATCTTATCAAGTCCTCTTTAATCTTTCCTATGCAAGAAAGGTAGTCCGTTTGACTATGAATGTAGGGAAACTTTTTGCAAAGACCTATCATCTTTAGTTTCTTCACTTTGCTGTTTCAAAGTAGGAAAGTATATACATGCCAATAACAAATTCCTCCCATTTTGGTATATTGCAGAATCCCATAATCTTGGATGTGAATGCAGACAAGGAGAAGGTCAAAGCCATCCTGACCAAGCTGGGCACCACCCTTGATGAATTGCAGAAGCAAGCCTTCACCTTCAAGTCATACCAGAAGAATTTCAAGGTAAAGAATAGCATCTCCATTCTGTTAAAACCTTTCATCGGTCAGCAATGCAATCTTGTGTTCATTGCACCATCATGAGAATTTGTTTACTGTAGTTCAGTCCAAGATTGGTTAATTGGGAAGGTCTTGAAATAGTAAATAGTTGTTTGATTGACAAAGTTACTCTTTGTACTGTAGCAGTAACTTTGCCAACACATTGTCTCTCTTCTTGTTATTAAACTATTCTGATCAGTCAATTCACAATTTCAGATAGAGAGGGAATGATAGTGGGCAGTGAACCTTGCCATATGATACTTAGTAATTGTGTAGGGGGAACCTTGGTGTGACTTTTGAGGGATTTTGAATTAATTCACATGTGCATGCATTAACGTAGTCATTTAGCTCCATGCTCTTCTTTATTTATCTTAGGGTTCAGTGCGTTCAGTGTTGTACTGTATCTCTTTGTAGTTCCTATGCTACCTTCACATGAAGGGCCTTGGCCAACAAACGTGTGCCACAGGCCAGAGTGAAAGTTTGGTGTGAGTCTAGCCTCAGATTTGGACCAGTAAACCTCTCCTATGTAACACTGAGACTCCTCACTCAAATGAGCACGCCTTCCTTATCTGTAAAATACATGCACAAAGTGCTCAAAGAAGTTATTTGATGCTGGTGTATCCAAGATAATGTGAACTTTCATATGACTCTTGTAGGTGGAGGTGACAAAGTATGAGGAACTGGAGGAGACACATGCAGAGCTGAAACTCAAGCAGCTTTTGTGGGACTCACTGGATGAGTGGGACATCATGACAAATGGATGGACAGAGGTAAGAATGATGGCACACTGCTGCATTGTGTGTCTTCCCAATGTAGGAAGAGAAAAAAGAACATTAAATTTGTTCTTGTAACATTACACTGTTACTGCGAAAGGCATATCTTGTAATTTTAGCCCCCTTGAGATATCATTTAAGAACTCTCTGTCTGTTTCTAGTTGCGCCTCTGTGAAAGAATTTGGATATCTAGCCATCTCAATTCATACATTCAAATTCAGGATAGACTTCTATGGATAACTTACCTTAGAGATAGCATGTAGTTTGTTATCTCCCAAATTCTTATAAATCACAAAACTGAAATGGAAACTTCCGTCGTACGACGTCTCGCCGATTTACAATCAGCTTTATGTAGGCCTAGTCTGCAGGTTTAGATGTTTAACCGAATTCCGAACTCAAAACAGTTCTGACACTTCTAACGTTACGATCGCTTCTGCTGCTCACTGCTGCATGCTGCTGGCGACCAGCTAGACTGCACTCTACACTACCTAGTGAAGGCTGGGACTCGTAAGATTTCTCAGACCAATGCAAAAGGATGTATTAACTCAATCATAACCTTAAAAGTGAGTTGATTAGAAACCGTCACCATTATCGTTGGTAAGTACTGTTAGTAGCTATGCCGTAAGACCCAATGTCACCATGCCAGCTTGTGATTGTAAGTCCAACATTTTTGCACTTTCGTTGTTTTATTTACTCCATAGGCTGACTTCAATGGGCTTGATCCAGAGGAGTTGTCGACAAATGTCGCCAAGTACGGCAAGTCGGTGCATCAGCTGGAGAAAGGTCTGCCTCCAAACCATGTGGTTCCCAAACTCAAGGAGAAGGTGGAGGCCATGCGAGAGAAGGTGACTTTCAGATTAGCCATCAATCTTTATCTTTCTTCTACCTGTATTGATGATTATCATTTTTAGCAATCTTCACTTTGCTTGATTACAGGTGTTATCTTTTATGTTGATATATGAAGAAGAGTGTTTAGTTTGCACAATTTTCTAGTTGGCTTTCTTTGAAGCACTTGCCATGATCATTGCAACATGAATTGTTTCAATGGATGCCAATACATGGGAAATCATTTAAGAGCATTGTGTAACAAACTGCTGTACTTTCACGTTGAAATAGCTGTACATTCACCTTGAAATAACATTCAATGAATAATGTTAGTCACATGTAAATATGTAGACATAAGATATTTTAGAAAAAATTATGATCCATTAGAGATTAAACAGGAAAGGATGCCCTATTTACATATTGCAGTCAAACCTTTTGTTTTTATTTGAAAGGAGAGGTAAATATCTTCTTACTTAAAATGCATTGCCTCTTCTTGGATTTGCAATGCATTGCAGGGTGTGTGATATTAGCAAAATGTGTATATCTACAGCTTTACTTTGCCAGACCAGTCCCAAAATCAAAACTTTTACTCTATGGCTGTATATCTCTTGCATCTCCCACAGCTGCCTGTGATTGTCAACCTGCGGAACCCGTCCTTGAAGCAGCGCCACTGGGAGAAGGTGGAAACCATCCTCAACCACAAGTTCACCTCGGAGGAGCCCCTCACCCTGGGTCTGCTCACCAAGCTTGAAGCCTTCAACTTCACCGAGGAGATCGAGGAGGTCTCTGGGCAGGCGTCCAGTGAAGCAGCCCTTGAGGCGCTTCTGAAGAAGGTGAGGATTCCTCTCTGTTGAGAATTTACTCTCTTTACTTCAGGCATGCCTCTTTCTTTCTCTTACTGAAATAGATTGAAATGATTTTTATGTCATGATTTATTGACAGAAAAAGAAGAAGAAGAAATGTGCAAGGTTGCTAAATTTGAGCAACAGCTTTGGGAGCAGGTATTGTGCATTTCTAAGAGTCTTCTGTTTTTCAAAGTGTTATTTCATTTTAGGAATATGCTTAGATATGATTAAATGTCCATTTCCCTTAATGCATGTCCAACTAACATTCAAGGGAAACTAAGGTGTTATTTCTGATTGAGTGACCAGGGTTTACAATCATATGCATTTGTATATAATATATATTATCTGTTTTTAAGCAGAAAAAACAAAAGTGTCATTGAGCCATTGTAGATACGGATGAGAGTGTGATCTGTGGAAGAGAAAAAATATTTGTGTTCTTTGTGACATGATGGGATATTATGGCGAGATGTGCCTGCCAATGTCAAAGTGTTTTCATCTGCTTATGTTTAAGTGTTGTTTTCCATATATCCAAGCTTACTTTAAGTGCCATTGTTGATTTTCAGACACCTCTACACCTAAACCTTATGTTTGATTAGACAAGACATCTACATCTTGTCTGAAGAGATGATTATGTGGGCTATTGTCGTATTCTGTCATCCAACAGGTGGAAGACTCGTGGAAGACGACAGAGTTTGTCGTGCTCGCTCACCGCGACTCCAAGGACGTCTTCATCCTCGGAGGCACAGATGACATCCAGGTTCTACTGGACGACTCCCAGGTCAACATCTCCACCATCGCCAGCTCGCGCCACGTCGGACCCATCAAGCCCAGAGTGGATGAGTGGGTCAGGAACCTTGCCCTCTTCAATGAGACACTGGTAAGACTGTGGTGATGGTGTTTTTTTTCTCTCTCTCTCTCCTTTTTCCCCTCCAATATCTTGTAACAACTGATACTGCCTCGGTGAATCATAGCAAGCTTTAGATCTGTGATATGAATGCTAAAACAATACAGCCTCGTGGGTTGAACAATGGAAACAGCTGCCTTGCGCATGTGCAGAACACCATTTTTAGTCTGATAGCGTCATTACCTCTCGCGTGGCAAATCTAAAGCTCGCTATCATCCTATCAGTAAATAAAACATCAGTAATAGATAAATGCATCATTTTCTGTTATCTGCCTGATATTTGTTGATAATTCTGATATGTTAGTGTAGTCTGACTTTCACAAGTTTATCCCTTCATCTTTCCCCTCCCCCTAGGATGAGTGGCTGACATGCCAGAGGAACTGGCTCTACTTGGAGAGCATCTTCAGCGCTCCAGACATCCAGCGACAGCTCCCCGCCGAGGCCAAGATGTTCATGCAGGTGGACAAGTCCTGGAAGGAGATCATGCGCAAGGTCAACCGTCTGCCCCTGGCCATCCGTGCCGCCACCCAGCCCGGCCTCCTTGAGACGTTCAAGAATAACAATGCCCTCTTGGACCAGATCCAGAAATGTCTTGAGGCGTACCTGGAGTCCAAGCGATGCGTGTTCCCGAGGTGAGTGCCCTAATTTGACACCTGTTGATTCCCTTGTTCACCTGTATAGTCATTGCTTTTATCTGTACATGCCAACAGATGCGTGCTGATTTCAGCATTGTCATGGGGTACCAATCAGTGAATAAAAGGGCAAAGTGGTGCCATCAGTAGTGATATCCAATATGGTGGAAATCTTTGTGTGCTGATATGCAGTGGTGTATTGGAAGTGTGTCATCATTCCTTTTTTTTTGACTGACAAAATCTTTGTTTAAGACATACTCCAAGTACTGTTTTGTAATTTACTTGGATATACTGATTGTGTTTGATTGACTTTGATCTTTCAAAGAAAAAAAAGGGACTTCATGCTCATTCTTTATTTATCAAAATGTGAGTATAGAAGGAATCATGTGAAAAATGAGGCTAATACAACAGAAAGTAAACATTAGGTTTGCACTGTATTCTTGCCATTGTCAAAGATGACATGAATTTACTTCACATTGGAGATGATGAAGTTACATAGTTTTGATGAGATGTTAAGAACCTCAAAGTGGCTGACCTGGAAGAGTATCCCTTGTCTGGTTATCTCGCAGGTTTTACTTCCTGTCCAATGATGAGCTGCTGGAGATCCTGTCTCAGACCCGTAATCCTCACGCTGTGCAGCCCCATCTCAGGAAATGCTTTGATGCCATCGCCAAGCTGGAGTTTGGCACAGTGGCAGCCGACGGCAAGAGCTCTCCTACTGGGGACAAAGGTTTGTCAGTTTTACGAATTATCTTGTTTGAAAACTAACCTTCTTTCCAATGTCTTGAAGTCCACACGAGTGGGTTATGAATACCGCGTACAACAACTCCCCCAAAACACCTGCAGTTGTGCTCACTTAAAAAGAGTAACAAACAACCCTCTGTCATCGTGTTTATGTCTTGCCCTTAATCTGGTGATTAACATTCAGCTATTTTGATTCCTCTTGAAACTTGACCATTGACATACCATACTCCAGATGCATCAAAATATGCATTCTAAAATGTCTCCACACTGATTGTTTCATGAACCCAAGAACGATTTCTAATATACACTTCAGAGGGATGAAATAATTTGTTGTACTTAGCTCATCAAGTTTCCAAATATTGTGTGCTTTATCTTCTCACAACATGTGCCAAGACAAGACCTTTCCTCTCATGCAATAAAGTGTGTGTTTTTTCCCTCCCATGATGGCATTCCAGATCAAGCCACGACGAGCACCAACGACATCATCGCCATGATCTCGCCCGAGAACGAGAAGGTGGGCCTGGGCAAGGGGCTGAAGGCCCGAGGCAACGTGGAGGACTGGCTGGGCAAGGTGGAGGAGGCCATGATGTCCTCCCTGCGCCGCATCACCAAGGCAGCCCTGGCAGATTACGAGCTCAAGCCCAAGGAAGAGTGGATCGCAAACAATCCTTCACAGGTGCGGTCAGACGAGTCTTTGGTTTTATTTTCTTTCTCTCGCTCTCTGTTGTACAATCATGAATGTGTGCTTGTGTTTTCATTTGTGAATGCTTGCCAGGATGGTTTAAGCCTTGCACAATGGTGTACTTAGAATATAATATGGATACTGATACTGATAAAGCAATATCACAACAACATGAACAACATCAACAAACAGTACTATAAGAAACAAAAAACAAATGCTTGGCAAATAGACATGCATCAATAATCATTGAAATTTGATGTTATATTTTATCTCACTCTGTTTCAATAGGTAAGCATGTACAGCCCATTGATCAAAGTTTGCCGCTGCTAAACATTTCGTATCAGTCGGTCTCATGCTACTTCTTGGAAGGTTTCATGTCCCCAGCACAAATGCGTTAACCCTTCTGAAGGTGACCTTGATTAACTAAACTGTCCGTTATGTGCAGGTTGTTCTGACTGTGTCTCAAACCATGTGGGCCCGGGATGTGACCGAGGTGTTGGAGACGGACGGAGACAGACATGAGGCCATGAAGGAGTTCGAAGGGAAGAACTTTGACGTAAGTCATGTAGCCAGGCCTGTATCATTAAGTATATATTAAAGGGTTAGTTTGCATTGTCAAGGGTACTTGTGACAGCTACTGATATCTGTCAAAGTAGAGTAGAAAGTTTTGAGGGTGAAGTTTTTGATGATAATTTTGGTTACATTTCAGTCATTGAAGACATGTCTTTCTTTGAATGGGTGATAAAATTTTCCAGTTTACATAAACACATGGACTTACTACCAATTTCAATGTTTTAACGATATCGTTCAGATTGTATCATGTCTCATCAATCTCAAATATGGCCCTGCAGGGTCATGTCTCTTTTTCAGGGTGCAAGCCAATTTGATGAGGTTTCTTGGATTTAGTCACCCTTTGATATCTGTACTTATCATAATTCTGTTTCTGGCATACTGACAAATATGTTTGAATATGTTATGTTTGTAGCACAATGCATGTTTGAAAGCAACATAATATTCTAATCCTGGACTGCTGACTTGATTTGTAATTATCAGGGTCATGACTTAGTTCACGTTTCTCCACTCCTTGGTGTGATTTCATTCTGTGCAATATCGTGGCCCAGCAAAGAAGATCCTGCAATGAGTGTTCGTTGTTTTTTGGTTTGCAGAACCTGAACCAGCTGGCCGCCATGGTGCGAGGACAACTGCCCAAGCTGGTCAGGGCCATCCTGGGAGCCCAGATCACCATCGACGTCCACGCCAGGGACATCATCACCAGCATGGTCAAGAACAAGGTGGACTCCTCCAACAACTTTGAGTGGGTCAAGCAGCTGCGCTACTACTGGGACCTGGAGCTGGACAACTGTGTGGTGCGCATGTCCACCTCGCAGTACATCTATGGCTACGAGTACCTGGGGGCCTCCCCCCGTCTGGTTATCACCCCACTCACTGTGAGTTGAAAGCACTTTGCTGGCATGAAAGTAGAGGTTCTAAAACTCATGTAGAATGTATATATAGAAAATGTGTTAAATCATTCCCTCTCTACCTACCATACCTCACTGTCCCTTAACATGCCCTTGCAACACTGTAATGAAATTTGGTATTCATTGTTATATTTCTTTAAGAGATGATGTAGGTTCTGGTCATTATCTGATAGCATTGCATTTCCAACAAACAGTGCCCAGTATCACCCATAGCACCTGCATGCATAAAAAAGCATGAAAATGTGTTAAATCATCCAAGATTAGTAGAACCCTCTCCAACCGCCATAACTAACTGTTGGTTAATGATACGTTCTTGGAACATTGTGTGTAAGATAGGTTGGCATTCATCCTTTTGTTCTTTTAAAAGTTAACACAAGTTTTGGCTATTTTTTGATAGCATTGCATTTCCATCAAACAAGCAGTATCACCAGTTGCACCTGCATACATTAAAAAAAGCAAGTAACTAAACTAAGAAGTGTGTGAGGATGTCCTTCACAGTATTAGAAGGTAACATGGTGCCTGTTTTCATGGATACTAAGTATCTTTTCTCTCTGTCCAGGATCGATGCTACCTGTGTCTGATGGGTGCCCTCCAGCTAGACCTCGGGGGAGCACCGGCTGGACCAGCAGGCACTGGTAAGACCGAGACCACCAAGGACTTAGCCAAGGGTCTGGCCAAGCAGTGCGTGGTCTTCAACTGCTCCGACGGCCTGGACTACAAGATGATGGGGCGGTTCTTCTCCGGTCTGGCCCAGTCAGGGGCGTGGTGCTGTTTCGACGAGTTCAACAGGATTGACATTGAGGTGTTGTCTGTCATCGCTCAGCAGCTCATCACCATCAGAAATGCCAAGGCTGCCAAGGTTAGCAATCTCCTCAGGCGTCATCTCATTTCATTTTGTTCTTGAAATGGCTTGTGCTCCCTTCTAGGAGAGACTTAACATTGATGATCATTCCATGCCTACTCTATATACACGTAGTAACTTAAGTTATTGTCATCTGATGAGTTTACTATATCAGTAAGCATAAAAGTTACAACTACAGTTTGTAAAAGAGACTGTCATCTTAGAAGATTACTACATTAGTAAGCATTACAAGCTACAACAAGGTATAATGCACCACAAGTAAAAACCTCACAGGAAGCACTCCACAACTTACGTGGAAGAAATTATACAGCAAACAAATTCTAGTATATGTCATATGCTTTCTCCTACAGCTGTCCCGCTTCATGTTTGAGGGTCGTGAGATCAAGTTGATTCCGTCCTGCGCTGCCTTCATCACCATGAACCCTGGGTATGCCGGGAGAACCGAGCTGCCAGACAACCTTAAGGCTCTCTTTAGGCCCATCTCCATGATGGTTCCAGATTACGGTAAGTGTTGGATTGTCAGTTGTCTTTCAGAACTTGAGAAGGAAAAGTCTTAAAAATATAGGTCTTTAAATTGAGAAGATTATGCTAAGAAAATTTTCTATGTCAACCCAATGATTGTATCATTGGAAAATGCTTCCAGAAAGAAAAGAAAAAGAAAAAGAAGGAAGCCTAGCAATAGAGGTCTTGTCCCTCAAGGCCAATCTCACTGAGTTTGTGTATAAACTCAAACATCTAAAAAATGTCAGACTTAGTTTTGAGCAGATCAGAATCTGGCAATATGAAATGTTCTGTTTGTTGTATTGATACATTAGTCTGTACAAACTGTCTTTTATTCTCCTTATGCTACGCCACTATTCAGTTTCTTTCTCAAAAGAGGCAGAAGAGCTATGCCTTTCACCCCTGCACATCTCTTTGTTAATGTGTGTTACAAATGAGTAATCTCTGTCATGTTGTGTTAATCTGCCAGATTTGGGTAATGAATCATGGTGATTTGATATTGATCTGATGTGCTTTGATCCACAGCTCTCATCGCTGAAGTGATCCTATACTCTGAGGGCTTCGAGTCCTCCCGCAACCTTGCCCGAAAGATGACCCAGATGTACAAACTCTGCTCTGAGCAGCTGTCCCAGCAGGACCACTACGACTTTGGCATGCGTGCCGTCAAGTCCGTGCTGGTGATGGCCGGCGCCCTCAAGCGCAGCAATCCCGACCTTGGCGAGGACATTGTGCTGATCAGAGCTCTCAGGGACAGCAACCTTCCCAAGTTCCTGGCGGATGATGCCGTCCTTTTCAAGGTAACATTCTTGAGATCCAAGACAACAACTTTCTTCAGCAGTGTGTATCAGTGGGATGATTGTATACACCTAGCGTAACATACATTGCCAGTTTATAGAATTGCCCAGGAACCCCTGAGAAGCAATATATTAGGGGGATTGCATTGTAGAAATGATAATTACATGATTATGCGTTTATTTTTGCCTTACAAAGCTATATGGAATTGCCCATACCATGTCTTACAGAAACAATTCTGTTCACATGAAGTATACTGGTATGCATATTTTTCTTGACTGAACTAGTTCCAGCAATATCATGCAGGCATATCGCTTGAGAAAAAAAAAAATCATTATCAATTGGAAATTACAATGTCTTGAGCTGGAAAAGAATGTTGGCAAGGCCTAAATCAGGAATTTGCAGCTTGCTAATTTTGTGTTTAAAAAATAGTTGCAAATCTTCTTATGGAATGTAATAAATAGTTGATAGTATTCAAGGTAGGAAATTTCATGTGTGAGAGACTATTCCATGTAGTCTGTCATAATGCAGAAACATAGCAAAGTCAACCTAAAAAGATAGTACAGCAGTTCATGCTTGTATTTGCCTGAACTAGCGATCACTCATGGAAACGTTATACATGAGGAGGAGAAGGAAGTATGTGTCAACTTAAAACTGACTGATAGATATGACTGCATGGATGCCTGAAGAAGCAATAGCGCACAGTTTGAGTTATATTATGAGGGAAATGCCAATAGATTATAAAAAGAAAGATTATGCTGTACAATGTGGTGTGGTCTCTAATGTACCTGCATATTATAAAGTCATCTGATAATTTTAGGCAAAAGGAGATGGAATTATTTTCAGATGTGGTTGATTTTCTCTTTTTTCGTTTGTCTCCAGGGCATCCTGTCCGATCTGTTCCCGGGCTCGGTGCTGCCAGAGCACGACTACGGCCTGCTAGAGAAGACCATCATTGATTCCCTGGTGGCCAAGAACCTCCAGCCGGAGGACTGCATGGTGAAGAAAGTCATCCAGCTCTACGAGACCATGATCGTCAGACACGGCGTCATGCTCGTCGGTCCCACGGGAGGAGGCAAAACTACTGTGTATGAGGTGAGAGGAAATGGTGTTTAGAAGACCTCTCTCTCTGTCGCCCACTGGCAAAAGAACAGAACAACATCAATTTAGAACTATTTGTAAACTGACACAATATCCCTCTCACCCATTTTCTTGTTTTTGTGTGTGTTTATCACATATACTTCACAGTGATAAGTAAGGTAAATAAAGTAAATGAAGTTGTTTCAGAGTATAAAGTCATAAGTGGAATGATTTCTCATGAATCACTTTCATTAAAAAGAAAAGGTATCTAAAATAAAATTTTTGCTTAAAATGACAACTTCTTCCAAAAGTGGGGGTACAAGAAAATATTCCTGTACTTTCAGGGGAAAGGATATCTGATGATATTAACCCTTTGACCATAAACCATAGTACTGCTTGCTCAAAAACAGGGGGTGTAACTTTCATTCACGAAATGTGCTGTTGCATTATGTTTTACTACATGGATTTATCATCCCATCCTGATAGTGCCTGGCCAAGACCCTGACTGACCTCCACGCCGCCGGTGAAGATGTGCCCTACTACCAACCAGTGCGCACATACGTCCTGAACCCCAAGTCAGTGACAATGGGCGAGCTATATGGAGAGATCAACAAACTAACCCTTGAGTGGCAGGACGGACTCATGGCCCTCACTGTACGACAGGCTTCGGCTGTAAGTAGCTTGCTGCAACATCCCAAAAGTCACATTCTTTTGAAATTATCATTTGGTGATTGCGTAAGAGATTTAGCATGATTTTAACTAAGCAGCTGAGGTTAAGACATTGAGATGAAGCAGTATAAACCTTCACAGTCATGTTTCTCCCTTTACATTCTGATACTTTTCTGTGCAAGAGTCATTGAGTGCATGGTCATCTATTACCAACACTCTCTTTGTATGCTGAGAATAGCCAAGATTAGCTGTGTGAACGTGCATGCAGTATTTCCATCTTTGCTAAGATATTGTGCTATGCATTTCTTCCATTTTCTTACCCTCACTGGGAAATGTTGATATGATAGGACAATACTGATTCATGTTTATCAACATAGTAAGTATTAATGGTTAATGATTGTATGGACATTTGTATGTGGTCATATCAACATTGATTGTAATTAACCTTGTTTTATATGCTTCCCATGGTTACATATTTATGATTGCAATACACCAAGTTATATTATGTTTCTCCATTGTCATAAATTGACCCGCAGGACACAACCGACGACCACAAGTGGATCATCTGCGATGGTCCAGTGGACGCCCTCTGGATTGAGAACATGAACACCGTGCTGGATGACAACAAGATGCTGTGTCTGGCTAACAGCGAGCGCATCAAGCTCTCGGCCTCCATCCACATGGTGTTTGAGGTCCAGGATCTGGCTGTAGCCTCACCAGCCACAGTCAGCAGGTAACCCTCATTGTTGCTTGGGAAATCTGTAGTAGATATGAAGAGGGGAAAAGATGTGTATCAAATCCGCAGTTGCAAATTATACTCTTGTGAAAGTAGCAATAGTAAATAGTAGCCCCTCATTTTTTACAATATCTCTAAATATCTGCTGCACTCTGTATGAGTGTAGTTTTTGATTTCCACACAATGCATGTTTGATTGTAGCTCAAATCACTCATGCTCGTAATTCTAGTTAATGAGAGTATATCTCTCGAGTTTCTGATAATTTTCTTTGAATTTGCAAGAAAATAAGGGGTCTGATATATCAGGCAAACGATGGGGTTAATGTTCAGGCATGTTTACGTTGTTTTATGTCATTTAAAACTAGCATGAATTAATTTCAATCCTGGAAGTAACCCCCCCCCCCCCCCCCACCTTGCTCTACTTGTGGGTTTTTCTACCTTGTAAGGTTTTCTAAAAATATTTCTTGATGTTATCTGGACATGATTCAAGGTTCAAAATGCAACATGTAAGCGATCGTTACAACCTTAACTGATTTAAAGGTACTCAATTCCTGCAATTATTTAAATAACCACATTATATCAGTCAGGGCCTTGACTTTTATTCATTCAGTGTTAATCTAGTGTTCACTGTCATGTGAAGCACAAGTTTGATGGCTGTTTTCTCACCATGCATCATATACATAAGGTGTGGGATGGTGTACATCGACCCTGGAGAGCTGAAGTGGATGCCGTACGTGAGGACTTGGCTGGCCCGCTTCAAAGACAAACTCCAGGAGGAGACCTACAACTACCTCCTCGACCTCTTTGGGAACTATGTGGAAGACGGTCTCAAGTTCATCTTGAAGAAATGCACACAAGCCATCAACCAGGTATGCTTTGTGCCTGTTCTTTCATGTTTAATTGAATCTCTGTTTATTGAGGACTGGCACTAAACGACAGAAGAGACTGAAACAGTTACAATCAAATACCTGGGTGTTTATGTGTGAGCATTGCCAATTTTCCACCTTATTGAGCAACATTACTGGTGGCTTGGATGCATTATTTCAGCATGTACAATTTGCGTGCTCACAATACAAGGAAGCAAATAACAGAGTTGTGTTCTCACAATGTTGAGATTGCTCAAAGTTAGTGTGTATGCGTTTGTTGTGAGAAGCAGTTACTTTCTTGGAGACAGAGTTTTACCGTGTATCATACGATAAGATGATGCTGTGTGATTTGCTCCTCAGGTTGATATCAGTAAAGTGACCAGCCTGTGCTGCTTGCTGGAAGCCCTGCTCTTCCAGGACAAAGGATGCCCCAACCTGAGGATGGAAACGGCCAAGCTACACCCCATCATCTGCTCCACGTTCGTCTTCTGCTACCTGTGGGGCATCGGTGGCAACCTCATAGAGTCCTGCTGGGATTCCTTCGATACTTTCATCAGGAACCAGTTTGAGGATAACGGAGATGCCAAAGTGAGTTGGATTCGTCCTCATCCCTCACTCTCTTTTGTTTTTATCATCACTCTCAAAGCTTTAGAAGAGCGTCTAGAAATGCTTTTGCATATTTCTGCCTAATTATTTAAATAAATTAAAAGATGAATGCTTTGGCAGGGGCATTGTGTTTGTTTAGGTACGAAGATGATGAAACCATGCTCTGTTTATGGCATGAGTGGTACAAATTTAATTCTTCAAATAAGGGGAAAAACAGTGTCTTTTATGGTGTTGATGACCCTTTTTTGCTTAGAGAACGCCTTTGATTACAAATGTGCTCACTCCTTTTTGCACACCTAGTGGATTTGTTACAATGCTTTATCCATTTTACAAGATAGTTTGCTGGCAAAACTACTTCATTTACGCAGCAGTTGAAACAGGTGTTAAACATTTGTTTTTCAAGACACCTTTAAGGTTTTCTGTTACCAAATACTCCCAGAAAAACCACAAAACCACA
Source organism: Diadema antillarum (assembly GCF_040938485.1). Taxonomy (NCBI): domain Eukaryota; kingdom Metazoa; phylum Echinodermata; class Echinoidea; order Diadematoida; family Diadematidae; genus Diadema; species Diadema antillarum. The sequence continues at coordinate 331,945 of NW_027271737.1, forward strand.
CAAAGCTGACTATAACCAGGGTACTCTCAATGTTTGTCATCTTCACATGATTATTGTTGCAGAGAGGAGTGGATAGCCTTCATGATCTCCTCATAAATTGTAACTGTTCTGATCTTTCTGTGTGTCATTTACCTTCGCTAATCCTGGAGATTAGTCATCAACACTACATCGATTATGTAAATTGAGCAATGCAAGCTCAAGATTGCTTTCCTCTCTCTGGAAGAAATCTCAACCACAATTTACTATACATATTCCAAGTTTCCAGTGATTACAAAACTATTTCACCTTTACTGATCTTCCCTCTGCCTCAGCTGCCCACCAATGGGGACCTGTGGAGCTGCTACATGGATTTTGACTCCAAGCGCATGGACCTGTGGGAAAAAATAGTGCCTGCCTTCAAGTACAACCCTGAGATCCCCTTCTTTGAGATGCTTGTGCCCACAATGGACACGGTTCGCTTCGGCTACCTCATGGAGAAGCTCCTCCTCGTCAAGCACTCTGTTCTCTTCACTGGAACCACCGGAGTGGGGAAGGTATCCCTCTCTTTTTTTTCCATCTTTAGAATATTGTAGAATTTTTTTAGCATCATCTGGATGAAAGAAAAACAAATCTTTCTCAATTGTGGAGATTCTTCAGCTCTACAGATTTTTTTGTTTTTTTTTTTGAAGTGGGTGGGGGAGGATGAGACAGTGAAAGACATGAATTGTAAGGAGTGAAATTTGATGAGAAAGTTGTTCCATTCAATTTCTAAATTACAAACATCTCTACCCGACTGTTGGTAGACTACCTATTTTGTAGATTTTTTTTTTTTCCCCTCCAAAGTCATTTGTACATCCAAGGTAAAAAAAAATCTTCCTTCCACTTCTTTGATTTATAGTGGGGCAGATATGTGAAAAAGATGCTCACATCCGGCGGAAAGTATGAAATTTTGCATATAGGGGTATTTTGAGGCGCTGATTTCAAAAATTGCCGGATCCAAGAGATCTGATAACGGGGTCGGCCGCCATTTTGAATTCCAATATGGCCGCCGTCAAAGATCCCTATCTTCAGTTCTGAATGACATTAGCCATTGGAATTTGATATATAAAAGCATGAAGATATAATGACTTCAATAACACACTTATTTGATGTGTCTGACAAGCTGCACGGCAGCAAATTTGAATTAAATACGTATTTGCCATGTTGGAGTGTTGAAAATCTCTATCTCGGGTTTTTTAATTAGGCTACCTGATTGAGCGCGCGTTTGTAACTGATAGAGTGCGCGCTGATGTATTTACATTGTGACGTCAGTGAAAGGTGCATTATGCTTCCTTTTTGCTGCACTTTTTGACATGCCCGTGAATGTTAGTCGTGATGTTTGTCTTCGTAGCCACATTGGAATTCAAAACAGCAGGCATTGCGTTTGTCAGACACATCACATCAGTTAATATTTTAACTCAGTATCTTAACATACTTGTTTACACCTAATTTCAGGGTCACTCACCACTTAGAAAACGAGATAGGGATTTTGAATATTTCGTCGAGGCGGCCATATTGGAATTCAAAATGGCGGCCATTCGATGTTTGTCAGACACTCCGAATCAATCTGTCATCAAATTCAATGTGTCAAAACGCTCATGTGTACCAAATTTTGGTGCCACAGGTCATTCAGAACTGAAGATAGGGATCTTTGAATTTGTTTTGTGATGGCGGCCATATTGGAATTCAAAATGGCGGCCGACCCCGTGGTCAGATCTCTTGGATCCGGCAATATTTGAAATCAGCGCCCCAAAATACCTCTATATGCAAAATTTCATACTTTCCGCCGGATGTGAGCATTTCGACCAATTTTTGTTACATATCTGCCCTACTATTAGTGATGTGATAGGCAACTTGGTCAGGAGAAAAAAAATCAAGTGGAGTTGCTTGTCTCATGATGATCAACAACGATGTGAAGATAAAAAGTGCATTATTTGTATCATGTTGTTGTTTACCCACAGTCTGTGATTGCCCGTGGTCTGCTGGAAGGCATCGCGGAGAAGGCAGATTACGTCCCCATCTTCATGAACTTCTCGGCCCAAACCAGCAGCCAGAGGACTCAAGAGATCATTGAGGGAAAGCTGGAGAAGAAGAGAAAGACCATCCTTGGTATGGGCAAATACATCCCCCAAAAAACAAAAAAGTTTCATGTGATGACGTTGCTATGGCATAGCTCAACATTCTTACTCATTGTTTTGGGGTTGTTGGTTTTTTTTAAAATCACCATGTTTAGATTAGAGAAAGACCATACTGGGTATGGGCACATGCACCCTGCCCCCCCCCCCCCCCCAATAAAACAAAGAAGTTTTATGTGATGATAATGGCATTGCTATGGCAAAACTTGATATTCGTACTTATTGTTTGTTTGGTTCTTTTTATCAAGTTTAAACTTTTCTCATTAATGAGGTAACATGCAAAGAGTCAAGTATTATTGACTTCTTTGGTTGAAAACTGCGTACCTTCTTTCATCTTTTAAAACACAGGAGTCACTAAATTTTGCTTCTCGCAGGAGCACAAAGTTTATATCCACGTGCCCTTTTTTTTTATTTGCTTTATAAAAGCAGTGTCATTGTGATTCAAGAGAGCTGTAGTATCACTTTTGCTTGTTGGGTCTTACCTGTGTCCTGATTGATCCTTAATCATGTAGTAATATCTATATCTCTTCAGGTGCCCCTATTGGCAAGAGAGTCATTATCTTTGTTGATGATCTCAACATGCCCAAGCTGGACACCTATGGCTCTCAGCCACCCATCGAGCTTCTGAGACAGTACCAGGACTTTGGTGGACTGTATGACCGAGAGAAGATGTTCTGGAAGGACATTCAGGTAATCCCCAGAGAAAATTATGTCATTGTGATGTAAGCAAAGTTCTGTTAATTGTTATTGCCACACTTTGAACCTGTGGTGCTATGTGTGTTGCCTGTTTTATAGATCGCGCACTTCATTGATCTGTTTGTTTTTTTCAGGATGTGACTCTGGCTTCGGCGTGTGCCCCTCCGGGCGGGGGTCGCAACCCTGTCACGCCTCGTCTCATGCGCCACTTCAGCATGCTTTGCGTTCCCACTGCCTCTGACCACAGTCTCAAGCACATTTTCAAGGTCAGTTCTACAACCATTCAACCATCATGACCTCGGGAAATATGCATTTGATTTGATCTTAGTTTTTGAAATGCTTGTAATGCTGTAAAGAAGTCCTGTAGAAATTTAGAATGGCTGTGTCACTTAAGGACAAGTAATCTATATTATATAACAGTCAAGTTTGTTCATCATAATACGATGAATCTGTGATATTCTATTTTATTGCTTTTTGTTTGCCTGTTGTGTTTCGTAGTCCATTATCAGCGGCTTCCTGGCAGAGTTCCCCCCTGCTGTGAAAGAGCAAGCAGATGCCATTGTAGGCGCAGCAGTGGAGATCTATGGCCGCATGAGCACCGACCTCTTACCCACACCGGCCAAATCTCACTACGTCTTCAACCTCAGAGATCTCTCTAAATGTGTGCAGGGTAAGTTTGTCTCTTTCATAGTCCAGGTACATATAGCACAAGCCTGCACTGGATCAAAATGGAAGTTAAATCTTGACCCATGTTATCATCACCACTGACATGCAACAGTAATAATGTTTGCCTGGACCAACAAGTGATCATATAGTCCATGGAACTGCAATGGTTTTCTTGAGGTGCATAGGGCACAAAGTGTCGTGAATTAATCTTTGTTTTTTTTTTTAGTGGATGTTCCAGCAGAGTGGTTAATGAAGTTGATGATGCTGTGATGTTGTCAAATATGTGCACAGAAATGTAATTACAAGATTATAATATACATGATATTGATGTCAGTAATCATTGGTTTGAGACTGTTGGTCATACAGGCAAATGTTTCAATATGTATTGCCATTAGTATCTTGTTTGTTTCTGCCTTGCTAAGTTTGCAGCAAACCTTGTCATTTACTCGAAGATCTGTCAGAAGTTTCCATACCATTGGTCACCATTATTATGAGGGCTTTGAATCTTGAAAAGGTGCTATATGAATACTGGTCATGATGATGATGGTGATGATGATGATGATGGTGATGATAGTGATGATGATGGTGATGGTGATGATGATTCTGATTGTTGTTATCAAATCTATTTGAATTTTACTTTCAGATATGTTGTACTTTGTTCAGTCAGTGACCCAAAGTCAATTTGCTTTGAATGGATTCCCCAGGTGTCCTCCAGGCAGACCCGGGTATCATCCGTGACCAGGTGGGCATCTTCCGGATCTTCTGCCACGAGTGCCAGCGTGTCTTCCACGACCGCCTCATCAACAACGAGGACAAGAAGTACTTCAATGAGATCATGGCCGAGATGGCCAACAAGCACTTCAGTCAGAACATCGACCCCGAGACCTTCGTCACCAAGCCCATCATCTTCGGAGACTTCATGAAGATGGGGGCCGACGAGGCGGACAAGCTCTACGAAGACATCGTGGATCTGAACAAACTCAGGAATGTCCTCGGGGATGTGAGTGTCACTTTTGAACTAGCTGACATAATTCAAACAAACAAACATGTAAACAAGTATAAATGTACTTTTGTTGGAGAGTTGCTCACTGTATCTTACATGTGCATGAAAGAGAAGAATTTTTTTTCCATCTTTGTGATATTGTCATTATTGCTCATACTTTTATCAATCTGCTATATCGTCCTCCTTGATGGTAGTAACCCTCTGCTGACACTCCCCTAATCTCCTCCATACTTCATCAAAAGATATGATCCAACATCAACTCAGCTAAATTTACCCCCCCAAAAAAAAAAAAAAAAAAAATCAAAAGAACTCATTCTGTACTAATTGTATCTGGCACTGGGATATTTAAGTGTTCCTTGAGTTCCCTTTCCTTTCCTTTGAATTTGTGTGGGTATTTTCCCATTCACATCACATTGAGAGGATAACTTAACATGGCAAAATGTTTACGTCACCATAGATTAGATGCTGGTGATGCATGTACCATGTGCTGCCATTTGAAGCCATTAGAGTCCATTCACATGCAATGACTGCCCCCCCCCCCCACATAGAAAGAATTTGCAAGTGGCAACTGCTACTTTTGACAAATATGGCACATCACACCTCTCACTTGTTTCTATTCCATCTTCATTGCAAGCGCATACTTTGATGTGCTTTGTCACAGTGAGATGAATGTTTTGCTTTCTTCATTGCATTTGCCAGTACCTTGATGACTACAATATGAGTTCCTCCAAGGAGATGAAGCTGGTGTTCTTCATGGACGCCATCCAGCATGTCTCCAGGTGAGAACTCACTCATGTAATCCTTTACACTGTACATATAGCAGTAAATGCAACCCTAAGGGTATTTTAATCACAGTAAATCAGCAAGCATGAAGTAAACAGGACGGTATTATAAGAGCTGCCATGGTAATGTTGCTGTCGAATTGTCCGCAGTGTTTGCTTTGTGCTTGAATGTTGCTAATTTCATGAGGTTGTTTTAGGAAAGGAACACTTTTTTTACATTAGGGACATTAAATTCTTCTATGTTAAATGGGAAAAAATCACTCTTTCATATGAATACAAGGTAATATAACATGCTGGTATTGAGCATTCTCAGCAAAAACCTTGATGTTTCACATGTTATGAGAAGAATTACATTAATATACCATTTAACAGAAATATTCAGGACAAAAGATGAACTATGGCTGCTGTTTGCTACTTACATTGATTAAATAATACATGTGTGGAAATCAATGCCAAAAGCATCAATTTCAGGGAATGTTCTCTCTTGAAACAGACTGAACCAAAACAAAAAACAAAAACAACAGAGCACAAAGGAATAAACTTCAAGTTTCCTTATCATAGATTCAACATGGTATTGCTTCTGTTCAAGTTGAAAACAAATTTGAATGATATTCATAATGTGTGCTTCCTCACCAAGGATCATCCGAGTGATTCGTCAGGAGCGAGGCAACGCCCTGCTGGTGGGCGTGGGTGGTACTGGCAAGCAGTCCCTGACTCGGCTGGCCTCCCACATCTGCGGCTACAAGTGCTTCCAGATTGAGCTGTCCCGTGGCTACAACTACGACTCCTTCCACGAGGACCTCAAGAAGCTCTACAACATGGCCGGCGTGGAGAACCAGAACACTGTCTTCCTCTTCACAGACACCCAGGTGAAGAACTTTGTCTCATGGGGACGCTGAGTGCAGTGCTTTACTCTGATATGATATCCTCAGTCATTGTGCAAAATATAAGTGTTGGTCAGGCAGAACTGCAAGTTGTCAATGACCTCCTTTCGTGTCTGGTTTGGACAGTGCTCTTCTGTATGTTTCCGTGGTCATATTTTTTTAATGCTTGGTAACACAATTAGGGCTACCACACCACACATGACTTTTATCATTCAGTTGATCTTGTATCTGAAATTGAACTACACAATACCCTTCTCAGGAAATGATCTGAATGATAATTTCTACTTTCGTGTGCACTGTAATTTCAATTTGTAAAAGGCCATTATATTTGAAATTGGATGCATCAATGCTCTTGTCTAGTCCAAATGTCTGAAGTAGCTACACCGTTTCCCCCTCCCCCCCCCCCAAAAAAAAGACCAGTTTTCTTGGAAAAGAGGGGTTATCTTGAATGTTATCTTGAGAGTTATTAACTATCTATTATTCATTTTGCATGTACAAATGGATTATTGCATTGTTGGCAAAACTAGACCAGGAACTTTAAACGATGATCATAAATATCCTTTGTGCTGGTAGATTGTGGTGGAAGAGTTCCTGGAAGACATCAACAACATTTTGAACTCTGGAGAGGTGCCCAACCTGTTTGAGCCGGACGAGTACGAGAGGGTGATCATTGGCTGCAGGCCAGCTGCCAAGGAGGTGGGGATACCGGAGGGCAATCGGGACGAGATCTACAACTTCTTCATCAGCCGCGTGCGCAAGAACCTGCACATCGTGCTCTGCATGAGTCCCGTGGGCGACTCCTTCCGGGCCCGCTGCCGCATGTTCCCTTCCCTCGTCAACTGCTGCACCATCGACTGGTTCGTGGAGTGGCCCAAGGAGGCCCTGCTGTCCGTCTCCAACACTTTCTTTGAGAGCATCGACCTTGGCAGTGATGAACTCAAGGTAAGGGGATCTCTCTAGGATGATTTTCTCACACATCTCAAGGGAAAATTTGTAGCTGCCCCTGCTTCAGTTCTATAGTGCACTATTGATGCCTAAGCTTGAGAGATATTTATAGGTAAATTGTAGTTACGATGTTAGAATAAAATCAGTCATTATTGTTTTGTTCCCTGTTCTGTAATCATTTATCGTTATCTAATGACTCTATGATTTTGAAACAAAAACTGAAATACTGAAAATGTCTTCTTGAGTTGAAAAAGCCCTATGCATATTGAAATTCTAGAACAATTAGACAAATATAGTGGAAAATGTAAGTATATTTTGTAAAGACAGTTTAATACCAAACTCTGTGTATATCAGGTGTATGTATATTTGAATCATCTATATGAACTGGTGATTGTTTGCTCTCAATAGGTGAAAGTAGCAGAGATGTGCGTGGAAATTCACGTCAGTGTCAGCACCATGGCAGAGCGCTACTACAATGAGCTGAGGAGACGTTACTACACCACTCCCACCAGCTACCTGGAACTCATCAATCTCTACTTCTCTATGCTGTCAGAGAAGAGGCGGTATGTGCACTCTCTGCTTTGCTGAGCCATCTGTATGTAGTATCCTATTTTGATAAAGCAATAATTCTGGGCCCCATTTCATAAAAGAAGTTAGGATAGCAACTCTTGCTGGAATGGCAACTTCTAATGGAAACAGCCAATCAGGAAGCTGGATTTTTGTCATTTCCATGACAATTGCCATTCCAGCAAGAGTTGCTATCATATCAACTTTGTATGAAATGGGGCCCTGGTCTTTGTAGACATGTGCAGTGACTCATATGCTCCTTTTATTACAGTCTCATTGTTGCCCACTTGCCATTGAATGTTTTGAAATTATCCTTCAAAACACCTTTGATCCTCAGATGTAAGCCTGCTTAAAGCCATGCAAGAGTTGCAAAATGAGGATGGCAAATTGTTTGTTCATGCCAACTGCAACAAAATCTTATACGCTTTCTGACTTCTGTTGGTACTTCTGTTGGTACTTCTATAACCTTCATGAATCTCAGTTAAATCTGTCCTGGAATTATGTAATGTTTTTCTTTCTTCTTTGTTGTCTTTCTCCTTAGCTATGTGTAGAAAAGTCTCAAACTGTCTTGATAGGAAAATAGGTAGATTGCACACATAGTGGGCTGATGATTATCATAATGTATTTCTTGAATATTTATCATCATTCTTTCTAATTTCTTCCTTTTCTTTTTTGCTTCAGTTTTTAGCTTTACTAAATGCTTGTTTATCAGGCAATTTCCTCTCAAATTTGTGACGCACTGCGGTAAAGTACTCGTGCAAAGCATGGGTGTAAGAGTAATGTCCGTCAAGTGAATTGAAATCCAAGACCATGTAGGAATATGATTACTTGTAAAATGTGTGCAAAGTTTATATAAGCATCCTTGTGCTGTCCCGTGCCGCCCCCAGGCAACTGGTTAATGCCCGAGACCGTGTCAAGAATGGTCTGACCAAGCTGCTTGAGACCAATGACCTTGTGGCGGACATGGAGGTCCAGCTAACCGCCCTCGAGCCCGAGCTGAAACAGAAGTCAGCAGACACAGAGAAACTCATGGAGAAGCTGGCTGTGGATCAGGAGAAGGCAGATCAGGTGAGTGGAGCTGGCGTGGTGCTGGTACAGTGAAACCTTGTCATGAAGAGATCAAATAGAACATACTGACTTCTAAGAAACAAAAGGATTATTGTGCTGGTCCCAACTCTTTATATTACGCTACCTCATTTTCCTACCCTGAGATTACTGATGTTACGGTGATTGCTGTGATTTTTAGGTCAACATTAGAATGTGGTTCCCCTGTACTGTGAGTATTTGCACTGATTAGTCCAGCTGTTTTCCCCAGCAAGTTCAAGAGGGCATTGGATACCACTATCCAGGAAATTATTATTGGATTTTGCACTCACATTACCCAATTTGATTCTTATGTAGTTATAATTGACAATAACTCGTATGTGGATCTACTAAAAAAGGGAAACTCAGTGGTAGCCATTTGCATGGTATGTGAGTGACAATCATGCTGATAAAATGTTCGGTACAGAATAGATTGTGTTTGATAATAAGACAGATGGCATTGTTATTGCTGTCGCCCTCGTATAGTATAGATGATGAGTGACGGTGTGTTTGGTGTTTTGGTGGGCGACAGGTGCGGAAAGTAGTGTTGGACGACGAGGCCACAGCCAAGGTGAAGGCGGAGGAGACTCAGGCCATTGCCGACGATGCCCAGAGGGACCTTGATGAGGCCCTGCCTGCTCTGGAGTCTGCCCAGAAGGCCCTGGACGCTCTGGACAAGAATGACATCGCTGAGATCAAGGTGTTCAACAAGCCACCGGACATGGTGTTGACCGTCATGGAAACCATCTGCATCCTCCTTACGGTCAAGTGAGTCCTCTTTGAGTAAACCTCGATGGAGGCAATAAATCAGTAAAGAGAATACTTGCTAGCATATCCTTACATTGAGAATCAGCATCATGAGAACTTCTCTGTGTGTCCATCATGACTGGTAATCCTATTCATCCAAGAACTGAATCCTGTTCCTGGCAATTAAAACAAACAACAACAACAACTCTGGCTTTACCTGTATTGTTGTATCTATTCATCATGATTGCAATTATCTTTGTCAGAGTTAGAGTCATGATAATATTGATAATAGTGATAATAGTGATAATGATGAAGATTATCATTGACTGCTGCTAATGCTGATATTTTTTTTCCGTCCGTCCTTCCGTCCGTCCGTAATAAATTTTGTGGACAGGGTAACTATCAAAACCTTTTAAGGTATCCTAATGAAACTTGGCATGTATGTGTATTAGGGGGTGAAGTTGTGCCTATCAACTTTTGGGTGCACATGGTCAAGGTCAAAGGTCAAAAGGTCAAGGTCAAATACGTAAATTTTCACTATTTCCTCCATATCTATGCAATGCCTGAAGATATTTTCTTGAAACTTAGTGTATACATGTATTACCCAATTAAGATTCTCTGGTGAAAGTCTTGGGTCATGAGGTCAAAGGTCAAAGGTCAAAAGGTCAAGTTAAAATATTAAAACTTCGCTTTTTTTCTCTGTACCTTGGAAATTGTTCAAGGTATCTTCATGGAACATAGTATATATACATGTACTGACTGGCAGTTATATCTAGAGAATCTAGGGTTCATAGGGTCAAAGGTCAGGGGTCAAAGGTCAAGTGCAACACGTCAAATTTTTACTATTTCCCTCATACATGTATTTATGTAATGCCAGCAATTTTTTTTTTGCACTTTGTGTATGCATGTATAACCTAGATTACGTGGAAATTTTCTTTTTCTCTTTTTTTTTTGGGGGGGGGGGGGATTTGCCTCAAAGGTCAAAAGGTCAAAGATCAAGGGAAAGTGCTGAACTGACTTTTTCCTCCATATCTCTGAAGTTGCTCAAGTTATCTTGAAACTTACTACATATTTATGCATGTTCTGCCTGACAGTGATTATCCTATGAATTTTAGGGTCAAAGGCCAAAAGAAAATGGTAACAGTGTACTTTTCAATACAGAAATTACACTTTTTCTCCATACCTTGAAAATTACAGTATTCATACACTTATGAATGGGTCAAAGTCAAGTTAAAGTCCTTGAATCCCCAAATACATGCTCTCCTATTCATCTAATTAAACCTAGGTAAAGGAAGGTGAACATTCAACACATTTGTGACAAACATGTAATTTCAATATTTTGCCAATATTGTGAAAATGTAATTATACATTGTCCACATGTACTATAGACCTATTAGGAGAATCATGCATTATGGCGGAGGCATAGCAGTCGCCTTAGCGACATTTCTAGTTTTTCCTCATTTTCATTTGGATGGACCATTGTTGAAATATTCATGTCATCATCAGTACATCATCTGTATGATTTTTTGTGTTAATGTTAATGTTTTTGTGGGCACTAGTATATTGCTTCATGATCGTCATTGTAGCCACCAATCTTCTGATATGTTCTTTTCTCCACAGACCTGACTGGCCGACTGCCAAGGGTTTACTGGGAGATCCCACCTTCCTGAAGAAGCTCATGGACTACGACAAGGACAACATCCCGGACAGCATTCTCAGGAAGCTGAAGAAGTACATTGAGAACCCAAAGTTTGTGCCTGAAGTTGTGGAGAAGACATCCAAGGTGAGTGCTTCATTTCTGGGTGGAGACTCGCTGTTCATCTTTGTCTGCATGCTATGTTTTTGTTTTTTGTTTTTTTGTTTTTGTTTTTTAACCTACTGAAATTAATTGTGTAAAATGATCATTATTGGTGGTTTACCGTTTGTGTATCTGCAAAGAATAAATGGTGATTACATGACATGATCATGATATCAGTTTACAATTTGTGTATCTGCAAGGAATAAATAGTGATCATATGAAATGATTATGATATTAGTTTCCCATTAGTGTATCTACGAAGCATAAAAATGGGGAAGATAGACTTAGTGACTTCTTTGCAAATAAAGTTTCAATACTTGTTAACAGACAGAATTTTTGTACCGAAATTGAAAGTTGTGTATGTGGAGCTGTGTTCTGTCTGCTTGTCACTTTGCAGGATTATGCAGTGAATGTATCAAACACCGAGATTAGTTATTTGATATAGTATTATGTCAGTTTATATTGAATACTTTCTCTTTGAAATACGATTTCCTTACTAAATTCAGGCCTGCAAGTCAATGTGCATGTGGGTCAGAGCCATGGATCTTTATGCTAAAGTCTTCAAGACTGTGGAACCCAAGAAACAGAAGTAAGTGGATGTCCTACAGGACATGAGTAGCTTTCTCTTATACCTCTTATACCTCTCAATGATACCATCAAGTCTAATAGCCCTAGTCTTGTTCAATGTTTTTAACATTTTAGAACTATGCAAACTATTGAAATCTGTAAAGGAGATAAAACCCAAATATTCATGTGGATTGAGTGAATGTAGCAACATAAGTTGGATACATCAGCGGAAGTTTGTGGAAAATCGGTTCAAAAGTTATGAATTTTTAAAGTTTTAGTACCAACACCTTGGATGAGAAGACTACAACATTTTGTGATATTAACATATGTACAAAGATGTAAAGAAATTATAAAGAAAATTCAAGATATTTTCACTCTTGTAGCATAATGAATGAACACGTGACTGACTTCTTTCAGAAAGCAGGGGAAATAACATTACCCCTTACATATGTCTGTAGCAATTAAAGTCAAGGGAATATGTACTTTTGATAAAAAATGAAAACTTGCAGAATTCTTTCTATGTTTTCTTTATATTGTTGTACCTATGTGGTGTAACGAACTAGAAGTCTTCTCATCCAGCGACAGCTGCACCAAAACTTTGAAAAATGCGTAACTTTTGAACAGATTATCCGATTTTGTTCAAACTTTCAGTGATGTGTTATTGCTGCATTCTCTCAATGCACATAGATATCTGAGATTCATTCCATCCAAAGCTGCAATCCAGACTGACAACTAGTTTTTATCGTGGCAATGAAATTAAGTACGTAAATATCCTTCATTTGCTTCTCAGGATAGCATTTTTACGTGAAATTTCAGAACTACATGAACTCATTATGCACCAAAATGGGTAGCTTTGCCAGACTTGATTAGCATGAATCGACTAGAACTAAACTTGTAAGGAATCAAGGTAGAATGTCGGTAGGGAAAGACATCCTATTCCCAAAATACCTTCATCACAGACCTCTTAAATAGGAAGGTAAGAAATGAGTGTAGATTTGTGGAGAACCATTTCTAATCAATCCAATGTTTTGTTGCCTCCAAGGCTTGCCGAGGCTGAAGCTGAGTTGGAGGCAACCATGTCAGTCCTGCGTGAGAAACAGCAGAAACTGGCCAACGTCGAGGCCCAGATCGCTGAACTCCAGGCCTCGTACGACCACAGTGTGAATGAGAAGGAGACGTTGGCCAGAAACATGGCCACTACGGCCGCCCGGCTAAAGAGGGCCGGCAAACTGACCACTGCCCTGGGCGATGAACAGGGACGTTGGGATGAGACAGTCAAGGTACGTCACGTTCATCATCTTTGTTTGAGCCGTCAAACCAAAAATGCTTATCCCAACATTTATTGTGCTGTGGCTAATTGTCAAGCTGTGCTTGATAAGTCTGTGGATGTTCAATGCACAAATTCTTCCCTCTGCTGCTTTCAATTTCATATTCAAGCTTTGTGTTCATATTAATTTCTATGATACTACAAACATTACCAGTAATTTATTTAATCACACAGGCATCTTTGTTGTAGCTGTTCATGGTGGTGGTGCTATTTGTTTCATTGATAATTCAAGGTCATTCTCCTGAAACGACTATCAATCACAGTAAAATTCACTCTTCTGAAACAAATGCTGTCACAACAAAATGGAAAAAAAAACTGTGCGGCGTAAACAAATTGATGAAACACGGCCTCTGAATACCATTGTTTTCCATTATCTTTGCAGGAGTTCAACAAAGAAATCGGCAACGTTGTGGGGAACGTGTTTGTGGCGGCCGCCTGTGTGGCGTACTACGGGGCTTTCACCAGCTCGTACCGCGTGGAGCTGGTGGACTATTGGACCCAGAGGTGCAAGGAACTGGAGATCCCTGTGACAGAGGAACTTTCTCTAATCAAGGTATGACATCTTGATTCTGATTGTGCAATATCTGGGTGGCATTTTTGGCATTAAAAAAACCCAACTATATAATGCATGAGGTGTATACCAGTATCTTGCAATAAATGGAAGGAAAACTAACAGAGCCTAGTCTTTGTTCCATTGAAATTCCAGGATGAATTGCTTTGTTCCAGTTGATTTTGACTTTGATTTCTTTTATGTGGGCTTTAAGGAAGCATTGAATACTTGATTAAAAGTACAATTGGTACCTGTGGCACTGACCGCTTTAAGTCCCCTCGAAATAAGTCTGAGCAATGACTGGGCAATGTAATAAAGTGCCTAATTGCCCAGGGGCACAAATTTGCTGAATTACATGTAATGAAGAACTCCAACTTAGAAACCTGAAATTACCTCATGATTAATAGACTTGGGTCTTTTCCACTGAGCCACATCAGTGCTTGGTGTAGTAGCAATGATGGTAAAATCTGTTCCTCTCATTTCTCTGACAGGTCTTGGCCGATCCATTCGAGATTCGTCAGTGGAATGCGGATGGCCTCCCTCGAGATGCAGTGTCTACAGAAAATGCCATTCTGGTCACTAGAGGGCGCCGTTGGCCACTCATGATTGACCCACAAGAACAGGTGAATATGTCTGCATCTGAATACACAATGCTTACTATGCATTGATCACTCACTGGTGCCCATAACAATATTTTTGTCCCCCAAGCCTCGTGAAGAGACACTCTTTGCAGGATGTAAACAGAGAATCCCTACTTTTCTCTTAAAGATTATGCTGTGTACTTGTAAAAATGGTCTTTATTGTAAGTCATACAAAGTGTTGTTTAGATTAATATTCTGTCATCCCTAACTCGCTTTGGAAGTTGAAAATTTTGCCTCCATCAAGCCAGTACATTTAGCCTTATGTTAGATAAATTAGAGAGGTATAGGAAACTCTAAAAGTGCATATGAAACATAACATGTCTACAGAGAGATCAACAGTAGAAACCATGTTAGTCATTGGAATTAGGTAAGAGGAATCAATCAGAATTGGGAGCAATTGTACAAATTATGCAAACTTATTCAATGTTTTCTCATGTTTAAACAAATGAATTTAAAAAAAGGTCATGTATTATATATCTTCATAACCCAGAACTGCATTTCACATTACCATTTCACTTCAATTTTATCATTACAGGCTAATCGTTGGATCCGCAACAGAGAGGCCAAGAACGGTCTGAAGGTGATCAAGTTGACCGACAACAACTTCCTGCGTACCCTGGAGAACGCCGTGCGGGTCGGTCTACCGGTACTCCTAGAGGATCTCGGGGAGACGCTGGACCCCGCCCTGGAGCCCATTCTCCTGAAGCAGACATTTGTGCAGGTATAATGACACTCCATCCTGTGTTTTAAAGAGAGTGCGAGTTTGATCCTAGCTCAGGGCATGATTCCACTTGATCAAGGATATATTTCTGCCACAAAAAAGTGAATATGTGTCAGAGCATTAGAAGCTGAAGATGATGTAGTCATGTCTTTTGTCAAGGATAGAGTTGCAAGTGATGTCGTTTTATAAACAGCTTGCTTGGGCATTGCCTTTAGTATTTAACAGAGAATAATAGCAAAAAAAGTAAATATGTATTTACAGAACAATAGATTGCCGATGCCACAACTAGCTGCATTTGTTTGTTGACTTCAAGATGAGTAATTTCCAAACCGATGTCAGTCATGCAGAAGAAATGCATGCATATGTCAAGACTCACAAGAGAGTAATGCTACAACTAAAGCTGGTTTTCATTTGTCTCAGACTCTTAATATCTCTGAAATGTTGCTCTTTATAGAATTATATATTTGTATGGCCTTTGTGATGGTTGCCTTTGCCTTCTGTAGGGTGGTCGTCTCCTGATCCGACTTGGAGACAGCGACATCGACTACGACAAGAATTTCCGCTTCTACATGACCACCAAGATGGCCAATCCCCACTACCTGCCCGAAGTCTGCATCAAAGTGACCATCATCAATTTCACTGTCACCAAATCGGGTCTGGAGGACCAGCTGCTCAGGTCAGTCTGCAATGTGCATGATTATTACCTCCGCCAAGGGAGGAGGTTATGTTTTCATTCCCGTTGGTTTGTCCATGTGCAAAATAAATTAAAAAGTTGGGAACGGATTTGGATGAAACTTGCAGGAAAAGTTGAGAATGACACAAGAAAAAGATTAAATTTTGGTAGTGATCTGGAATTTTTTATTGATTTTATGAAGGATTTTCGATATTTTGGCAGGTAGGGTCAATGAACTTGGGAGTTCAAGCTGCATATTTTTGAGGTTTTCATACGTGCACAAAAGTGCATGCTCTAGTTTCTGCTAGGGCGAGGCGTGCTGTGCAGCTGAGGGTTAATGACGTAACAAAAGGCTTCTATATTTCAGGAGATCAGGCGATTTTCAGCATGCATACTTCTGGGTGGAAATCACTGATCTCTATGGAAAAACAAGATCATTTGTGGAAAGTAGCTGCTTGGCGGAGGTCTGCGCTCTCAGAGTGCTTCTCTAGTTTCAATGATTACTGGAGAATGACCCCTTTTGACCCCAATGCAATTACCTCGTCCCAACAGTGAATCCTCTAGCTGATTAAACACCTTTGTGTTTTAGATGTAAGGTGAGCTTGCAGAAAGGGGGAAAGAGGTATGTGCAGCTAGGGGGACAGGGGAAGTTAAATGACCTGACTGAAAAATGAAGTAGTCAAATCTATTGAGTTTCCTTTTCAGCTGCCTGCTCTTACAGCTCGAAGAAAGACCCATTTTTAAAAGACTTTGTGCAGAAATGACCGGTATAGCCAGGTGCCCGCACCTCGTCAGGGGCCCGAATACCGTCACCCCGCTTAAAAGTAGTCAAATCTACTTGACTCAGTTTCCTTCGCTCTGAAATTTTAATAGGGCTGCCTGCTCTTACAGCTTGAAGAATAAGGCTCAATTTGGCTAAAAGACTTTGTGCAGGGGGGGTCGGATGATGACATGACCGCGTACATGATTGATCACAGTAATATCGCTACACTAGGTGTTTGGTGGCTGCCTTGAAATTCTAACTTTAAAATTTTCTTTGTCTCCTATCAGTGACGTCGTTCGACTTGAGCGGCCAGACAGATCTGGAGGAGCAGCGAAATCAGCTGATTGTGAGGATCAACGCAGACAAGAACCAGCTGAAGGCCATTGAGGATCGCATCCTCAAGCTGCTCTTTGAGTCAGAGGGCAACATCCTGGATAACGAAGATCTCATCAACACTCTAAATGAATCAAAGGTTTGTGATTCCTAAGGTGTCTGCTTGCGTGTGAAAGCACTGAGAAGAATTTGACTGCAAGAACACAAAGTAAAAAATTGATTATCTGTGATAGTAAGTCAGATATAATGGCATGCATTATTAGTAGACTCGAGACACTTTTCCTCATGAACTCACAGGTGAATATTTAAATGCATGTTTTGATACTAGAGAGAATCAAATGTTGTTTTCTTCAGCTGTTTAAAATAGTAATTTGGTAATGAGTACCATCAATTGATCTGGGGGAAATCTGCTTCGTCATTATCATGCAATAAGAGCTGTTTGGCATTTAGACCCTGTTGGCACCTCGATACCAAATTCTCTGACTTATGCCGATACAAATGTCAGGCCAATATGGACAGATGGCACACTTATGGCTCCTTTCATTTTCAAAAATAAAAATCATTTCATTCGCATAGGGAGACATGTTTATAATGAGGGGAAACTGATCGAACATATGTATATATCATTGTTTGCTTCAAACCAGGTGACGTCTGGTGTCATCACCAAACGTCTCGCGGAGGCTGAACAGACCGAGGAGAAGATCACCATCGCCAGGGAGAAGTATCGCGTGGTTGCCACCAGGGGTTCGGTCATGTACTTTGTGGTCGCATCACTGGCCGAGATCGACCCCATGTACCAGTTCTCCCTCAAATATTTTAAGAATGTGAGTCTCAATGTTTATTCGTAATCCATGTTATTCGTAATCCATATGTAGAGAGATGGCTTTTATCTGGTTGATTAGAATATGAAGCAAGTAATAACCTACTGAGTAAAAAACTGAAGCATGCTTGTGAAGTACTTGTTTGAAGAGTCACCAGGAATTAAGCTTGGAACTTTGTTTTTTTCAAGGTAAAGCTTGAGAGGAAAGATGATTTTACTGATACTTATAGGCAATATTGCTTCAATGTCAACAGAGCAAGAGAATTTAAAATACCAAGACACCAGGCAAACATTAGCTGCATTGATACTTTTTTTTTTTTTAATAGCACATTGCAATAGTAACAAGTCACCGGGATAAGGATAGTGATTGATGTGAATAGATATCACATCAAATTACTGTGAAATGTGTTTCATTCCCTTTCAGCTCTTCAACTTGTGTATTGAGAACAGCGAGAAGAACAGCGACCTTCAGGAGAGGCTGAATATCTTGCTCAGACAGACGACCATTCAAGTCTACACCAACGTCTCCAGGTGTGTACTGCTTCTTCGTTCATCAGGGACCAAAACTTTGATATTGAATCTGTTATTGTTGTGTTGCCATCCAACCTCCTCCATCAAATCTTCGTCCTTGCCTGTATTTGGTTATAATATTTCCTCTGATGTCGTGTTGTAGATAGTGCAGGACATGAACAGTCACTGAGTGTGAGTACCGGTGGTCAATATGGTTATTTTACCTGTAAAAATTCCTCACTTACACTTCCATTCCACCTACAAGGTAGTTTGGCATTGGTGCAAAGTGAGTTGAAGCCTCTTTATTGAGAAGTTAACAAGATAGCAACCCAGTCTGCAAAAGCAAGTCATTTGTTAAATAATGAAACATATTAAAATCATTTTTGAATGCTCTTGATATTTCAGGAAAACAGATAATATCATCAAAGCTCATCCTCATGGTGAGCAGGATGGGGCAAGACCATTCTGTAAATATTTTGACTATCAATGAATACAAGACATGATATGAATGTATATTTGAGCTAGCATTCTTGACTACTCTCAACTGGCATATCAAATAAGATATTCAAGACATTATCATCATCATCATCATCATCATCATCATCATCATCATCTTATCAATGCAGTGAAAAAAGACAATAAATCAATGGCAGAGAATTAATATTACCCACATACATGGACAGTATAAAAGCAGTCACCTTTTTAATATATTTTGTCTTTTGCTTATTTTGTTCATTGCAGGGGTTTGTTTGAAGTCCACAAACTAGTCTTCTCCTTCATGCTCTGCATCGACATCATGCGGCAGGAAGAAAAAGTGACCGATGATGAGTGGAACTTCTTCCTCAGAGGGGCACCGGGAGTAGATCAGGTAGAGTCACTCCAATCACCAGGGCCCTGTTGCATGAAACTATGGTAGCTGTCAAATCAAATGATAACTGCCATAGCAACACCATTCCATATCTAATCAAAGCTAAGAAATCACTGATGGTTACCATTGATTGTAGAGTTACCATTAGTTGTAAAGTTACCATTTTTTTTAAAATCAAAATGTGTGTAGCAGATTTAAAAAAAAAAGAAATCTGTATATGACCCCAACATTCTTGTCTTCCAGTTGGGTAAACCCATCATGACACTGATTCTTAGTCTAGTTAGTAGGAGCATTTCCCTATTTCCTTTATTAGACTCTTCAAAGACCTCGGAAGAAAAAAAAAATGCTCTCTGCCTTCATGTAACACTTCATATGCTTGCTTTCCTCTCCAGGAGCGTCCCCCCAAACCAGACGTTCCATGGCTGACAGATGTCATGTGGAAAATCTGCTGTGAGCTAGATGACTCCATTCCGGCATACAGGGGCATCATTAAGGAAATCACTGCCACACCCATCTTCTGCAAGATGGGAAGACTAGACGTATGTCTTTTTTTTTCTTGGATACCATCATTTTTACAACTCTTTTTGTGCCTGTCCCTGTGTTTTGTGTTTGTGTGATATATGTCAGCAAAGAAATATATGCTGTATGTAACTCCGCAATCCGTGTACAAATTAGAAAAATGAGAGTACACATATTGCTGTTGGGGTGACAAACCTTGAATCTAAAAAATGTCAAATATTTAGGAGAGCAAGAAAATGGCAGCCAAAGCACTTTAACAAGTGGGATCGCCTTTCCTTTGACATGCCGTGGTCGCTTCATTTTGTGGATGAGACAGCTAGGATTTGGATAGGACATCATTGAAGCTATTCTTTGACAATTAAAAAATGAAATCCTAAAAGATGATATTGACCAAAATTTGAGATATACAAGGTCTTGTCACCCCAGTGACAATATGCATTTTCAAGTTTCGATAAGTACTTTCAGATGTTCTTGACTTAAAATTTGGATGTAATGTTATGCATTCTCGTAGAGTTCTATGTAATGCTATCAGTCTTTTCATGATCATGTATTAGATGCCACTTTCAAGAATGTGACATATAATTTTGGCCCACTGCAGGTAAGAGCCAACCCAGAGTCATGGGAGGGATATGGACCCACCCCACCCCCATGGGTCCCTCCACAAGAGGGAGAAGAGGGTGACAACAAAAAGGATGATGGGAAGGTCATCGGTCACTGGGAGGAGCGACTGTCCAGCTTCCAGAAACTCATGATGGTCAAGTGCTTCATGGAAGAGAGTGTAAGTTTGCTGGCATTTTCCCTGTCAATTCAATTCTTTTCAGTTTGAGCGACATACAAAATCTAGTGATCAGATCTTGTATAAAGAAAGTGTTAGTCTACATCACTGCTATGTATGTCAGTCTTATGCCAGCAGTACCTTTACAGTGTGCAGTACTATGTTAATGAAGCAAAAACTTTGTGTACTAAGATGGTGTCTTACATTACTTTGCCATTACAGCCCTAAAGCCTGGAAAAATCCTTCTTTTTATAATGATTGTTTGCCTGCTATTTCTACTATTTTCTGTAAGTAACATTCTGTACGACATTTTTTTTATGTGTTGTGGATGTGTTCTTTTTAGGTGGTCTTCTGTGTGACCGACTTTGTCAGTGAGAACTTGGGCAAGACGTTTGTCGAGAGCCCCCCAGTCGACCTGGCCACCCTCTATGCGGACATGAACCCCTCCACACCCCTGGTATTCATCCTCAGCACGGGCTCCGATCCCATGGGTGCCTTCCAGCGATTCGCCAAGGAGAGAGGCTACCAGGACCACATCCAGGCCATCTCACTGGGTCAGGGCCAGGGGCCCGTGGCTGAAAAGATGATTGAGTCGGCCACCAAGAATGGAGACTGGGTCTTCCTTCAGGTAAGTGTCCTTTTATAGAGTAACACAAATGTGCTTAAATTAACTGTATCCCATTCCTCATCACTTGTGATGTGAAGCAGACATTGCATTTTAAAATTCCTTCTAGCGTTAGAAACTCTTCAAAAATGACATGCATTTAAGGCTATAGCAATGCTTTAACCTGTCATTGTATTGCCACATGCAAAAAAAATGATAGATGTATAAAGCTGTCATCTATAGTTTCTGACATGAGCTAGTGAATTTCTTGCAGCTGTATTTGAAGTTTGTAATAAATTGTGAACATTGATACTCATGGCCTATACTCAAGTGTGCAATATTTACTCTGATCCTTGTAAGGCTGACTTATGTAATTGGCAAAAACATATGCCAAGTACTCATTCGCTTAGATATGAAGTAAATAAGACCATCTATTTGCTTCATATCTCTATGTGAATGAGTACCCTACTAGTGACTGCCTTATTTCAGAGTTAAAAAAAAATGACTGCATTGCTGTGCCAGAATGTCCAACCAAGTCTCTTACTAGCCGTGACACACATCTTTGGCCTCAATCTCCAGAACTGCCACTTGGCCGCATCGTGGATGTTGAGCCTGGAGGAGATCATCAAGAATTTTGGCGAGCCGGGAGCCGAGATCCACGAAGACTTCCGCCTCTTCCTCAGCTCCATGCCGACCAACAAGTTCCCTGTCTCCGTCCTGCAGAACAGCGTCAAGGTGACCAACGAGCCTCCCAAGGGGCTCCGCGCCAACATCCGCAGGGCCTTCTCCGAGATGAGTGCCCAGGACTTTGAAGAGCACAGTGAGTACAATTGTGTGAGATGCAATATTCCATGCCAGTGATGAGTGATTTTGATTTGACCAGTCAAGAAGTGTGCTGTTACAGATTAAATGCCATTCAGTTTGATGACATTTTTGGCTATGTGTTTTCCTTCTAGGTAATTACATATGCACAGTTGATGACAGGAAATTTGTTCACTGCGAAAAATGTGATAGATACATCATAAAATGTCAAAATATGAATAAGAGCCTACATTATCTTTCAATGTAAGTGTACCATTTAAGAATATTCTAGGATTGATTCATATTCTGTGAATGATGTGCGCGTGATGTGATGATGCCTTGTTGGTGTCAGTATATGTCCTGTTATGAATTTGAAGAGTCAAATAATAAGAGTTTCAATGTGACCATAAATCAGTTCCCATTCAATTTGATTTTTATCATCAGTTTGTCGTGAGGTTGTATGATTTGTGTGAATGGAGGCAATTCTGTGCAAAGTATTGTGTAGGAAAATAATGAAAATGACATATTTCATAATCCAAAGCCAGGGGAAAATTTTTCAAATGTGAACACATAGCATTTGACAATAATTGATTCATTGTGCGTTATATGAGTGGAAAGTCTAAAGGAGTAATTCTGTGACACTATTTTTTTGTCCTTAGTTCTGGGCATTTCATGGAGGAAGATGAAGTTTGGCATCTGTTTCTTCCACGCCATCATCCAAGAGAGGAAGAAGTTTGGCCCCCTCGGGTGGAACATCAAGGTAAGTGGAGGGTGGAGACTCTCTTACCGGTCTATCTATGCACAAAGGAGTGTTTTGTTTGCTCTCAAGGAAGTTATTTTCCACAAAAGTTTTGAATGTGGCAAAACATTGATGTTGGAGAGCAAAATCAGAGTATACATCTAGTCCATCAGCCTTATATTTACTTGGATGAGTGAAATTCTGAAGAATGTTTGCTCTTAAACAAAGTCTGTTTGATGCCAATCGCAAGGTAGAAATATAATGCCGGTGCATTTTCTTGCCACTCCTCAATGAACCGTCCATCTACTTTCGGTGGATCAAATGCCTCGGGTGTTTATTAACTGTGATCCTATGATTATTAATTTACATATGCATCATTTTGCAAGTTATTATTTGTCAGTTGATACAACGATCAAATGTTTGGTTCTTTTTCTTGTGTAATCAAATTTGCATGTGTTTACACACATACCAACACACTAAATTGAGGACATTTATTTATTAGTCACAGTTAGTTGTCTGTGTCTTTCATACATTGTATCAATGATAGCATTTCAATTTTGCATTTTCCTCTTCTTCTCTTTAGTATGAGTTCAATGACAGTGACCGGGAGTGTGCCCTTGAAAACCTGAAGATGTTCTTAGCTGATGGGGAAATCCCATGGGATGCACTCATCTACATCACTGGAGAGGTGAGATTCAGACTGAAGGGCCTTACACCATATCTATGACATAATTCTGATTCTGCACCCAGTTTAGTACAGTTAAAATCATGTGCTGTCTTCATATATGTCATAGAATGACCGTGCTGTGTTTGATTGGTGTCATCTGTATAAGAAGCATAAACAGTGTTAAATAAGTAATGAAACCGAAGACAATAAAATTGAGGAACCTCTGACCCAGGGAATGAATTTGCACTTTCCATATCTATATATGAACAAATGCGTTTGCATTACGGACAATTTTTCAGCAACAGTGCTGTTCATGATCTGTTGGAAGAAAAGATTAACTTTCATAGTCACAACTGCTTCACGAGGAATTCATTGCTTGGATAAGCGCTCTCGATACTGGAAAGTAATGAAAGTGCTATATATGAATTATTCTTTTCAGGTGAATGTGATTGGTACCCTCACTGATGTTCTCAGTCCATATATTTCCAAGATCCTTGTCACTTGCTTTGTAGCAGAAATATCGAATAATGCTTCTCGCAACACCTATCAGTCTTACGTATCATATGGTCTCCATAATGGTCTGGACAATGTCTAGTGGCCAATGTCAAAGGGGAAAAACTCTCTGAGAGTAAATTAGTTAACGAGGCTTTTACAAACAATCTGTACAGATCACATACGGAGGTCGAGTGACGGACGCTTGGGACCAGAGGTGTCTGAGGACCATCCTCAAGAGATTCTTTGCCCCAAACACCCTCGAGAGCACCTACAAATATTCCGAATCAGGTAAGCTTTATCATTGTCTTCTCTTCAACATTAAACTATCATGTAAGTTTACTCTCCTTGTCTGCTTCTATTTCTTCATCTCACAACATGACACTCCTACACAGCATCCAATCTCAAGCAACACATAAAAGAAATTTTGTTACTGTCAAAGTGAAAATTTTTGCAGTGCTAAAATATTTGCGCATTTCACGCAACCAGAAGCTAGCGTGAAAATAAAAGCACACAAATATTTTTGCTTGCCATATGTTCCAGTAGTTGAGGGCAAAAATGTACTCATGCGAAAATATCCACCTTCACAGTATTGCATGTTTTGCTCATGAATTAAAACCACCTTTGACTCTTGACACAAGATTTACTCTTAATCGTTTGAGAATATCCTGGCGTAATAAATCAACACTGTATATTTTTTTTAATGTTTTTCTCTGAAGGTATCTACTACTCACCAGACATGGACACTCTGTCAGAATTCAGGAAGTACATTGAAGACTTGCCAATCATTGATGAGCCTGAGATCTTCGCTATGCATGAAAATGCCAACATCAGCTTCCAGGTACCCCAACTTCCGCACCTTTTCTTCCCATGTTATCTGTACCAGTGCTGTATATAAAGAGAGTCTGGACAACTACTAAATTGGACGCCATGTCGTTGTCCAGCGTAGTACGCGTTACAGGGTTAGCATCTATGCTCAGACGTAGTAATGAAAGTAAGCCAATTAAGGGGTGGTGAACAATGGGATGGGCACTGCGTATGAGCGCACTTTGGTAACGACATGGCTCCACAAAGATCACGAGACCAGTTTTGACCAATCACAGGCTTCAAAACTCATTAGCCTAAAACAGAGTTGGCCAGACTCTCTGTATATACGGCACTGATTTGTACTACCAGCCTGTGGGGTCAACTAAGATTGCAGTGGTTGGAAATGCAATCATACCTTGGCCTTCCTCCCCCCCCCCCCCCCCCCCCACCTCCCTCTCCACATTGTGACCACTGAAGGCAGTCTCATTTACTTTATGACAAGAACATTGAAATGTAATTTTTAATGTGGCATTTGATTGTAGAGTGGATGTGGTATCATGCGTACATCAAATGAGTGACCAGTTTGACCTAAACAGTAAGTCAATTTTGGTTTGAGATGTGCAGCAATGGTTTTGTAAATTGAGGGCTACTACTTTTGCATGCCACAAATGAAGCTTCTCGGGTATACTTTAGAATACACTTTAATACTCAAGGTATTTGACCTGAATTTACTTTTGGCCCACAGCGCCAAGAGACACAGACCCTCATCAACACTATCCTGGAGGTCCAGCCAAGAATGTCGGCTGGAGGCGGAGGAAAGACCAATGATGACATCGTCTACGAGCTGGCAGAGAACATCCTGAGTAAGCTGCCAGAGAAGCTGGACATTGACGAGGCTTGGCAGGAGATGTTCAAGGTGTGTGAAAACTTTGTTACTTTTAATCATTTTGTGTTTTTAAATTGGCAAATCAATCTCCCCTGCGAAGGTTTTCAGGCATTACCTACACATAAACGATGTGAAATAATAATATTATTCAAACTTCTGTGTAATTTTGCCGTACTTGTGTCATATGCAGCAATCCCGTTCACAGGTATTCTTAAAGATTTTTTTTATTTCTCCCACATGGAGACATGAATTATCTGGGATCTTTCCAAACAGAAATAGAAGAGAAGAGGGGAAAAAAGTAAGAATTTGTGCTCCATCCACAATATGGCAACTGCCAATGAACCAACCTACATTTTTTTAATGCATTTTAATTATTTAAACCAAATTTTATGCTTATGCTAAATTTGTGCAGGGTTGAAAGCACACTTGTGTCATAGGTTTAGATGAAGTGCAATAGATATGTGTAATGCATAAAGTCATTCGATTGAAGAGGGCATTGCCCATCAACTACCTAACCAGATCAGAAGTATGAAAATGAAACTTTGCTCTCTTGCCTCTCTGCAGCCTGATGACAAGGGACGTATCAACTCACTCACCACGGTACTCGTTCAGGAAGTGGATAGATTCAACAAGCTTCTCAAAGTGCTGAAGGTATGTCTTCCATTTCCACTCCATCCCCTGTAACTTGCCTTCACCTGGGTCCATCCTGTAGAAGCCCTACTCTATTTAGCATACCTTGATTGTACAATAACCAAGAGACCAGCCACAGGTCTTCTGATACCTGACCTGTTGTTGGCATGGTAGATGGAATTTTTAGGTTATTTCCCCTGTCATGATAGCATGCATGTCCTAATTTATGATGTCTGTTGCTAATGGGGTATTTCTCGTATGTTATGTACCCAGCAATGATTTTTAAGTATGCAGTCCTTATGGAGTAGTAAAGAAAAAGCAAGCAAACATGATAGATAGTTCATAAAGGTATCGTAGGTGGTATGATTCCCTATTAAAGGATTTCATGTAAAAAAAAAAGAGAAGCTGTTATAAACTGCTCATCCAATGGCAGCAAGCCAGTGGTGTAAAATTACTGTATACACCATATATTTCGCGAGTCTAAATTTTCGTGAATCGGGAATTCACAACGATTTCGCGAGTGGTTAAATTCGCGATCGTGGAGTCCTGTACTGAACGGAGAAATGTACATGCGTACGTCACATTCACATTGGGATCAGAGTCAATATTTTCCCATGTCTTTAATTTCGCGAGTAGCACCCGATTCGCGAAATTTGCGAAAATAAAAACCTCGCGAAATATTTGGCGTATACAGTAAGTTAAAGAGGTCTGAGCTTTCATTTGTAGCAGAATCTTCATGAGAAGCCCCTGAGCTATTGATCCTTGCAGAATATTTGTCAGAGGCAATCAGACGAAGATTCTGCCAGGATTGTAAGTTCAGACCCTCTGTGATGAAAGGATTTCCTGTCAATGCCCACCTCCCATGGTCTTTTGTACATGAACTCTTTAACCTTTGACTTTAATATGTGTGGTGTGTGTCCACTATAGACCTCCCTGAGAACCATCCAGAAGGCCATTAAGGGTCTCGTGGTGATGTCTGAGGAGCTAGAGAGGGTGTATAACAGCTTCCTGAACAACCAGGTGCCCGCCATGTGGTCGGATGCAGCCTATCCTTCCCTCAAGCCCCTGGCCTCGTGGGTCAAGGACCTGCTGCTCCGAGTCGGCTTCATCGGGGTGAGTGGTCCATTTCTCTCAAGCTAAAATTTCTACCCAGGATACAGTAACATTTGAGTGTTTCTATTTCAAAACAAGACAAAAACTAAACTTGAATTCAACATACTGAATTGGCAATGATGGAAAGTCATCGGACAATTTTCATGTTAAGTGCCAGTTTATGTTGTTGCTTTCATTATTGTGACTTTGTGTTTGTGTGTTTTAGCAGGTCCAATGGCTAATGACCTTTCAAAGGTACTCTTTAATGACATGCAGGAATAACCATTTCTAGATGTTTGTACACAAACTTTGCCTGGGCTGGTAAAATGATAGACAGTGCAGTTTTGATCGTAAACTCACTTGTGTAATTGTTTTTTTTTCTTTTAAATGTCTCTCCTCACAGCACTGGATTATTCATGGACCACCCAAGTCTTACTGGATCTCAGGCTTTTTCTACACACAGGGTGAGACTGACACAACCTTTACAGCTACACTTAGCTTCCTGTGAACATTAACCTTATACTCAGAGAGTGACTCCTTGAAACTCTCCCTGCAAAGCCACTAAACAAATAACTCCCTCATACTTTCTTTCCTTTTTTTTAGTCATATATGAAGACTGATAATGTAGTAATTCATGTGAAAATAAACCTCCATCAGTGGCATGTCGCACCAGCAATCCCTCATATACATCCCTGAACAGACCTCTCAATCTAGAGTAAAAATGTGTGCAATGCTATGGAGTAAACTGTAGCGCATTTCATTCTGCTTATCTGGAAGCACATCACACATATTTTTCTTTCCAGGTATAACAAGTATCAAATATCATTAATATTAGAGCAGGGGATAAGTGCAAAATGTTGAGTGGCAATTTACAGAGCTAAGGCAAGTGTTCCTAGTTTTGTTTGAAAAGGAGATAATTTGAGAGAGACATTGATAAGTACTGAACAGAAGCAAAACAAGTATCAATTATTTGCTTGTAAAGGAGATACATCTTAGAAGTGTTGATCCCTGAATGCCTCAAGAAGAGGCCATTAAAAATTGTAGGCTTCACATTTATTGAGATTAGTGTCTGTAAAAACATGTCCTGAAGGATATATATATATATATATATATATATATATATATATATATATATATATATCCCAAAATATACTTGTAATCATGCAATGCAAAAATGAAAGAAATATATAACAAGTGATGTGGAATGCAGCCCTCGTCTCTTTCACCGACAGGTTTCCTGACGGGAACGCTGCAGAACTATGCCCGTGCCTACGACTACCCCATCGACCAGCTCAGCTTCCACTTCCGCCCATTTCCCCAATACCGGGACCAGGCCGATGTGGCCGCACAGCAGGACCAGCTGAGCTTTGGCCAGGTCACTGACTCGGACAAGGAGGTAAGACAATCACTTCCTATGTTTCGGGTTGTCCAACTCTTCTGAGCATAGTGTGTGTTCATGGTCTATTCAAATTGGTGATTATGGCAGAAGAAAGCATAAAATTTACTTCTTTTTTGAAGACAGTTCAAAAAAATCAAATGACCTATGTTAGTGTACATTTCTCTTCATTGTTTTCTAAGGTTCTTCTTTAATGTTTTATACATTGTTTGAGATACTTCAAGCCAAAATGTCCTGTAGGTCATATATCAGTTTTAAAGAAATAGATTTTCTGATGTTCCACACGAACTGATAAATGGACTTACTTTCTTAACTATTTAAAAAAATTTATTTTTAAGTCATATCAGAACCAGCTCGTGGCCTTTATTTTCACTTTGTAGTTTAACTCGACATGTCATATTTGTATGAACTAGTTACATTCATTTGATTAATCCTGAATGACATGATGCGACCAGATTTTCATCTATGTTCACTGTTTGTTCAGTCTTTACTTTCTCTACATTTAAAACCATCACCTATATCTCCTTTACTGTTCTCACAACCTTTTTTCCCCTTCTTTGGTTTGCCCTGTAATTGTCTCGTGTCTGTTCATTCCTACTTTCTGTCCATCTTTTCTGTCTTTCTGTACCTCCCACCATCCTTCTTGGTGTCCTTTCGTCTCACTTTGTGTGTTGTGGGCTGTGTGTCAATGTCAGGAGAGAAAACAAAAGGCTAAGGAGGACATAGATTGCAAGTGTCGCATGCCAGATGTAAGCAAAGAATTGGGACAAAACATTTTTTTCCCACCCTTGAAAATCATGTAGTTAAAAATGAGGACTTCTTAGTTCCTCCAGAAAATGGCAAAGTATGATACTATGAATGCAAGGTAAGTGTGCAATGAGTTTCATGGTTGAATTTGACACTTTTTTTTTTAGATTTCCTCACAGAAACTACATTTTGAAAGTTGCTTGTTCAGAGAGCTTTTATTGTTTTTGTTTCCTTTGTGTTTGATTGTTTCTGATTGTTGCCTATTTCAGATTTCACTCCATTATGTTTGTTGATAATTTTCCCCCCATTCGATGTAACAGAAACCAGCAGGTGATGGTAAAGATCTTGATGATGATGTAAGTAGCAGAGTGACTGGTAGGGATATGCCTGCTGGATGATGTTCATTTGATGTGCACTGACTTTAATACCCTTTACCCCATGCCCCCTCAGCACTCACACTAAAACACCCGGGAAAAAGACCATGTGACTAATACAGAGAGAATGAACTCTCTTTTATAATGATGTGACATTTTTAAGTGGCTACTTTTTTTAATGAAATCCATGTTAGATAATACCCTTTGAATTGAGTCTATCATGACGCTTGATTGTTGCACAGTGTTGGGACTGACACTGCTATTAACTCAAACTTAGGAATGGGCAATTGTGGCGCTCACTCGCAGCACAGATACAGGAAATGTGTTCAACACTGGGATGAATAATGGTGGCTGGGAAATTACTAACAGACTTCAGCATATCGAGCAAATTTGCACTAGCACTATATGTACTGTTGTGACACCACTTGAATTGTAGATGTGGGATACTGTTTGTAGGGGAGGTCGAGGATATCACAAGATATCAACTTGTTATAAATCATATGTCCTCTATGCAAAAATAGGATATGTCACTCCATTCTGTTTGTGTAACAGGATTTAGTGCGATTCAAAGAGAACATTATGTATACCAGCATTTCATCTGGCTGACTTCAAATCACAGCGACTGATTTCCTCTTTCCTCCTCCTTTTTTTTTTCAACTGCCATCGACTGAATGCAAATCTTTCAAATGAAATATGATATCAACTCACTCAGCCAATATTACTGACATTGGAAATGTGTTCCCTTCCAACAATATTTCTACATTTGAATGCTGATGAATAGGCCGTTAAGACAGTATATAGTCGCTCAAGCCAGTGGGACAGGTATCGTGTTTTGACTACAAAATATGAGTCGTTGAAATTTCGTCACATTCTAAAGAGGCATACTGTACTCCAAATGCAGAAGCACAATTGTCATGATCCATGTATTCTATCATGGTTATGAAATTTTTTCTGGGCATTACATCTTACCATACTCAATGACTACCAATGATGACTACGTTTGTAGCTGCAGTAAAAAATACAACACAATTTGTGCGTTTTATTT
Source organism: Diadema antillarum (assembly GCF_040938485.1). Classification (NCBI taxonomy): domain Eukaryota; kingdom Metazoa; phylum Echinodermata; class Echinoidea; order Diadematoida; family Diadematidae; genus Diadema; species Diadema antillarum. The sequence continues at coordinate 362,616 of NW_027271737.1, forward strand.
TATCAAGTGTGTGCAATAGTTCACTTGACTGATTTCTCTATTTGTAAAAGTTTGTGTGTGTGGGTGTGTGGGTGTTTATATTCTGTAACATTACCAGGGAAAGATGGCATACTAACAGCACAAAATGATAATGATAAAAAAGATCTTGATGAATGAAGGTAAAGCTTTCTGTAGTAAGAAGATCGAGTTGCTGCTTAATATCAACCAGTTCTTCCACCTGCAAGGATTTGTTCTAAAGTGTTGTAAGGAATTAAAGCTTTCATGCACTGCTGTAGCTTAGAAATGCCTCCTTTTCCCCCACATTCAACTGCCTTTCTATAGCAAAACAGAACAATATACATCAAAGGCAAAAAGACTGTCAATTTTTTGATTATCTTCTCCTTTCTGTGAAATCACCAAAACCAAACAAAAGTAGAACGAAGTAGATACCGAATGGTTTGTGATTGCTCTTGTTAAAATCATATATGCTACTTCTGCAAGTCATCATACCACCATATGACTATGCAAAAAACTCATTACAATGACAAGTTTTCACCACCTGACAAAAACTCTTTCAAAAACTATATGATCTTGCCACATTTACCTTCAATCTCACCACACTTATAAGCCATTAAAGGTTGCACAGATTGTCGTGCAGTGTTGCATATAGGTCCCTAGTCGAGCAAACTTGAGGAAAAGTGCACATGTTCTAGGGTCCTTTGAGATCAGCACGTCGTTGATAGTCACAGCTGCACAGAGGATGTCCACTAACATCTGCAACATCGGCAGTAGTTTGGGTCATGCTGGTTTATTTGAATTGTGCCTCTTTGAAAATACTAATATGCCTTTTGTGATGATATCACCAAGGTCTTGTTACAGTTGATGTCTGTATAAAAAAAGAAACAAATAAAATAGAATACAGTGTATTGAAATAGCTGTGTAGAAGCACATGCAGCAGCCCTCCTTTGCCAAGTCTATCCAAGTTTACTGCTGCTAAATTTTCCACCACAGTTCAAGACTGTGATATCAGACTGTTGCTTTTAAATTTTATGCTGAGCTGAAGGTAGGTAAAGCAGAAAGCAGGAATTGTAATCCTTGTATATATCTTTTTTATATCTTGAAATTCATAAGACATATCATGGCCTTCAGATTAACATCAGCAACAAAAAATCTAAACATCTCATAAGTATCATGAACTGATTATAGGCCTTGTTAATCCTATTTCTCTGGATGGTGTCTTGTGATGATGTGGAAATGAGGGCTGCTTTCATTCAGTGGTATAAAAGTGTGAGTGCATAATACCACAGTGTGAAGATCATTATGATGAGCAGGTCAGAGATTGACATGGGAGTGTCACGAGGATGTGGAGTCGACCGAATCATGAATATTAAAGGTTCTCTGAAATACAAATGCATGTTGATTTATGTTAATTTCTGATACCCTCAACATCACTTTTGCGATGAAACGAATATCTAGAAACATTCCATATATTTTTAACTATTTTTTTTTTTCTTCAGATTACTTTGATATGCCCACAAAAAAAATCCTTCCAAACCAATATTCCTGTTGTGACCTCATCTGTCAATCATTGCTAAAGTACTGTTATGTTTAACAAAAGACATTGGAATGCACCTTCCCCTCGACTCGGCATAACTTGCATGTTTTTGTGATATTACTGTGACTAACAAAGGACATGGCGAGGGAACATGCAAGTTATGCCGAGTCGTTTCACAGCAAAAATGATGTTGAGGGTATTATAAATCAACACAAATCAGCATGCATTTGTATTTCAGGGGACCTTTAAGACTTCCTCTTTCATCTATGTGGGAATACTTGTTTCTGTCGCTCAGGTGACCACACACTATGGGGTGTTACAAACCTGACTGAGATCCTTGGTTGAGTTCAAAATTGATCTATTGCATGCATGGATGGGGGTAGAATGTTGGTGCATGATTTCTGGGCTCTGTCAAGTTTGAAACTGTTCTCTCATTTTTTTATTTTATTTTTTTAAAACCAATTCAAAAAAGAGAAATCTTTTTAAACTCATGCATATTTTTTTTTTTCTGAATCATGTTTTGTTTTCTATTTCTTGCATGTTTTGGATTTTGCATGAAAATAGGGCCCAAGTAAATAAAGGACTACCCAAAGGAAAAAAAAACCACTCAAAATCAGAAGCCTCAATGCTACATTTGATATACCATGGTATTAGGATATAATAATACTGCATGCATTGATAATCTTAGTGTTTGCAAAATCAATGGTTGACTATGTTCGATCTCAACCAGAGGTAGGAGGCCTTTCTGTCTGCAAGAGCAAGCTTGATTCTACTTGTATTACATTTGGGACTAGGGCATCCAATTGCTGTTGCTTGTTTGTTGAGGTCTGTGTGTTTGAAGTTCTGCATGGCTTTTCCTTTCCTTCATTCACTTCTTCACACCAATGACTTTCCACATTCTAATCTGGCGTCACTCATTTGTGCCTTTCCCCCTTGGACAGCTGCCTGACATCAAAGACGGCGTACTCATTCACGGTCTCTTCATGGACGCCTGCCGCTGGGACGACGAGAACATGAGACTCGCCGATGCAAAGTTTGGCGAGATGAACCCTCCCCTGCCCGTCATTCACATGGAGCCGGAGATGAACTTCAAGCCAGACGAGGCCGACTACATCAGCCCACTGTACAAGACAGGCCTGAGGGCAGGGACACTATCGACCACAGGTAGGAAGAGTTGCCTGCGATGTGCAGTGATTCGTCTCCTGGGATGGGCCGAAAATCAGAAACAGATATCTGCCAAACATTGGTTCTGTGAACGATGAAACAGAATGAAAAGAGATTCTGAGAAAAAAATAAAATTGATGCAACTAATAGAAATAAGAATGGGAAATGTTCTTGGTATGACTTTCTGTACATTTGTAAGCTAACTTATCTTAAATTGACAGGTTTCTTGATTTTCTTTTCTATATTTTGAATGGACACACCCATCTTAATGCCAGTGGACCAGTAAATAGAGGTGCAACAAGGATCCAAGAGAAAATATGGAAGACCTTTATGGTGTAAGATGCTCAGTTTTGAATTCAATGTCATTATAGCAGAGAATAAAAAGGAGGGGAAATGACATAGGGAAAAACATTGGATTGGGTTGGATTGGACTGGATTGGATTGGATTGGATTGGGTTTGGTTGGTTGGACTGGATTGGGTTGGGTTGGATTGGATTGGATCGGGTTGGGTTGGGTTGGATTGGGTTGGATTGGGTTGGGTTGGATTGGGTTGGATTGGATTGGAATGGGTTGGATTGGATTGGGTTGGGTTGGGTTGGGTTGGATTGGGTTGGGTTGGGTTGGGTTGGGTTGGGTTGGATTGGAATGGGTTGGATTGGATTGGGTTGGGTTGGGTTGGATTGGATTGGATTGGATTGGATATTCACCAAATATTATTTTTCCCTCAATTTAATTTTTTTTTTTTTTTTTGGGGGGGGGGGGGGGGGGAGAAGACAGCAAAACTTCTTCATCTTTTTGTAAGTGAAAAAAAGAAAGAAGGTTTCATACTTCTTTGAGATGCTTCCATAGCATGCCTAGTTCAGTGATTAATTCTAATATGCTAACAAAGCTGTCATGCTGATATTTTTTAAATAGCAGAAAATCAAGTGAAATCACTTCAGATATCGGAGAAGGATTATTTTGAAGGGGCTGATATTACTGAGCATTTTTCCCTGCTTTCTGGTGCTTCCAGGTCATTCTACTAACTTTGTGGTGGCGATTCATCTGCCATCTGACAAGCCCCAGGACTACTGGATCTCCAAAGGATCTGCCCTGCTCACCCAGCTGAATGAGTAGCCCCAAACAGTTGGGCAAACAGCTGCTGGCTTCATTCAAAGGCATCATGCAAAGCAATTTGAACATATGGGCTTCTATCCTAACATTCTATTTGGGAGTACCGGTAACCTACGTTACATGCGGATAACTTCACCAAGACGTAGCATGCAATGTCACCAGCTTTCTCTGTATGTCAAATGTTGGATCAAAGTCATATTCAAAGTCACATAGTCTCAAAATGCTGTTAATGCAATTACAAGAAGCAACATTGAGCCATAGAAGAGAGGTGGCTTTGTACCTCCCCGGCCGTAGACAGGCTTTGGGATTTAACAATTTGTACTCGTTAAAGCTGTTTGTTAAAGGGTAGTTGACGGTTCATAACTAGACTTACACTAGTGTGCAGAAAGCAACAATGAAAGAACACATGTTTTCAATAATTGTTTGAAGTGGATATATGATCCCTGACTGTTTATAAAACAGAATTTGTAAATAGTATTAAAGATGTAATAGTGTATATTGAAGATATGAATCATCTGGATAATAAACTCTTTGTTACTGCCTATGCATTTAATGTACTGAACAGTCTTTCAAAACAGTTACTCCAATACAAGAAACCAACCAATAACTTTTCTTCCGCCTGTGGAATTTCCTATGCATCGCATTTAAATGACTGTCTTTCACAGCTATTGAAATAATGAATTTCTTCTACATGATCCAGCTTCCAACAAACTTTCTTATAACTAGGCAGTTTGTGCCTGCAACTTATTGTGAATAATTTCTCTGTTCTGCATTTCTTACAGCAAATTTCCTGTTATTTCTTTGTGTACATAATCTACTTTGTAACAAAGCCTTCATGAATGTTGTAGCTTTGTATTCACCATAAGAAGATGAAACACATCTTGATATTATGAGAATAACTTATTAAAATGATTAAATATTAAATTAAAAAAAAAAAATAAATATTAAACATTTCATCAGTGGCATTATGTGGAGTCCAAAGTAGCGTATTCAGCATTGACAATGTGCTTGTTTGGAAGATCACTAATTATTTCACATTTATATAGAAATGACTGTGTGGATTTATGTGAATCTACTTCTTAACTTTGATTTTAGTGTGAGTACAGTATAAGCATTAGCTGACTGCAGAAAACATTTATTAGAACTGACATAATGTCTCTGGAATGTCAACATTAATGTGTATTTTAAACACGCATCACTAAATGAGGTCCATTTAGCAAACAGGGTACAGTATTTTTTTGGTTCTTTTTGGTTTGTTTTTTATTATGATTAAACAGATCTGAAAAGAGTGTACTTGCAGCTCGTGTATTGAAACTTTTATTGGGGGATTGATGCATGGCAATTTTTGTAGAATGTCTTCAGGTATTTGCTCACATGTAAATCTCATTTTGTGCACACATTTTGCAGTGTACCCTATCTACATTCAGTAGGGTGAGTGTAATATTTGAAGTACAGTAATTCTAAATGTTTGAAGTAATTGTGCTCAATGGATCAGAGGAAATACTTGTGTCAACCACAATAAGATAAACAAAAATGAGACATTCCACCACACAATGTATTACTGTGAAAAGTCAAGATTTGTATCTGAAGTGACACCTTGGTAAGTAAAGTTTGATCTTGTCACTCAGATATGTATGAGGTCAGGTGATTATGATTAAGATGGATATCTGCAAACACCTTGATATATTCAGTTGTAACATTGAAAATTTTTATATGTATCAAAGATTGAATGGTATTCAGTAAGAGCTTACGTGTTGTGTACAGCCTGTGTGTTAAACCAGCTCCAGCAGAACCAAAAAATATGTTTTGTCAGCTTGAATGAAAATGAGGTTTGCAGTCTCAGGCTCACCAGTTGATTTGCAAAGTCTGTGATATATCTGTATTTTGGTAGAACTGAAAGAAAAAATCATATCTACCTTTTGAATGGTTATCCTTGTCAAACATGATATCTCTAATTGCTTCACGAATCTAGTTTGCTTCTGTACAGTTTGTGCCTTTTCAACTGACACTGTATTTGTGTGTATAAAGATATATAATGCTCTCCGTCCAGACTTTGTGACAAAAACTGTGGATTTCTGTATCAAGCCACTTTCTTGTAAATAATATGTCATCTATAAAAGAAATGATTTGAAGTGTATTTCAATAAAGTCCTATTTTCATGGTCTGAGCAATACATTTTGATTCCATGTTTTGTTTTTTATTTATCTCAGTGAACAAATCTAGTTCTACTTTATCAAAATAAAAAGTAGTCCTGGGGAGTGTTTCATAAAGCTGTTCGTAAAGTTAAGAACAACTTACGAGCGACTGGTGATCAGTTCTTGTGCTGAATTATGCAAATTCTGATATGTACCGTAAGCACATCAAAACTGATCACCAGTCGCTTGAAAGTTGTTCGTAACTTTACGAACAGCTTTATGAAACAGGCCTCAGGAGTAATTTGCAAAAAGGGCCCAGTAATTCATGTAGTGTGTATACATATGTTTATACATGTGTGTGTGTTGTGTGTGTATGTGTGTGTGTATATATATATATATATATATATGTATATATATATATATATATGTATATATATATATATATATATATATATATATATATATATACTTATATTTATATATATATATGAAGAGTTTGTTTGCAAAAACCGGTAAGTCCATATTTGTCAAATGGAGATATTTGCGATTAAAGGTCAAGAAAAATAAAGAGAATAATAAGAAAAATTTTGCTTCTTTTGACCATAACTTCAAAAATGTACCTTTGTGTGTAGTGACCAATATATCATTTAAAAGGTATTATTTTGTACTTTATGACAGATACCGTACTTCAAAATCTTCAAAAATGGACTTATCGGTTTTTGCAAACAAACTCTTCATATATAGTATAATATAGTAGGCAAGCAAAGTATGAACTGCAACAGCCGACAGTGCACAACTACACAGGAGCTCATGTATTACAATGTGGTAGGGTGGAAATAAGCGTTGCTTTATTTGATAGTCTGTTTCGTCCAAAGCCTCATCAGCATATTATGAGGCTTCGGCCAAAACAGACCGTCCAGTTAAGTCACTAATAAACAACACTTTCCTCCCTACTATATATTGTACTATATATCGGATAAATGTGTGTTTGTTCATGTGTGTGTGTGTGTGCAAGTACATTCTTTATAAGGTCTGGTACTGGCAGTAAATACCCACTTCGTGTGCTTAAAATATGACTTGACATTCCCGTGGTAGAAGGACTAAACAAAAAATAAGATAACAATGGCCACGCTTTTTAATCGGTTCAGATGTTAGAAGATAGGTCAGAAAAGTATTTTTTGCAGCTTTAAATTTCCTGTAAGCCCGAATCACTCCACTTGAAAAGACCACATTACAATGGTAATATATGAGCATCATATGTACATTTTTATATAATTAGTATGATTATTTAATCTTAGAGTAAAATCAATAATTGCCTCGCTGCTCGTCATGAATTTACTATTTTCATTATCAACATTATTGCCGTCACCGTTAGTTTTTTTTTTCATTACTACATTCCTATTCTCATATATTTTGAATTGTCAAGCGCCTCGATGGAAACCAAAAAGCCAAATATTACACATTACTACAGGCCTTGTACTTGCTGATAATTCACATAGAGAGATGTGCTAGAAACAAGGTGTCAACCTTCTGCATGCCACATTAATTTCTAGCCCATAAGTACGTAAAAAAGGGTTAAATGAAAATACTCTCTAGACCTAACTGTACTTGAAATACAAGAAATTGTCAGTTCCTGTCGCATTTAAATTTAATGTCATAGTAATCCTCACTTTTTTCTCCAGTAGGCCTACTTTAATTTTGCGCCGACACATTGCATACCAGGGAGACTTTATAATGAAAAAAAAAATAAGAAGGAAATACAAGAAAAATAGCATAAAAGAAGACGAAGAGGAGGAGAGGAAGAAGAGAGCAGCTCTTCTTTCTTTCTTTCTTTCTTTTTTTTCCAGCAAACTGTAGTACTAGACCACAGCTGTACAGAGAGGGCAGCATTTGCAATCAACGTCGCTTTTTTTAGCTCGCTTGCCTTCTTTGCGATACTGCTGAGGATAGATGTGAGACTCTGCATTCTTTCGATATGCCTGAAGTTGTGGTATTACCAGAAAAAGAGGAACTAAATGTTCCCGATGTTCCTCTCACATCGTCAGCGCTAAAGGCTGGAGCTTTTCATTATGGACGCCAGTGTGACAGAGAAAATAAGGTTGGTGACGTGAATCGTCTGTACATAGCTGTGGGGCAACACACGTTTAGTTACCATAGTCCCACATACTCCTAACCATGTTGACTGTGCAAGCTTACTTGTAATTGTAGGAGTCGTACGACTCGTAGCTCAACTTATTCGGATACCTAAAGTCCTAGCCCTAACCGTTAGGCTTTCTAGACATTAGAGCCTCGAGGGAAGTAGGTTGTCTAGACATGTATGAATAGATATAGTCCATAGAATCTCTGATTTAATCTTTGCAGACGTTGATAATTCTAGTTCCTTAATGCACTGTAAGTAGCTGCTGAGCTGTGAGGACTTCAAACTTCTTATTTCTAAATTCACGTAGGTCACAATCCGCCCACAATTCGACCACAATGCCGTCCAAAATTCGACCGCCTGCTACAACTACAAGTAGAAACCTAGAACCTACATGTATATAGGCATATGCCGTATTTGTGGGTAAACTTGGCCCCTTGTGATCAAATGGTGATGGGCACAAATACGATATGCCAGTTTTGCACGGAAGGTCGAACCTTGATCGAGTAGTGGCCATAGTGCGGGCTGTGGGTGCTGTTGTAGTTTCCACATGTAATTTAGATCTACATGTTAATGCTTTAATGCCAATATCAAAATATAAATAAGGCCAAGTAAAAAAAGAAACCAGTTTCTCGTCCTCGCGCGCATCGATTTTGGCCGCCGCGTCGATTTTTTTACTATTTACTATTTTCAAAATGGCGCTGAAAATACCAAGAAATTCATAATTCTCGTCCCAGCCCGCTCCCCGCCCGCATCGATTTTCAGTTGCCGCATCGACTTTTTTGATATTTTACTATTTTTTCGGCCGCCGAAAAAAAAAATCGACAATTCACCTACCAATCGTGATGTCTCATTTCTAATTACGCCTTGCGTCCTCTACTTTATAGCTGTAGTACAGCTGTAGCTTCTGTAGTGCGTATGTAATAACGCATGCACTTCACACTGCGAGCTCGGCAAGAAGGAATGACCCACAAAGCAGTTGAACTGTAATTGGATGGGCGCGGGCGGGCGCGGCCTGGGCTGTGATGTACAGCGCACTCGGTACGTCGTGGTGTAGACAGGACGTTGAGCACCTTCTGTACATTTTTCTCGTGCTGTTGCCCGCTTCATGTGCTGCTAGATTGATTGCGCATTGTAACCACATACTAGTCATAGAGGAGACCAGCCAGCCAGCATAGCATGCGCGCGTTCTGGAGCTGGAAAAAAAATCGTGGAGTGCAGTGATGGAGAGAACCGATCTCAAGCGCACGTGTGCACAGCGTACGGCTTTAATACCAGGGCCCCGTTTTATCAAAAGATACAATCAATTTTAATTTTCCTTACTACACAGTCTGCCATAGACTTAAAGTTGAAATCGACTTCATAATCAATTCTAACTCTTCATAAAACGGGGCCCAGAGCTGCCAACCTTTGGAAGCACAAATTAGTACTCAGCAGCTCCAAAATTCGTATTTTTCCACCAGAATTCGTATTTTTTCAATCTCCCTCTTTTTGCTATTTTGAATTAAACTCGTCGACTTATGAGGCCTACAGGCTCTAAACATAACGTTATGACACATGCCGAAGCATCGAGCTGGTCACCAGCACGATAAAGATGCCAAACTACGCAATGTTCAGCATTGATTGATTGCTTTCTCGCAGTGAATGTGTACAAGTGCAAGTATGTACCTCCAAAAACTTGCTGGGATGATTATGGAAGCTTCCACTATCTAGCAGGGGACGTGGAATGCTTTCATCTTCTCAAGAGAGCTTCTTTGTGAGCGGATGCGATACCGGTACTCTGTTCCGTGTTTCCAATTATCGTTTACTATGAAAACATAATCACGCATTGTTTTCAGGCTTTTTTCATTTCATTGGATTTTAAACATCAGTCTTTTCCGAAGTATTCCAATTCCTTTTCCCCTGACTGGAATCGGAAAGTCTGCTATAACGATGATTGCAAAATGCCGCGCTGTGTGTGGAAGCGCCGATGTGCAAACACGTGGCTTCACTTTCAAGTTTAAAGGAATGCGCCATGTGCTCCACTGCAAGTTCGATGAATCGAATGCGCCGTAGCTGAGCTGAGCTGAATGGCTTATTTACGGTAAACATGCAGTTTACGTTCGATACGAGGAAATCATTACGTCTTTCACGAGGGAAAAACACACAAAACAAACAAACAAAATACACCCACAAACGAATGTTAATAGCCAAAACTTTGAAAAGTAATAAGCAGTTTTGATGAGCGTGAACTGAAATTGTCATTACACGTTGTATTTTGCTGTTTATATCATTGCTGCTTCTTGGTATCACTGTAATGATGGCCATGGAAGAAATGAAGGGAGAATGTGACTTACCTGCACAGGTACATGTTTTACTACATTTATGTAGTTTTGGTATACAATAATTCATCATCCAAATGATGAGTGATTATCAAATGTCTTTTTAGAACATGAAGAAACATCTTTAAATGTTTAATGCTATAATGCCACATCAGTATCATTTTGACATCCATCTGCAATTGTACAAGCCAGTTTCCAGTTGAATGTGCTACAATTGTACTGTGAAGAACTATACATACCAGCTGTGTGGACTCAAAAAGTCACAAACACAAATGATAAATAAAGCAGTGTTTTGAATATCATGGAATTAATTTCAGTCGTACATTTGTTGAAAGACATGTTTTATACCTGTTTCAATTAATAGCACAATACATCAGAATTGCAAGTACACTGGTATCAGAAATGCCAGTATTAAGATGGTCATTTTCCCTTGACATCTGTAGTGGAAAGAAAAAGCAAATATATTTCTGCATGCATGAAGTTTCGTTTCAAGTATGGTACATAATACATCTATTTGTTTGAAAATGCACAGAGTGCAGGCAAGACATACACTTGGGACCTGGTCTCTCATAACACAGCTACCAGAGTGATATTTCATTTCATAAATTGGATATAGAAAATAGTAAACCCCTCTCTCGTTACCTTTCTCAGAATTACCGGACGAGAAACACATATTACTTACATTTTGACAATCCTCGAAAAAATAGTAAGATATCAAATAGTAAGGACCTCCCTCATCGCCTTGCTCAAAAAACCCGGACGAGAAACTGCTTTCTTTTTTTACTTGGCCTAATGGTATCACTATCGGCGAAAAAGGTTGCAAGGATCCGTCATTGATGCATAATTTGATTTGATTTTAACTTGATTTAATTGCAATTTTTAACTCCAATCTTTTTTAGGCAATTTTCTTGTTCTTCTAGACTTGGAAAGTACGTACAGTCCACCATCAGGCGTAAAAAACCCACACCAAGTTTGACCTTCTGTGCCAAAATTTGACCAAGTGCAAAAGCATAGGTTTCTACACGATGTATCTACTAGCTGGCGGTCGAATCTGTTGGACAGCGTTGGTCGACGTTATAGTCGATGTTTTGCCCCCGCCCAGGATAAATGGGTTTGTAGCAGTCATGCACTTGTAATACAGTGCACTCCCGTTATAACGAACAAGAAATTCCAGTTACAACGAAATGAAGATTCAGGCCGCAACATTACCCTCTCTATGTATTTTTATTGTTTATTTGTCCGGTTATAATGAAATTTCGATATAACGAAAGAAAACTGCCGGTCCCGAGGACTTAGTTATAATGGGAGTCCACTGTACTATTGGTGACTGATAATTGAATACAAACAGAAAATGTATCCTAATCAAGGAACTTGAATGTGAATATTGATGAATTCATTATTTGCCAATATCTGAAACAGTAAACATTTTACTCATCGATTTGATCTTGTCTTGCTCCTGATGATGCAGGAATTCATGCTGTGTAAGGATGAGGAGAAGGACCCACGCAAATGTTTGGAGGAAGGGAGGAAAGTGACGGCATGTGCATTCAATTTCTTCAACCAGATCAGAGCTCACTGCAATGAATCCTTCACCGAGTACTGGACATGTCTTGACCATAACAGACAGGAATACAGGAGGTGAGACCAAAACTAACTTTTTAAGCAGCAGACTTGCATGATTGTGTGTGTTTGTTTTGTTTGTTTGTTTTTCTGGTGAATGTAATTCAGAGCTATATCTTAGAAAAGCTTCAATGTGTAATTAGTATAGAGAATAGTATCACAAATAATAACAATTCTGAATCTTAATACCTCATTAGTACTGAGCAGCCAGATTTAAGAAGATTGATGTGTGCAGCCTGTTTTTAACCTGTTATGGACAGTGCACTCCCATTATAATGAACACGGTTATAACAAAATTCCAGTTACAATGAAGTAAAAGTTCAGGCCGCAACATTATCCACTCTATGTTTTTTATTAATTATTTATTTGTTTGGTTATAAAAAAATTTCGATATAATGAAAACTGCCGGTCCCGAGGACTTCATTGTAATGGGAGTCCACTGTATGTACTTTGTATGAATATCCTGGTAAAAACAAAGGGAGACTGTTTTCTGAAGTGGTCATAAGGACCAAGACTGAGCTACTCCAGTTCCCTATTGGAAGGATTGTGATGAAAACATGAGATGAGCAGATACAGGCATATAAACAGTACAGTACATCAGTCACTGTGGCTGCAATATCTTGTATATTTTTACACTGTGAAATTCAGTGAAACAAAGCTGAAAATTCTTAATCATCTATGACAGAACATTTAATGAAAAGTCATTCCTAGTCAACCACAGTACTATGTCACCAATGCATTTGTATTCATTGTTTTCCATGAGAAATTACGATTTTCTTTTTTTCATATATATGGAAAATGATCCAAATGTTCTAAATTTTCCTTTGTAGATGTCGCTCATCACAGCAGCAGTTTGACAAGTGTGTGTTCGACAACATGGGATGGGTCAGACCAGAGCTTGGAGATCTAGGAAAGGCAAGTAACATGCTCAGTGATGCTCAACAGGGTATGAGGATGATTGTACAGTAGTGATATGGTTCAGGGTAACTTCTTCGTTGAGAGCACTGTTCACAGAGAGGGTAAACCCTGTCATCATCGTCGAAGTATAGTCAGGTATACAATGGTCAAAGGAGATTCAGTGGATAAAATAATTTGTCCGAGGATGTTTGCAGCGGGTACGATATGAACCTAGGATTTCTTGCGTGGAAGTCCATCTCCCTACTGTACAGTATGAATAGAAATAACAAGTACATGCATATAATATTCGGAGTGAAAATGATATGTTTGGATGATAACATAAAGAAGAATATGGGGATTTTGAATGTGCTAGTATTGTCATCAAATGCACTAGATGCTCACATTTCATGCCTATTCATGTAGTCAAGGTTTGAGCGGCATGATCGAATAATATGTTTCAAATTAATGTGTTGCCTTCAAGATACTGTAATTTACATTAGGGTTAATGCATAACCCTTAGTTCCTGTTAGTGACATATTGAAACTGAACGTTTACAAGCAGATGCAAATCTATGAGAACATTAGTGAACATTTGTTTGCTGTCAATGAAAATCTTGATTACGGTTGTTTTCTCAACTGCTTGGTACTATCTGCTGTTTTTCATTCCGCATGTAGGTAACTGTTGTGAAGACAGAAAGACCGCTTCCCAAGTTTGACCTCAGACCAATACCCCCACCAGAGCCTCAACCTGTGCCACCAGCAAACCTCCCTGCTTCAAAGACAGGATCCAAGTTTTTCTTCTTCTGGTAGTGTGTACATGTATGATATTATATTGATAGCTATCTCCTATACATAGTGAATTATCTCTTCAGAGTGCCAGCATTACTGTCGCAGACATCATTTTTTGTGGTTGAATCAAAAATTGCCAGCAGAAATGCAGTGTAGTATTAAAAGGCTGCATGTTACTAGGTATCGCAACCACCAAGGAAGAGGGCTCGTCAGTCAAAATTATCCCATTACTTGGGCATGAGAACATAAATGCTCAACAACTATTTTCTTGTGGTGTTGAAATTTTATCGTTCCTGGAACTGATCTGGTCGTAAAGACTTTTTCTCTGAAAGTACAAGAAGATTAGTTTGCCAAAGTACCATATTTGATATTTCGGATCTCCCATTTTTATTAGATGTTCATGTGGACTTCACAAGGTGGGGATTAATTCAGACACAGAAGGAATGTGACTTTTATCATAACCAACATGTGAGAAACAAGCCACCTAGTTCATCACAAATATGCATGCTTCGATAAGATTGTTTTTTCTTTTTTTTTCAGACACGATTTTCAATCTCTGATAATAGTCTGATGGGTACAATTGTCAGCTGCAAAAGAGATGTAATTTTGCATTTTTTGAATGCAGCGTTGGCGTTGCGCACCTGGAATAAATCTGAATTGTAAATTTTAAAACAAATGCAACTTGTGTCCTGATGCTCTTGCATTGATTTGGGTCTGAATCGTATCTATCAGTGTTGAATTCATGATTCATTGCCCACATATGGTTTTGTTAAAAAGCAAAAACAGTTCAGAGAGTTTACACTTTATTTTCTACTAAATTGGAATAGTTCCATTTGAGTGGACTGTCAATTGTTTAAGGACAAAATATGCTGAAAAGAACTAGATACAAGTTCTTCACAATTGATAATTTGTCTCAAAGCAAGTTTTCAAACTGCTATAACACGTAAAACAAAAGTAACTTTGGGAGACGGAACATTTGCCTGTGCAGCTCCCAAACTCTGGAGTGACCTACCATTAGAAGTCAGGAAATCCCCAACTGTAGCAGTCTTTAAGTCACGACTTAAAACACATCTTTTCATTTAAATGTTCATAATCATTAAGTATATCAGAAGTTTTTTGCAGCGCAGAAGAATACAGTATATGTCTATAGGTTTTGCGCTTAATAAATTGATTTATTATTATTTCAAAACCTAACTTCCTTATTGCACCCCACCCCCACCACCATCACCGCACACACACACACACACACACACACCTGGTTGTGATAGAAAAACACATTTTATGTTTTATCAAGGAGGCACACCACCCTGGTCTTATGTTGCATTTCATAACTAGATGGGCACTGAATTTCGCCTGTCAAAGCAAATTACAAAGTCGACAACTTTGAGAATTAAACTCTTATTTTCCCCTGCCACTGTATCATGTTTCATTTATGAGGTGACCTTGTCAGTAGGTTACCATTCTGTAGATGATAGGAAAGGTAGACGAACAATGTATCCTCACATTTCTCTCTCTTAAATCAATGGATCATTCATCAACAAACATAACATCGTCAGAGAACAGGGGGCACAGGAAAATGTTTGCAATGAATTCACGTACATGCTCAGCTCCAAGAATTTTTTTATTGAACACATACTGGTAGAATAATGCACCATTTTTGAAGCTACACAAAATCATCAATAGATGTTTGTTGCATAACATCTTGTTTAAGCATATGTATATGTAGATGGGATATATGTATTCTAATGAGTCATCAAGTTTACCATGTTCTCTCTAGCCAGTGTCTTACGAAACATACATTTCTTGGTTCATCTCTGGTTGATCAATAAATGATCAAGTTTATTCACATCACTAACACATAAAAAAGGAAGGAAGATACACATAGGTAGATACACACTGTTCCTGGTAGTGGAATAGAATACACAATGTTTTTGTGACAACATGTTAGATACCCTGTCTACTGGCTATGTCGTTTAAATTCAGATCATATTTAGAAAATGACTCTGCTTTAGAAATTGCCCCAGTGTCGGGTTCAAATCCTCGAAATCCGAGAGGTTCAGGTCACATATGTCACCTTTGAAGATTTTAAGTTTAAAAGGGGTTGGGCATGAGAGGGTCTCTCTTTCAGTACATGTAATAGTATCATTGAAGGGAAACAGAAATGGGAATTTTGCTGAAGCCTATGATATATACCTTTAAGTAGTGACGTTTCTAGCAAAATATAAATTTATTAATTCCAGTTGACTACAGTGGACTCCCGCTATAACAAAGTCCTCGGGACTGGCAATTTTCTTTCGTTATATCGAAATTTAATAATAACTAAACAAACAATAAAAAACAGAGCGGATATTGTTACGGCCTGAATTTTTACTTTGTGTACCCGTAATTTCGTTATAACCTTGTTTGTTATAACGGGAGTACAATGTTATTCACATGGCTATTCTGCTTATTGAGTATCTTGTGTTGAATTGCACTCTGTACAGAAATTGAGTTAAAACAACCTGCATGATGTTTCCCAGACACAGAAAATATATTGATTGAAATAAGCCACCAGCTTGGCAGATGCTTAACCACTGTCCCTATGGACGTGCTGAGTGTGGTATCTTCCTCGATTACTGGTACGTCTAATTCACAGTCGTAGGTTGGCAATTTTAAACCTAAATACAGCTGTAGTAATATTAACATCTATTAGATACAGTGCGCTCACCAGCTGTTCGAAATACCACAGATTTGAGTGGATTTTTCATGGAAAAAATACAGCTACCAGCTCGTTGGCACACTAATACTATGCTGATAACTCATCATTGGCAAATGCATTTGTTGGACAATCACGTTGGTTTCAGTGGGTAGAGCATCCCCCGTACAGCAGCATCGCAAATGAGAGCCTTTAATCTGTATAGAAGAGGGATTCCATTAAGCCAAACGTAGTGTCCATGGAATATATCCCTGACAATAGATGCAGACTGATCTTTTGGTCTACAGGATGCAATGAAGAAGAAAAGCAAGGAACATACCAAGCTGAATGTATTAAAAAACTTTTAAATGCAACATGGGCACCTTGAAGTATGTACATGACAGGCTGTGTACTAGTATGGCCTGCACTTATGATGTGTATGAATTATGTACGTTGAGTGCACCATCCCAGTCACCATTCATTTACATAGCCATGCATTCTACCCTGTCCAATTCCATGAATCTATTTTGTGATTTATAGGTCATTAAACAAAACGAATCTACACAGAATATCCTGGGAATAACGTAAAACCAGAATTATTCACAGCTAGAAACTTTTGCAAATTGTAGCCAATAGCCTTTTTTGCAGTATGAAACTTTTGTGAATTGCCATTGGCATTGAATGCATTGTACATGAAACACTTTTGCATGTATGTATTTTACTTTTGCAAATCTTTGCACTTTACAAAATTCACGAAAGTTTCATGCACACAAAAACTTCTGGATTTACAGTGTAAGCCTCTCTGCAGAAAAAAGCATCACTCCTCGGCATAGTTATCCATTTTGAAGAAAGTCTGGACTTTGGTTGCTGTCTGGTTGTCCAAGCTGCAGTCCATCAGCTGTTCCCTTGTTGCCATAGCAATAGCAGATAGAGATCCGAAACCCTGCTGTAGCACCAGGCACTGTTCTATGAAGTCAAGGTTGATCAAAAGTCATATGGATGGTGTTAGGTGACCAGGTTACTTGTTCTCAAGAATAATTAAGAAGTGTAACGCTATCACCTTCACGATTCTAGGTTTGATGAGAAATACTTTTTATTTTTTGGCTTTGTTTTTTCATTTTTTTAGCAATACAATTCATACAGCACTGCATTCAAGCACATGCACAGGCACACACACACACACACGCACACACACAAACAAACAAACAAAACAAATAGGACCAACTGCATGTGTGAGATCAACCCATGTAAAAGAAGCACAGCTGCCTTTTGTTAATCATACTTTAGCATACACACGTAAATCTATACAAATACATTGGCAGAGGGATTTAGAAACTGAATTTAGAACCTAAGGAACATTAAGTTCCAAAAGGAACATCAAGTATCTGCAGATCCCTTTTCAGTTCTTGCCAACTCTACAGCAGGCTTCTTTGTAAACTTTGGGGATTATAAAAGGATATCATGGTGTCTTAGTCCGATCTGTGATAGGATGTTCAGGACCACCTCTTCTCTGCTTTGATGAGACAGAATGCCATCCAGTCGGGACTTCAGTATGGTGGAAGTAGGTTTGCAAGTGGCCTGATAGAGGAAAGAATGAGTAGAACTTCATTACAAATGAGCAAATTCTGTAAATTTACTTTATTCATATGAACAAGTGCACTGAACAAACACTTTCAAAGGACTGATGCTGTTTCAGAGGGAGAAATAAAAATCACCCCTGTCTATCTCTCAAATCATAATATGAAAACATAAAGTTGGGTAATAAACCTGTAGAAACCTCACCTGAGCAATAGTCTGAATTGTTTGCACACACTCTGCATCATTATGCACAGGTAGAATTTTGAGGTTGCTGTCCACAAACCTGGGGTGTGTGAAATGCAGTAAACAACATCAGATGATTGACATAATGCCTGAAACATTTTTATGGATAATGAACATTTTTCCTTTTTTATTATTACATGTATTACTTTATTTTTTTCCCCTTGGAATGGACTTGACTGCAGGTAATGATCAAAATCAGAGTATGGAATGTAATGAACATTGTTATAACTTATAATAAAATTTTGGTCAAACGAAGTTCTCTTTACAATGAAATCAAAATTCTGGTTCCAAAAAATTATCATCATTCTCAATTGTAGTATACTTAGGCCTACTGTTTGGTTGGAATGAAATTTCATTATAACAAAAGAAAACTGGCGAGTCCCAAGGACTTTGTTGTAATACGAGAGCACACTGTATTTGTCTTTCATTATATCCAAGATATTCCGTGTAAACCGAACAAATGCAAACTACACAGAGCAGACTGATGTTGCTTCAAGTTTTATTTCGTTGTAAGTGGAATTTTCTTAAGACCGTGTCATTATAATGGGAGTACACTGCACACTATGAAGAAACTGTTAGGTCCCAAAATTATCATCTAAGCATTTTATGCATTTTGTTTGGCTATCACGAACTGGTTAGATGTCAACGTGTCAAATCTCTACGACAAACGCTAAAACTGCAGATTCGACGACTTCATTATAATGGGAGTCACCTGTATCTTGTATTTGCAGTTTTCCAAGATATTCCTTGTAACTGTCAATCAAACTTGGCTAGGAGCCTAAAACTTTGCCAAAAGAACAATAAAGTTCATTGATTCTCTTTCTAGCTGGGCAGAAAGTCAAAGGTCAAAGTCAATGAATGCTCTTTCATTGCCATGCTGCTGGAAACATATCACATGAAGTTGAACTAGACAGCTAATAATGCATACAACATATTTAGGCAAATGACAAAATTTAATCATGAACAGCCCAGTTTAACGAGCAGGACAGGAATAATTACCGAAACTGTATTGCTGCAATGACCTCCATCTCATGTGGACCATGTAATGCAGAGGATACCACCAAGTAGCTGTTGCGATGAATTTGGATGAATTTTAGCACCCTGGGTGTATGACATGCAGAAAAGAGTGTTTTAGAGTGACAGAGCAACAACTACTTAGCAACAAATGAAGATATGGATATGATCTTCTCATCACATTTACTGCAATACAGATGGTTTTCCAGTGTACCTTTAAAGGATCAACAAAACCGATAGGCCTTACTATACTCCCCCCTTTTTTTCTTTTTTTTGTGTGCTTCCATGAATTGCACACAACTCTTTAACTGTCGACTGACAATTATTTACAATACAATTGTACGGCTATAAAATCACGTTGAGACCAATGACCATTATAACTTCACAAATACTGTACCATGAAGAGGCTCATGTGATGACATAGTACATTTAAATGAAAAAATTTTGGTCAATAGTTTAAAAGTAATGTGTTTCTAAATGTAGAAATACGTTCTTCTAGGAACATGATTATAAGCAGTATACACTGGTCTAAACATTATTACCTTAACCACATTTTCAATTGTTGAATATATTCTGAAACGGGAAGTTTATTTGGACCTTCCTGTGTTTGAATCGGAAACCTTACCACCAGGTGCAGACATTATATACAAATATTTTTACACTAAATGCAATTGTATGGATGCTTTAAGTAGGCCCGACATTGCAAACAAATAAACTAACAAACAAACAAAACGAATACAAAACAAAAACCAGACTTATGATGCAGTGGATTTTAGTAGATTGCAGTGTTCTGGAAAATTACTAATATGTGTACATTTGATGTGTACAATCAATTTCAGTTTGATGCTGTCATTTCAGTGTTCTGTCATTGCAGTGTTCTGGAAAATTACTAATATGTGTACATTTGATGTGTACAATCAATTTCAGTTTGATGCTGTCATTTTCAAAATCATAACTGTCATATGTCAATGAGCAATCACGAGGCCTATTATGAGACTTAATTGTATTTTAAGTAATTGATACATTTCCCATCTCATTTTTTTCTTTTTTTTAACACCACTACAGTATTAAATTGCTACACAGTGTACTGCCAGTCAAACATTTTGTTCAGTAAATAGGTGTCATTAATAGGATGATTTTCCATAGAAATGACAGTAGATTAGGAAGAAACGTTGCATAAAGACACAATGACAGTCTGTGACCAACCTGTCAACAAAGTCATGGTCGAGTTGGATATGACCCGACTTGGGTGGCCATTCCAGCGATACCTTGTCAAGTGGTGTGACCATGAATGCAATGGCAGACAGTGGAAAGATGAAAGTACCTGGGACTGTGCTGTCACTGACTGCAGGTGCGGAGAGTGCAAAGTATGTTTCAAAAACACACAGAGAACAAAGAAGATAAACCATTAAATTCCATGTCTATGTCAACTTGTTTCTTGGTTTTCAAAAAAGTAACTTAACATTTAAGTTAGCGTCAGATGACAATGCTTTTCTAACTAATCTACATCGCTTGCTTTATTTATCACAAGTTTTTTACCTGCCAAAATCGTATCCATGTGAGGCAACAAAAGGCCTATACTGCGACCAGCTCCAACGCTAAAGGAGCGCCCAGGGTTTACAAAAGGCCATTGCACAACCAAACTTCCCACTAGGTCTAGTATGTAGCGCTAGATCTAGTCTAAATAATCATTAATTAACGATAACAATAGCACTGAAACAGACTCATAATCTGCTACATCAAACAGAGCATGACATAGATCTAGGCCTTTTTTTCTTTTCTTTTTTTTTGACAAATCAACATCATTGAGATAATACTGACACTGGAAAGCACAACACGTTACCATCCATGCTCTAGCCCAGGGCACAAGGGCCCGTGTACTACTACTACTAACTAGCTGTAGCCATGTGCGTAGTTAGCTGGCAGGGCTGGCGCGCCCACAGCTAGCTAGCTAGCTAGCTGCATGCAGAGCGCGGGCCGTACTTTCCTAGCTAGCTTGGCACAGCCGGCCACTGAACAGTAAAACACAGGCCACAGCAGCTAGCTAACATTGTAACAATATTCGCGTCAATAGCTTAGAGCCCAGACCGAGTTGGCTACCGGACCTGTACCCGGACCCTATAGATCATGGACACGGTTGTATGTCATCCACGCACGAAACCTCATGGATCATCTAGTCTATAAGGCAATTATAGTAAATGTTTAGTATCTATTAAATCCCGACTTTTGACACGCTTCCACATATCAACCAATGCAGTTTCCTACAGAGTGAACTATGAAAACATTACCAATGTGAGTCTGAACCACGTTTTGTCAGCATTTTTCGCTTTGGTATGCAAGCGTACGACTAAAACTTCAGACGTCCCGTTTTATGGCCTAACGGTTAGTCTAGACACTGACTAACGGTTAGAGTATAGAGACCACTAACAACGTGAACTGTTAGAAATTCTGTTTGTCCGATGACTGACTCGATGTAACATAACAACGTTAGGCCTCAAGTATTATGTCATCACAAATTTACTTACATCTTACTTTGTGCCTCTGTTGAAGAAGTCTTGAAATTTCGTTATTCTTCTGCTCATTGTGTATGACAATCGGCCATTTGCTGTTTGCGTTGACTTGAGAGATCTTGCCACAATCATTTTTGGAAGCCATTTCGTTCTTTTACACACAACACAACGCCAACGGCGGTGGCCGGTACGCAGTCGGTCGGATCCGATCAACGTCGTCCCCGACATCCCCGGCGGACCGCGCGGTCCGCAGTTTAGTTATCTTAGAGTCCAATGCATACACGTGCACCCAAGATTTTTCTCCACACTAGTACTGGGGAAAATCTCTTTGCGTGCACCCAATCAGATACAATCCGCGCGCACATACATAAAAGCGGGGACTACTGT
Organism: Diadema antillarum; assembly: GCF_040938485.1. Taxonomy (NCBI): domain Eukaryota; kingdom Metazoa; phylum Echinodermata; class Echinoidea; order Diadematoida; family Diadematidae; genus Diadema; species Diadema antillarum. Next base: position 384,731 of record NW_027271737.1, read on the forward strand.
ATGCGCCGAATACTAGTATTTCACGAGGTTTTTATTTTCGCAAATTTCGCGGGTCAGCAGGTGCTATTCGCGAAATTAAAGACACGCGAAAATAATGACTATGATCCCAATGTGAATGTGACATTTTCTCCATTTAGTACAGTAGTCAACGATCGCGAAATTAACCACTCGCGAAATCGTCGGGAAGTCCTGATTCGCGAAAATTTAGACGCGCTAAATATATGGCGTATACTAGTGCTCGCCGCACCAGCAGAAACTACCAAAGATATTTTTTTCTTTTCACCATACCACTCATATTAGCTCTTTGAAAACTATATACACACACACACACACATGTACTCAAAGAAAAAGAAAAAGAAAATACACACAGCTTTATAGGTACACACGTACGACACACACACACATACACATTCACACACACTCACACGTTTTCAAACGTTGTTTTTTTATTTTTCTTACAGAATCTGAAGAAGAAAAAACAAAAACTGGTACAATGTAGCCTAGGCCTACGGAGTAACCAAGGTGGTTGCTGTTCGTTATTCCGAAGGTTCGCTATTCCGAAGATACGTTATTCCGAAGAGTCGTTAATCCGAAACACGCCAATTCCCTATACCTAGAGGTTCGTTATTAATCCGAAAATGAAAAAGGGTTCGTTAATCCGAAAATTTGTGGCGTTATTCCGAAGGTTCGTTACTCCGAAGATTGGTTAATCCGAAAATGAAATTCGGAACAATGAACCTTCGGAATAACAAATCTTAGGAATAAAGAGCCTTCGGAATAACGAACCTTCGGAATAACGAGCTGTAACCTTTTACCATGCATGCAGTCATGCAAATGAGAGAAATTGACTCATTCTTCAGTGGGTTGAGAATTCACATTTCCTTTTCAGTTCTAACCTTTTTCACACCTAGCTCCTTCGTTTAAGCCTACAGTATTGATTTTGTGTGATTACAGGGGATGTTTCACGAAGAATTCAAGTCAAACTTAAGATCGGCCTAAAATTATGGCAGGCCTATTCCGTTGGTTTCTCTTTTCAGTTGCATGCAATGTTACGGTACATGTATTCAGAATCCAGTTTAAATTGATCAAAATCTACAGACTGAAGAAATCCTTTGTCCCTTACTTTATGTTGTTAATACCTTTTTTTTTGTGTGTGTGTGTGTGAAATACCCCAGCATGCCTATTAGGGTCCTACATGTAGTTGGCTATAATTGCCCCCCCCCCCCTCCCTCCCGCGTGTTTTTTTAGACGGCGCAGATTGGGGACCCTAAAAATCTATTGGGGACCCTATCCCTAAACCTAATCCTAATCCTAACCCTAACCATCAAACCCTAACCCTAACCCTAACCCTAACCCCAACCCTAACCCTAACCCTAACCCCAACCAAAAACCCTAACCCAACGTTTTTCCCATAGGTTTAGCACGCGCCATGCCCCAATCTGTGCCGTCTTAAAAAAAAAAAAACGCCTCCCTCCCGATAAGCCCTGTTTCAGAAAGCTTTCCGTAATTTAAGCATGAATTTACCAACGGCTGGAATATGAAATGCCAATTATTATGTGTGCCCATTTTTTTCTTACGTTTTTATAACAAAGTACGACTGTCTGTCAATATTTACAAAAATACACTGTCAACTAAAATGTGTGTTAACATATACGTAAGAATAATCGTTATCATCTGTAAATTTCAACTTTAGCTATTGGAATTAACAGTGATTGGGAAACCCTCTTGGCTTGCCATACCTAAGTCGTTCGTAGATGATTAAGTCGTCCGTAACTTTACGAACAGCTTTATGAAACAGGGCCCTGGCCGGCTGAATGTAAATTAGGCCCTGGGCCCTGTTTCATAAAGTTGTTCGTAAAGATACGAAGGATTTACGAACGACTGGTGATCAGTTCTGATGTGCTATAGGCCTACTTATCAGAATTTCAATAATTCAGCACAAGAACTGATCACCAGTCGTTCGTAAGTCCTTCGTAACTTTGCGAACAGTTTTTTGAAACACCCCCCTAGCTGCCCCTATGCATATAATAGTAATTGTTTCACGGAGCCTACGGTCTCACGGTGCCAAATTCCAGAGGCCGAAATCGACCATCAACACTGACCATCTTTATGAAGAGATGATTGGATGCCACACGTGCCCTCTTTGCTTTGTTGGCGAAACATTGTACAAGTGTACTGTGTCCGTCTGTATTTCCAAAGTGCTAGAGAGCAACGGAACCACGGGCACACATAGGTCCTACTGACATTATAGGCTCATGCATATGATCTATTACTAGTAATCGGACTAAAACCGCCGTTTGTTTGCATGTTTATAGGTAGGCCTGTATAAGTCATTAGGCCTACATGTAGGCCTACCATTACTTCCATATAGGCCTATTGACGTCTCATCGACCATGACTATGACAACAACAATGACAACGACAATGTTTTTTTTTTCTTATGTCACCCAAAGTACATTGTAATTATATAATTATTATGCTTTATCTTATTAAGCACTAGTCTTCCAACAAAATTAATTTTCTACGTGTATTATAACTGTTCAAAATGCTTCAATAATGTTTGGACTGAATATTCTATAAACTGTAAAAAACAAGTAGTGATTTGTTCATGGAAAAGAATTGATCGATTTTATGAAATCTACACAGCTTGACAATAGGCCTGCAACTTATACGAGTTTGTTACCTTATGAATTTATGCAACTATAGGGTAACTGCCCAGCATTAATATATATATATATATATATATATATATATATTTTTTTTTTTTTTTTTTTTTTTTTGACAATGCTTCCACCCTCCTAGCGCTGTTACAATCTAATTCCACATCTGGCGGGGAATCCATTTATATGATAACCCTGACCTCTTCCTATTATCGGTTCACTGAATTATGGAACCTTATTTTCAGACCGTTTTAATGTTTAAGAAAATTAAGCCCCTCAACTCAGTGTTACTGACTAAAAGGGTAACACAATTTCCTTTCTTCCTGTGGTGGTTAAGTAGAGTGATGAGTTTCATTGTGCACAGAAAGTGAAAATAATCACTCAACATTTACATTTCCGTTTATCATTCCGCAACTACAGTGTATAGGTATTAAAGAACATATTATGAACATATAAAATGAGTTAGATACAGAAACTTCCATGTTATTTAATACAAAATAGGCCTATAGGCCTATAGGCCTACAATATGGTGCAGGATCAATCGGAGAGAAAGAAAGAGAGAAAGCCGAGAGAGAGAAAAGTATCAGAAACAACTCAACGGAGTTGAAGTAGTAGGACAACAATAACGCAGACAAGACTATTTCTATAATGTGAAGCAGAATGATATTTGCAAAAAGTTTTCATTAACATTAACAGAAAACAAATAATATGGGGAAAATTATTTCTTAAATTGTGTAGCTTCATTGTTTCATTACAAAATTTGGCTATATTAATCAACCCACTACGATTTCCGGAATTGAATACAGTAATTGGGAAATCTTTAAAGTGTTCGGCTTTATTCTATAATAGAGCTTAATGAATTTATTTCTTGTATTACAATTTATTAATTTATTAATTATGTAATTGATATTGCATGATTATGGCATTGAAAACAGTGAAATTCATCACCGAGTGTATTGGAATCACATGAATTACAAACTCGATCCAATTCCCACATCGTATCTGCCAATCACAATTGGCACTCGATCTATGGTTTGCAGATCGAAATTTTGCAAGAGCTCCTCTGAACAAACTAGGAGTTTTTTTTTTTTAAAAACAAGTATGAATCTAAACACAAATCCGTTTCGAAGATCCTGTATGATAGCCCTACTACATATCGACCACCGTCTTTTAAACCGACCGCGTATTCATTGGTGCACTAACGCTTAGTATGTAACGAAAATACTTGAAAAATAAGCCAACTTCTAGAAAAAATCCTTATTTCAAATAACCCTTCCACAAAAGTTGTCTCTTTTTACCGACGCAAATCGTATTGTATTACCGAACGTGCGCCCTCTGTATGGGGAAAATTGTACATCGTATTTTCGGTCAATGTTTATTAACGCAGGACAACGAACATCGAAATTTTAGCAATTATTAGGTAAATTTGAGGTAATTTACGTTTTGTTTTGTTTTTTGCTGCAGTTTAGCAATTTTCGGCACTGGCTTCCCCTATGAGATAACAGCGCGTAGTGCAATGAATGCGTATTCGAGTTGTTGTACGCGCTCCATTAACAAAGTACGCGTGCGGTAATAGGATACCGTTCGGCAATAGGATACCTTACTATACGCACTTCACTGTGCGCAAAGCACATAAAAATGGATTGGCTTTGAATGTTGATGAGGATGGTGTGGGAAAACGCGAAAATTCACTGTTCATTAATGGTTTTAATCAAGGACAAAATTTCGAATGAATATTTTCACCGAATCGTAATGACAGCACAATGTAATGTCTATGGAAGTTTCTAAAAGCTTCGTAGACTTTTTCTACAACACGGTGTTCAATACAACTCGGTTTGCGTGCATTGTCAATGCAAAAACAGCGGTCGATCCTAATAACGAGCGTTACCGCGGGGAGCTGAAACGAGGCCACGCAAGTTCGTCGGCGATATTTTTGCACTGAAACTTCGAATCGAAAAGGGAACAACGGCATTTGATAGAGCTGGATTTTCTCAATCACGTAGGTCAAGTTTTTTACGTGAATTTCAGTGTTAAATACTCTTATCAAGCAAATAAACATTAGGCGGTCGATGAGTAGTAGGTCCAACCCTAACTGCGACCAGCAGTGTTGGGGCTCTCCCACAGTGTGTAACTGTGTATACGGGAGGCGGGAGCGTCCCGGGGTTAGTCCAACCCTAATAACATGTGACTTTAGAAACTGTGTCACGTTGGTCACACTGACAAAAATGCGCGATCCTTGGGGTGCGTATTTCTTGAGCAATTTTGCGCAAGGTGTTCCCCATGCTCTATGCATGAGAGAGAAATACTGTATGTAAAGCTATGTCAGCTTTACGTAGTATTGTGGTGTGTACGTTGACCCACACTATGCAGCACATACCAGGATGAATTAGACTAGACTCTAAAGTTTTTCATGTTCTTTTGCTTCAAAAATGTCGAAGCACTCCCAAGTTTCCGTCGAGACAGACGAAGATGGTTACAACCCAAGTAGTGCGCATTATGTAACTGCTCCTCCGGTAAGTATCCAATTTGTCTTATACGAGTCTCTATTAATATTATTAGTGTCGTGTAGACTCGTCGATGCTTGGCATCGTATAGAAATATCTAGATAAGCCCAGTTATTGTTATTTTGGCTTATTAGACAATGACTATGTTACAAGGAATTTATGCCTGTTATGGAAATAAAGATAACGTTTCATTTTCAACTCGAAGAATGATTATAAGCCCATAGATCCGATTTCGTTAGAGGATTTATGTTATATGTTGTGTGTGTGTGTTTTTTTTTTTTTTTTTGCCAATCATTCATATTATGAAACTGTCATCTATTGTTTTAAAGATCGGCATGGTTTGTTTAATTGTACTATAATTGGGAGAACCATGCAATATGGTGGAGGCATAGGCCAATGGTCAGTCGCCATGAATAGCGACATTTCTCTCTGAGTCTGCGTATAGTCTGATGCAACCAAATGCTGTGAAATATACAGGACTCAGCGGTCAGGAGAATGTATGATTCTGTGATTCAAAAGCGGTATAGTAGGCCCTATAATCTTTACGTTGTACCCGAGTACCGACTTTATCATTACATGTATTATTACAGTGATGGATAGTCTGTTTTGTAAGAGGTAAGTGTTACAAAATGTATGTTTTAAAGTGAATCAAATCAAGTCAGTTAATACATGTAGAAACTTGCCGCATCATCGTCTTATTTATTGTTCATTTGCTTGTCTGATGATAGGGCCAATATTGTTTTTCATCTTTTGTCATCTGCAGAGTGGTGTGCTCAGTTTCCATTGCAAGAGAGTGAAAAACCTCGACGAGTCCCGTATCCTTTGTCACCAGATTGGAAGTCAAATGCCTTCAAGCTTTATTTTGTGGTCGACACCATTTTTTGCTTGTTTATAGAACCAGTCAAAGCCCATTCTGCTCTTTTCATACTGCAATGATTAGTTGAGACATAATTGACAAAAATGAATGATTTTTTATGTATATATTGAGTCCACAGTCATCTTGTGTTGTTATCATTGCAGTAAGTACAGGCCCTGTATCCATGAGTGATATGCCATTACTGACGAGTACTTTTCGCATCTGAAAATCTTAAAGGCAGATATATACTTTGCAACACACACACACACACACACACACACACACACATATATACAGTATATACCGGTATATCGATAAAACTTTGAAAAACACTTGACTGTGAACAGCAAGCAGAGAGGTCTCTTTTATTGATCTTAACTTTGATCACTCGTTCACTTTCTCAATAATTATACAGGTTTAATCTGTAAAACTACCTAAACATCCAAACAGGGATGATATCATTAATCCCTTCTAGTATTAATAATTGCACCAGTTCAAGACAGTCTACTCGAAATATCAACTGCAGCTGCTTCGAGACCTCGTCACGAGTCCTGCAGCTATCTCCTGTCCAGATTCCTCCAGGAGCACATCACCACCCAATCTTCAAAAACCCCACTGGACTCCCTCTTCATGTCCTTATCCCACTGAAGCCGTCTTACCAGTAAGTCCTCTCAGATGTTGTATCCTCCCATCCCATCCTCGTCGCCAGTTGTAGGGGGTGGGCCGAGCTCATCACAATAGCCTATATGATATTACATAGGCTTATGTTCATATAGATAGACAGTATATGCTTATTGAAACATACGCACATATAATGAAGTGTCATTTTGCACATTTTATGTTGACTTTCCTTTATGACTATTTTGGCAATTTTGCGGGATTAGACGCAGTCGTGACCAATCCTGAGTTTTACATTCGATTCCGAGTGGGCAAGCTGTCGAAATGCACGAAAACTTTCTGCTGGACAATGGGTACCAAGTTCGCCATCGTTAATGACATCAAACATTTCTCGCTAATGGTAAAACATGAAGATGGTATTGATAAAAGGAAATGAAGGGCAAGGAAACTAATTGATCTATGTATACAGAGTTTATGCAAGATGCAACTTTTTATTAAGCCATAGCATTGTCACAGATCAAACAGGTTTATCACTAAAGTAGGCCTATATTGATTATTTTGATATAGTGTATAAATCTGGATAGACACATCGCACTACCATGCTTTTTCATCGTATTTTCAGAAAAACCAAGATGTCTATAAAATGATGAAATACAGTCGTTAGAATCAACAAAGAACCTTATCCTGAAGAGATCTCACTTTTGATGAAAAATGGATTTAGCGCCTTTTGGAATTGAGCTCTTCAAATAATGAAATACAGTCTGGTAATATAAAACAATGCTGAAAGTGTGATATGGTATGAACAAACTACAATGCATGTAATATGCCTGAAAGCATGAGCCGTACTTGAGCACATACTTCTTGTGTTTATATTCCTATGAAACTCCCTCCATTTTTACCTGGTAATATTAGTCTTATACTCCACCGACACGTTGTCTTCTTGCAGATTTCTCGTATCAGAACCGACCCGTCGAATGAAGTCCGCATCGACTTGGTCATGGTAGAGACGGCACACGTTCACCGAATCATAGGACACAGGGAAATGCACCTCTACGACATCATTAGGGTAAGCGAAAGCAGTTGAAAGCAATGGACTGCATGCTTTCCCAGATTGACCGATCAATAACGTTTATTCAGCGTTAATGAATTGCGAATGCTTACTGTACTAGTGTATAGATATATAAACGTGATAATATCGTATAGTCCTATGCGTTAATTCGTCTTCGGCAATTGCCATAAACTACTCTTTGTTTGATTTTTATACCCCCGCCAAACGAAGTTTGAAGGGGGTATAGGAATCAGCGGACGGTCGGGCGGTCGGGCGGTCGGTCGGGCGGTCGGTCCGTTGCAAATCTTGCGTCGCGAACTACTTCCTCAGTTTTCAACCGATTCCCATAAAACTTGGCACAGATGTGTGCCTTGGGTTGTAGATGTGCAAGACGTATTTTTTGACAGTACCCAAAAGTACGTTGCCATGGTAACGGCATATTATGGGCAAAAATGGGTACAAATCTTGCGTCGCGAACTCCTCCCACAGTTTTTGATCAATTTTTATGAAATTAGGTACAGATGTTCATCTGAATATGTTAATGTGCAAGACACATATTTCCGCAGTGGCAAAAAGTGCGTTACCATGGTAACGGCATGTTATTGGTAAAATATAGGGCAAAATGCTTCATGGCAAAACTGCTTCATCAGTGTTCTTCCAATTCTCATGGAATTCATATTGAATGTTTGTCTTAGGATATAGGTCAGCATGACACATTTCTTGACAGTGACAAAAAGTATGTTGCCATGGTAACAGCTCACATATGAGCCAAAATGATGGAAAATTTTGTGTTGCAAACTACTTCCTCAGTTTTTGCCCAATTTCCATGAAACTTGGTACAGATGTGTGCCTCTGGTTGTAGATGTGCAAGACGCATTTTTTGACAGTACCCGAAAGTACGTTGCCATGGTAACGGCATATTAATGGCAGAAGATCAAGGAAAGATCTTGCGGATTTAACTACTTCCTCAGTTTTTTGACCAAAGCTTATGAAATGTGGCACACACCTTGATCTTGGTGGGAAGATGTGGAAGACATATTTTTCGGACGTGTCGGAAGCTGCGTTGCCATGGTAACGGCATATAAATGGCAGAAGATCAAGGAAAGATCTTGCGGATTGAACTACTTCCTCTGTATTCGACTGAAGCTCATGAAATGTGGCACACACATTGGTCTTGGTGGGAAGATGTGCAAGACATATTTTTAGACGTGTCGGAAGCTGCGTTGCCATGGTAACGGCATATTAATGGCGGAAGATCAAGGAAAGATCTTGTGGATTGAACTACTTCCTCAGTTTTTGACAAAAGCTTATGAAATGTGGCACACACAATAGTCTTGGTGGGAAGATGTGCAAGACATATTTTTCGGACGTGTCGGAAGCTGCGTTGCCATGGTAACGGCATTTAAATGGCAGAAGATCAAGGAAAGATCATTCCTTGGGTAAGACTGTCGTCACGGGGCGGGGGTATTAATCACCTTCAGTGATATTTCTAGTTTTATGAAACATCCTCTTAGTGTCTGTTTTACACGTAGCTGTAATATGCTCAGTGTATATATATATATATATAGCTGTCGTGCATATACTCTATTCGTTCAAAACCTTTTCAAAATTGATACGATTACACAAATTGTGGTTAGAATGTTAATGGATTTCAGTTTTTGATATAGACTTCAACACAAACATTGCACACGTGAGTTAGTCATGACCATGCAAATCTCTCTGTAAGACGAGTTTATGACTGCATGATTCTGAAAGGTGATATACCTAATCCCAGTCACCTTATAGAGCAAGCTTTACTACGCTCAGCAAGTTTTACTGTTGCAATCACGTCTGTCAAACCCCTATGCCCTGTATAGACAAAGTATGACAATCGAGATCTACTGAAGATGTTGACATCGTTTGAGTATAAGAATTCATACTTTCTTTATCGTTTTTATTGCATGTTCACATTTCGGAGATTTTAAGCAAAGAAATCATGTGGTATGTCTTTCAGACGTGTAAATGGCACTTTGCTTTGAATCATTATTGCAGAATATGTATCTTGCTGGGACGTACGAGCTGAAATATAGACAAAACGTAAGTATGTTCGGAATTGTACTTTCCTTTTAGAATATAGGCCTACATGCTGTTAGTAACTTTGCTTTTTATCTGGAAATACTTATCATTTCTTGTGCTCTTTGCATACAAAGAATCCACATGAATCCCTTTAAGCCAACATAACTGATGTGATGGGGAAGATTACGATATGACAATAATCTGTTGTACACATCCACTCGTGCACTGTTGACTAAAGCGTTACCATGTTATTAAATAATTCTCACAAGTTATGTCAATCTAAAGCAATGCCTGGGTAAAATTTGTCTGATTTAATGTGATCAATGTTGATGGTATATAAAAATTATACTAAATTGCACTACCGGATCCAGCCAGGAACAATTAGCAGTGATTCATTATATTTCTCGATATTTTGCGATGTCTGAGCTACTTCATGGAAAGGTTTGTGGTCTATAAGGATAGTAGAAATATTACAGAGAATTATTTGGAAATGTGAACATGAGAAATTTGATCCATGGTACGGAAAACGACCAGTGAAGGAAATAATGATATGGATTTTTTTTCTTTGATAGGAATTATGACGATGTTGGTTGATTCGTACAGATGGGCTAATTTCATTGATAGCGTCATTCTACATTCAAATTCCTTTTTCAGTCCGTGGCATTCCTTGATTTCGAGATCTGCTTTGCCTACGGAATATTCGGCTACGGTTACTCGCACCAACTTCAAAATCGACAGCGCCGCACGGCGGACATCGTGAGTCACTCCTTCCTCTACCGCTCGGAGCCGCCTGCCAACAGAAGACAAGTCGACAGGTATAGACCTGCTATTCACTCACAGATGCTCGAACTATGCACAGCTACAAAGATGCAGCAGACCTATAACACAAAAGTGCTCAGTATAATATGTACAAGTACCATCATTTCGAGATGTCTAGCGTATGATATTGATATCTCTCGTGTAAGTGAATATCACTCGAGCCGGACCATCAAAGTGGAATTCATTTGGCATCATTGACGGTATAGTTGTCTGAGTTTACTTTCGGAGTGAGGACAAGCAATGTCTGTTAAATAAAAAGGGAAATGAAACTCGTGATTGATGCTGCTACAGGCAATGTGTGAAACAAGCAGAGAGAGAGAGAGAGAGAAGAGAGAGAACTGCAGTGTTTCAATAGATCTCTTAGCAAAATACAGATCGTCCGTTGTTTGTTCTGGTGAAAATGAAAGCCCGGATCCTTTTTGTGTAGTTAAAATATTCATCCAGTATTCAAAATGAACACTTACATGAAAGTGACATTTGAATGCGTTTAATTCTCTTCCAGTATTGCAATGGCACCGGTGCCAATGGAGTTGCCAGACTTTTTGTCCCTTCGAGAACAAGTCGAGATTGGATCGCCAGCCGTTAGAGAGAAACTCGGTAAACAAAGACACTCTATATCAATATTTCAACTGAGAGAGAACAGAGAGAGGGAGAGAGGAACTGCTTTTTTGTTTATTTTTTAGTTGTTGTTGTTGTTGTTGTTGTTGTTGTTTTTCTTGCAATAAAGTTTCTTTCAGCTCCAGATCTGTTCAAAGCTCAATATTCAGAGATTTTAAAAGTCGATTTTTTCTTTTGTGTGTGGTATTTCCAACGCAGTTGGTGTTGGTCTTGGAAAACCTTACACGCTAAAGGTTAGACCTATATATGAGGTCATTATTTGAGCTCTTTAGCCATGTTCACATCACTGACTATAGTACCTCCAAGGTTAGCCTTGAATACAGCGTTATTATGTAGACGATTATGCAATAATTTTTTTTTTCTTAATTTGACCTGAGAGCAGAACTAGTAAACTGATTGGAAACAAAGTTTGGTATAACAAAGTACACGCCTTGCAGCCAATGTCCACATTTTGTTTCCTGTGCTAGCGGAGCGATATGACAGGCAAGTCTTGGACGTGTTCGCAGACGTTGATAAACAGGAACCTGTGATTCTAGCCAGGACGATGAAACGGAGGTAAGAAGTTTGTCAGTGCATATACCACCGTACAACAACCCTCTTATCATGCTGCACTTTGAGTCTCTATACACATTACTAAAGGGGTACTACTTTGAATGAAATTTCCAAAAAACTTTCTTCCACACACCCTTTCAGGACCATAGAATTATGTTGTATGCATTTCGTTTCGTAAATGATTAAAGAACATGGTTAGTGTCAGTGTTTAGATGTCATAGTACACGAGACTTTCTTTCCGTGAAAACAATTTTCCGGGAATTCATAAACCATCTTACCATGAAGTGAACACTAAAGAGAGAGAGAGAGAGAGAGAGGGGGGGGGGGGGGTCCGAGGGAGGGAGAGAAAGACAGAAATATTGAGAGAGAGACACACACACAAGGGAAGTTTTTTTTCTTTTTAATACATTACATACACCCATTCTGAAACCGTCAACATTACTGCACAAAATAAATGACTCATGGGAAGCTGAATATGGCCTGAGAATCTACCCTTCATTTCTTATACTGTATATAGACTGCAGACAATTCTGTCTGACTTTGGACTGTTAACCAGCCGACAGCAGCGCAAACAGTTCCTCGAAAGACTCATTTTACGTCAAGTCGATGAGAGTAGCAACCAGCATGTAAGTATATGTATATGTACTGCTAGAAATGCTAACCCCAAAATTACGTATATATCATATATATATATATATATATATATATATATATATTACTATATACGTATACGATTGGATATTTGTGTGTGTATGTGTGCATATGTGAATATGCATATATAGTCACATTAATTTGTAAGAATATAAAAGAACGACGACACCTTTTTGCTTTCATTGAGGCTTTATCTATACTGTACTTAAGATCTTAAAATTCAGCTTTTGAAGGGAGTGTCGTCATCTTCATTAAGATAATAGTGTATGCGCATACTCATCAAGTCGAATTTTCAAGCGTGCGTCATAATTGTAATGTATAGTCACATATTGTAACGAACGGACTGCTTAACATCAAATTTAGAAACTGAGTCATGTACACTGTAGGGGAGAGCGGGGTGAGTTGGGACGCGGGTCAAGTGGGACACGTTCTCTGAATCAAAAACTGTTCAACCAATCAGCGATTGGCTTTTATCTACAATAAGCCCCTATAGCAACCATACATCATACAAAGAAAGCCATGCAGTTCGGCAAATTCTAAGTATGTATAAATTGCTACTGAAAATTTTCCCCAAAATATGACATTTTTTTTTTGAAATCAGGTTAATTAACCTGTTGTTGTATTCATGATTTCAAGGGCACAATTGAAGCTGGTGGTGAGCCTTATTGACATGCAACTAATATAACTTGTTTTTGACAAATGCCTGCATGGTTACTGAGCATTCGTACATTATGTATATGCCATCAATTGTGAGGGACAGTTGGGACAACGTGTCCCATTTGTCCCTCATAATAGCATTACATGTAAAACAGTTCAGATTTTCAAACATGTTGTTCAAACTTGTTTTGTTGAAATAAAGATCATTTTAAAGCATGTTTGACTGTTTTCATTGCCAATGTTATATTACGCCTTCCAACTTTGACATTTCCGACATTTCTATAGGATGTCACACTTTACCAACACCGTCCCATTTCTCCCTTGCCGTTGTCCCACTTTACCCACGGGTGGGTCAACTTCTCCCCCAAAATAAGGTTTTTTCTTTTCATTAACTGCAGAAAATTGAGAACAGTGCCACCCCCAGTTTATAGCTTTTTATGTAACCTAAAATACCATATGAACCTTCATGCAAGCCCGAAAGGAAATGTAATCATCTCTTCTATAAAAAGATATAAGAAGAAAATCGGCAAACTTGAAATAATGTCCCACTTCTCCCAGCTCTCCCCTACGTGTATTTTTTAACGCACTGTCTCAGGTTTTTACTCTCAAGATTCACAAACACAATATTTAAAAGGTAACGATTAACAATCACTCACAATACAAATAGGAAAGAATATCATACACGTCCTACATCTATTGATATTCATTAATTAAGCGTGAAAAAGGGAGCTCCCCAACCCAAATCCCTCACCCTACTTCACACACATTCAAAAGTGCACATCCACGCACACACACACATGCACACAGAGGCTTCTTTTTTTAATCGTAATTTCTAAACAATGTTGGTATAATCTCCCTTCTTATGAAGGCTGACCAAGGAAAAGACGGCGCTCAGTCGAAGCCGGCACAATCGGAGTTGGTGGACATGGACCAGGTAGCGGCTCCAGAATTACAGGCCTACGGAGACGACGACGACCACGCTTCTGTTTCTGATGTCACTGAGCTAAGCAACTTCCTTGCCAACGCACCTGGTATGAACGCACCCATCCACCCCCCCCTCCTTCTATCACAACCCACTCACACACACACGCACACTCACACGCACACAACGCACGTATGCACACGAACTATAACGGTAAGGCAACAAAACACTCAAGTATAATATACCAAAATGAAGTGACCGATATCAAGAAAAATCATTTTGATTAAGAGTCATTATAGGAGAATTTTATACTGTTTTCCATTGCATCAAACCTCCTATCAATTAAAGGAGAAATCCAGTCTAAATATAAGTTAGTCTGATAAAAAAGAAAAAAAAAATCTTACACGAGTTCAACTGTAAAAATTTGGATGAAAAATAAGGAAGTCATGACATTTTGAAGTTTTGCTAATTTCTGCAAAACAGTTCTTGTACAGTAGATATGAATATGCAAATGGTGAGCTAACCATGTCATAACCTCACAAATTGAAAGAAAAAAGTCATTAAATGTCGCGGCGAGAGCATCACGCGCTGCGGAATAATCACGCGAAAAGTCGAGGGGGGGGGGAATAGGATTAACGTAAACAAACACGTCTTAATCACAAACTTGTTACGCAGTACAATTTATCCACGACAGTTCGATATTTCATCAAATAGCTACGCATTTACTTGAAAGCTTATGTCTTTGTTTCGCTTTATTTTGATACGGTGAAAAAAATAGTGCGGTAATGAAGTGTGTGTATGTGTGTGTGTGTGATTTCTATGAGATGCAAAAACGAATTTTAACACATCTTTCTTCACATGATTTCAGAGGTTATCTTCAGTTATCAGCAATTTCCAGCATATTCAAACAAATTCTTCTTTTTTTTCAAGGAGTTTATATTGAAGGACAGCTGCGAACCTGAACTTGAGAACATATTCGGACGGGCAAGGGATAGTTGTATCATCTGCTTGACATTTTTGATAAATCTAACACGGCGCCCTCCATATGCTGACATTATTATTACATGACTATTGTATAAACATTTGTGAATGATTGACTCTGATTTAATCGTTTTTCTGAAGAAAAATTTGATACCAGTGTCAATTGGAATCACTGTTGTTTATCTTTTCAAACACGGTATACCGTAATCGAAGAATGAAATGACAAAGAAATCAGCACTGAAGACTATCTTTTAACTAACTTTCTTCATCACAGGCATCCAAGCAAGAGGGCGATACGAAAGACGACGGCCATCCATGTCCGTGTTACACGAGGTAAAATATTGTGTTCATGCTTATCCTCGGGGGTGTTTCATAAAGCTATTCGTAAAGGTACGAACGACTTACGAGCGACTGATGATCAGTTCTTGTGCTGAATTATGGAAATTCTGATAAGTATAGCACATCAGAACTGATCACCAGTCGCTTGTAAGTTGTTCGTAAATTTACAAACAGCTTTATGAAACAGGGCCCTGTTTGGTTGTATTCTGAAAGTTACCATGGGTCACAGTGTGAATTCATAATTCAGAGAGCAGACCCAAATAAAGTCTATTAGCTTTATCAAGCACTTTCATCTGAACTATTGAACATCAGGTACGAATTGAAGAGGATTAAGTTGTAATGATATGGTTACTTTTGGTTATTCCGACTTATGCGAGAGTCTCAAAGTATCGTTTGAATTATCTCCTTCCGGAGTGGTAGAGATTTGTTAAACGCGCGATAAATTGGTTTAAAAACATAGAACATATTCCACCTGATTTTCGCAACTATTGACTTGCTTGTATTTATTTTGCTTCTGTGCTTATGTTTCCTTCGAATGTACAGGATGAAAGTGTAGACGACTTCAGCGACGAACCGTCGACGTCGTTGCAGCCTGGGTCTGACGCAAGTTCTCTTGCTAGTGAGCAGAAAGCTGCTCTTGAGGAGAGACGTCGAAGCACCCTGGCAGAGCTTCCAGGTGAGGGCGCTATTTAAAAGTGGGAGATTATTGGTTGTTTGCTGAGTTTCTGTTTGTGTTTATGTGGTGATTGTTTATGACAGTGCATGAACTTGGTTAAAAGCGGATGCAAACCTGCCAAGGTCATCAAGCTATGACGTTGCACTGTGTCTCTGAGTCGATAATCAAAGTTGCCCTCGTGATGCAGTGTAAAAGATACCCCAATACACTAAAGTTACATAGTCCTAAATAATTCTTATCATTGGTCCATTACTTAGTATGTTACAGTGGACTCCCGCTATAACGAAGTCCTCGGTACCGGCAGTTTTCTTTCGTTATCAAAATTTCGTTATAACCGAAGAAATAAACAATAAAAAGATACAGAGTGAATAATGTTGCCGCCTGCATTTTTTACTTCGTTGTAACCGGAATTTCGTTATAACCGTGTTCGTTATAACAGGAGTGCACTGTACTCTAATTTCCTTGGGTCTATTGTTTTTGCTTCGCAACTTTAACGTAAAACAATGTCTGTATTGAAAAGTAGTTTTCATGTGCATTTGATACGTACTCACACGCGTCTGATGTTCTGTTTGAACCTTTCCTCACGTACAGGAAAATTCATGATGTCATTTGCCAACAAACTTCGCTTGTGGAAGGTGAAGGGTGGACCAGCTACCACACCGCTGACGCCCAGCCGTCCCGAGTCGGTGACCATTGTGGATGGACCTGCATCGGACAGGACCTCCAGGGAAAGCACCCAGTCCAGGAACTTCTACCGCTCCGTCAAGCTTCTCAAGAAGGCATCGCATCAGAAGGAGCCGCCTGTATTGCCGGACAACTGAACCACCGATAGCAGGATATCGCAGCTCCCGGCGTGAACATTATTTATTCCGCCAAATCTTTGTTATGTGCCGCTTGTCGGTTGTTCTCTGCAAAGAAGAGGAAGAGCGGGGAAATATGAATCCTAAGCTGTTAGCCTGTCGTTATATTAATTGGCTTTAAACACATTGGTTATTATAAGTGATGTACACTGATATCGGACACGCCACCCGTGGCAGTAGTCCGTCTAATACTATTTGATTAGCGGTGAGCTATTAATGATATTGTACGTATGCTGTGCATGCCCTCAGATATTTTCTGCATTAAACTTTGTTCATTGTCCTTACTTGATCGTGGATATTGATCAAACGTATTTGACATCCGTCACAGTGTTTTCCATACGTCCTGTAACACTGAACATCGTCACTAACTATTTCAGGTACAACTACATTGTACGTTTTTATTTGTTAATCTTTTCCTTTTTTTGGCACAGGGTATTAAATATTCTGATGTTCGCTACCCCCCCCCCCCCCCCCCCCAAAAAAAAAAAGGATTTCCGGACAGTTAATACCATACTAATCGTGCAGATAAACACAATGACAAGCAAATATCCCATTTTACACTGCTCTTATATCTAAGTGACCACTTTGCTGAAATTGTTCTAATTTCTCATTTGTTTTCCACCAGTCTGCTACTTTTAGAAAGTCTAAAAAGTTATAATTTGTACTTCCGTTATTTCTTTTTAAAAAGTACTAAGTATCGTTATTAGGCCTATGTCTGCGTTGTGCCTTGCAGAATGTATAAAAAAGAATTCACTGAATTTAATTCATTGTAAATGGATAGCCCATAATCTAAACGTTTGATGAAACGCAATTTTTACATGTCAGATTATTAGTCGTGTCTAGTCATATTATGAGTGTGCTCTGTGTCTTGTTACGCGACAATTAGATTACTGTATAATAAATAATTCGCAGTATAAGTCCGCAGGGTGTAAGTTTGCGAATAGACAGTGTAGGTGATAAGTGGTTTCCTAATCTTTCTCGAGAGAAAAGAAAAGAAAAAAAACCAATAAAAACCCTCCACCATCTCCCCCTGCTGGTATTGTGTTTGACGACGGAAATTAATATGCCCTGGCAATGAAATATCCCTGCTCTTTTTCGGTTTTCTCATGAATTATATCCGATCACTTTTCCCTGTAAGAGGAGTACTCTTGTAGGGTGCTATACAGTGTGAGATAAGAACAAGAAGAAGTGCGAGATCACAATATATTACAGCAATGTGCGACAATAAGGCCATCTTTGTCTCTCAGTCATTCGTGTTTTTTCCCCCCTCATTCCAGTGGAGTGTTTGGACTGTGTTCGTGACAAAGAGCTGAGGAGAAAAAATACAATAGATAATAGTGAGACTCTTATAAAGCGCTCATTTCTACCTAAAAAAGATACTCAAGGCGCTATAGAATAGAGTACATATTGTGTCACGTTACAACAGTATCACAGAAAATAATAAGATAATAAACCAACAAACAATAGGCCTACTAGTATATACGTACACATACTATACATATATACAGGTACTAGTATACAATATTGTCAATTTAGATTGAAAATATAGGTCTTGAGATTCTTTTTGAAACCATCAATGGAAGATGCTTCTCTAAGAAATTTTGGTAGGCCATTCCATAGTTTTGGGCCCCTATATGAAAAAGCCCGATCCCCCAATTATGCTTGATTCGAGGTACCTCAAATTTTAGCGAATTTGATGAACGGAAATTACGTGGTGGTTGGTGAAGATGAAGAGTATTTTGAAAGTAGACAGGGGCAAATTTGTGCAATGTACGGTAAACAAGAAGAAGAATCTTGAAGTTAATACGTTTTTCTACAGGAAGCCAGTGTAGGGACCGAAGTATAAGGATAGTATGCACAGTTTTCTTCGTGAAAGTAAGCAATCTAGCGGCACAATTCTTTGGTTTGTGACCTCAAATTCGAACAGCGCCAGCTTTCATACTGGTACTCTCACACTGAGTGTGAACATCACGTCACGTTCACTGGTTGGTGGGTTGGTGTTGGGCAATGCGCGCGCGAAGCGTGTGTGTGTGTGTGTGTGTCGTGTGTGTGTGTGTGTGTGTGTGTGTGGTGTGTGTGTGTGTGTGTGTCTGTCTTGATTGTATGTGCGCTTGAAGTTCCAGGAAAATATAGGCCTACAATATGCTCATACACTATCTTTTTCGTACATGTCATGACATGACTTTCGTAAGTAAATCCTACTGTACGGGCCTAGTTTGCATTACTTTACTTGTTTGGTTTAATTAATTTTCACATTCAATCAAATTCTTGCATTTTACACAAGATTGTACTATAGGCTGCGCCTACTGTTTTTGTGACGTCGGTAGGCGTATAGTGGCATCGGGCACCGAAGTAGAACTACTTCAGTAATAAGATATTGGGGCAGTGGACGCCAAACATTCTCATGTAATATGCCCGCAGAACTCACGTTATATTGTCCCAAATGTGCAGTATGCATAAGAAATGTGTGAAATAACGCTGTAATAACACGATTTCGTTGGGTAACGACCAAAAAAATGCGAAATATGAGCCTGAAATGGTTCGGCGGAAGTCCATAATCTCGCTCGGAGCTTACTTCATCGTAGTTGCTACGTAATTTTTATAAATGAGCGATAATCGACAAATCAATCGATCTTCCGCGCTATAAAGTGAATCGAAATAATCACATGGAAATTGTTAGAAAATGACAAAATTGTAAGGGCACGATCAATTTTCAAATACATGTGACATTCTACCTTCCCACAGTACCTGTACGTGCTGAACGGGGAGGGCTCTTCTGGAATTTCATGTCGCGTAGGCTTACTACCCGATCGAAATTATTCTACACTTTTTAATCTCAAGATACTTCAAAATCGAACCAACCATGAACGTTTCTTTGTAGACACTTTCGATGTATTGCAAGCAAATTCCAAACTACGTGGAAGCCAGAACTGTGTACGTCACCGTTATCCTGGATTTACTAGTAATACATACAAGTATTGAGAATGACCAAAGAGGTTACTACAGTACTACAAGTTATGTTCCAGCTCGACACGATCATACGGACAAGCGACCATTAGGTATGCACCAGAAAGCAACACGTCTGTGCTGCTCTCTTCACATGCCATGCTGTATGCGTACCGTGTCAACAAGGAAAGTAGGTCACTAGCAGGTTGGTAGGTCATCGTATGCGGAGAGGAAATACTTCGCGCGTATAACGGCGCGCCATAGAGATATATACTAAGAACACGTATATTATTAGTATACATCTCTATGCGGCGCGCATTACTTTGATTGCGCTTTTTGCAGGATGCAGCGCAGCGCCAACGATCGAGGGTGTGCGCTGGTGGTGGGCATGTAGGTAGTGCAGTTGGCCGGCCTACCATTGCACCACGTGTTTATGTACCACGTGGTATGCGTCCATTGATCCATAGCGCTATCGATATCTTGATGTTGCACATGGCACACCACCGCCGTGCACAACGCGTCGTAGGTTTGCCTACTCAACTTCTTCTTTAGCTAGCTCATAACTGCAAAGATCCTGACTGTTACAGCGTAAACCAGCAGGGTATCCGGCTGAAACTACCTCAAGCAGCACGTGGTAATTAGAATCTGTATAACAGTACTCAGTAGGGCCTACTATTTTCTAATTTCATTTGTTTTTTTAAGTGTTTATCAGTTTGTAGAGCCTGCTGTAACTGTTAGACCGGATCATTATTACAACATTAGTAATATTACCATGTTCATAGCCCAAGTAGCCACTACACACAACGCTGTTTACGTGACTTCGTTTCTAGAACATAGTCTCGATACTAACTTAGGCCTAAATCTATATTGTCAGACTACGTACAGGTCTAACGTTAGAGAGTCTAGACCACCTCTAACGTTAGGCTCTATAGTATCTAGGCCTATAACTATAGACTGTGGTCTAACTCGCTGATTCTATTTCTAGACATAAAGTATTAAAGACACACCTTGGCTATGTTAGATCTTTGTTAGATACGGTCTACTAGGTCTAGACCCTAACGTTAGACCTCTTTAAACAATTGAAGAATCTGGAATATATCACTACGTATTAAACGACGTGGACATTCAAAGCCCGGGAAGTTTGAATAATTTATTAAGAAAATATCTATCCGGGGGTGTTAGAGTCTAGGCCTATATAAACTCCTAATTCTAGATCTATGCCACGAGCACGATTTCATGAGCGGAGGAGTTTTGTTTTGTTTTGACTTTCGTTTTTCGTGAACTGCTACCGGCACCTAGTATGATTGGGCGGGGGGGGGGGGGGTCCGGACACTTACGTTCGTGCATGAAAACTTACCTATTTTACATAGAATATGCACCCTTTACCTTAAAGACTTGATATAGACTCCTCATATACTAGACAACATACTCTGAAAACGGCGTGAGAATTAACCTGTTAAATCGTTGGATTTCCCTTCAAACTAGTAGTAGTGACTCCATGTACGCGTCCGGTCCCACAACGCTTGACTAGACATGTACATTAAAGGTCCAGTTTACCTTTGGGAGCAGTGATTTTAAAAAATGTTCAAGATATCACATTTGATGCATATGTGTAGGTCTGTTGTATCACAAAACGACCTACCATATAAAATTTTTGCAATAAAGCCTAAAATATAAGGAGATATCAATATTTTTCTCAATAAACCGTAACTGTAGACGGGGACGGTTTAATCTGGAAGTATTCTTATTATAACTATTGTCCACATTTTGTGTATTTAACAATACTTAACATCGATTAAACGGATTCAGTTTTTGCAGTGGTTGTTTCTATCCCTAACTCGCATTTTAGAACTAGTTTAAAGCACTAATGCTGGGTTTTTGTTTCATTTGCAAATGGTAAACTATCCCTTTAACAACAGAACACGTATAGTTGAACCGACCGTTGATGCCGTTGATGCGGTAGGCCAGGCACTTTTGTAGTAGGGTGTTGTAGTACAAGATTGTCTAGTAATCGGCAACTTTCTTGAATCATAGGTAAGTAGAAGGCTACTACTGTACAAGTATGCTCATCTTTGATTGGAACATCGAGTTAGTAGATTTAGATATGGGACAACGGACCCGCTGGTAACATAACACTGGTTTAACAGAACGCAAGTTAAAGATAATAAAAAGTTTTGGTACCTCAAAAGTGTCCTTGAATTTCCTTGTCTTAATTTGTGTTTCAGGTTAAAGTACCTTTCATATAACTAACACTGTGAGACTTACTCTCCCCAAAGTGCTCTCATGTCTTAGTAATCATGCAATTAACTGCGACCAGCAGCCCCATACGCATAGCGACCAGCAGTCCCATACGCATAGCGTAATCGGGCTTCGCATTGTAGCATTCAGGATCATGACAGATTTAGTATCGCAGGGTAAATGTCAACTTAAAATCCCATAAATTCTTCAATTTGAAGACTTACCAATTAAGTTGAAGTATTGAAAACAGGCTTCGGGCAACGTTTGGTTCTGCCTATAGTCCCTTTCAGTTCGAATTGATGACTGAATGTGACTCGGTCGACAGGACCTTAGGAGAGCTACATACAGTACACTGAATACTACAGCCAGTGCATGCGAACACATCACATGCACACAAATTTCAAATCCATGAACGGAAGATGTTTGTGTGCGCATGCGCTGGCCATGGTATCCAGTGTGTAGCTCTCCCAAGGTCCTCTCGACCGAGTCACATTCAGTCATCAATTCGAACAGAAAGGGACTATTGGCAGAACCAAACGTTGTTCGAAGCCTGTTTTCAATACTTCAACTTAATTGGTAGGTCTTCAAATCGAAGAAATTTTTGGATTTTAAGTTGACATTTACCCGCGATACTAATTCTGTCGTGATCCTGAATGCTACAATGCGAAGCCCCATTACGCTATGCGTATGGGGCTGCTGGTCGCAGTTAGCTATGCGTACAATGGGCTGCACGCTGCTGGTCGCAGTCAGTGGTTTCGTACAATATTTATCGACGCTGTACAGCGTCGGCTCTGGTACGAAACCATTATTGCATGATTACTAAGACATGGGAGCACTTTGGGGCGAGTAATTCTCACAGACAACGTACTTTAACCTGAAACACAAACCAAGACAAGGAAATTCAGGGAAGCTTTTGAGGTACCAAAGCTTTTTATTATCTTTAAAGCCGTTTGTATACTAATGATGCACAGGATAGAGTGTGTTAGTGAAGGTGCGGCGCGCTCGAGAGTATTGACAATGGTGCGACATGCACGAGGCGCAGCCGAGTGCATGTTTGCAACCGTTGTCAATACTCGAGAGTGCGCCGCACCTTCACTAACGCCACGAAATAATCCTGTGCATCATTAGTTTTATAAAATGGGTCGAAAACTAACAGCATTATTCGCGTACCTTTGTGGGTCAATACCAGTCAGCTACATGTAGCACTCGCTCAAAAGTCAAGATGTCCGAAGATGTTCGTCCCAAACATTTACGCACGTCGCACTCGGAAATCCCGCACACTATAAGTACTGTACGTACGTATAAGAGTATACGTACGCCACGTACTGTTATGCACAAGAAAGGCCGCCGGCTGTTGTGGCAGCCCGCGGCCCGAACTAGAAGTTGTTTACAGGATTGACAGCGCGTATAGTAGCGCGTGACGCACTTGTAACAACTGATTGAGTGCGCACTGCTAGTGTAAAACATTGTGACGTACGTCAGGCCAGGGAGGTGGAAGAGAGACTCTTCTTAGTGCTTACCTGAAGAAAATAATGCACGCACACGTGACTCATTTCAGCGCTTCCAATTGGCTACATTCTTGAACCCATTTTATAATATACTAATGATGCACAGGATAGAGTGTGTTAGTGAAGGTGCGGCGCGCTCGAGAGTATTGACAATGGTGCGACATGCACGAGGCGCAGCCGAGTGCATGTTTGCAACCGTTGTCAATACTCGAGAGTGAGCCGCACCTTCACTAACGCCACGAAATAATCCTGTGCATCATTAGTTTTATAAAATGGGTCGAAAACTAACAGCATTATTCACGTACCTTTGTGGGTCAATACCAGTCAGCTACATGTAGCACTCGCTCAAAAGTCAAGATGTCCGAAGATGTTCGTCCCAAACATTTACGCACGTCGCACTCGGAAATCCCGCACACTATAAGTACTGTACGTACGTATAAGAGTATACGTACGCCACGTACTGTTATGCACAAGAAAGGCCGCCGGCTGTTGTGGCAGCCCGCGGCCCGAACTAGAAGTTGTTTACAGGATTGACAGCGCGTATAGTAGCGCGTGACGCACTTGTAACAACTGATTGAGTGCGCACTGCTAGTGAAAAACATTGTGACGTACGTCAGGCCAGGGAGGTGGAAGAGAGACTCTTCTTAGTGCTTACCTGAAGAAAATAATGCACGCACACGTGACTCATTTCAGCGCTTCCAATTGGCTACATTCTTGAACCCATTTTATAATAAATTATAGTTGCTGGGAACAGATCGAAAGCGAAATGAAAGCGTCATTCTACTACCATACGAGCAAATCGGATGTCGGGCTTGGCGTTTTCAGAATTCTAAGTCTTATAGGGCCTTGGCCGGGGCTTGAGAAAAAATCAGTCGAAATCACTGTCGGACACGCACAGCCACATCGGCTGACAACAGTACGAACCTACATGTACATAAATGTACAACCAGGGGACCTTCGCCGGCTTCGGAATAATGAACTCTCGGAATATTAAACGCCACAAATGTTCGGATAAACGAACCCCATTGTATTTTCGGATTTACGAACAGATAGTACGGAGTTTCTTCGTTTAATAGGCGTTATCCGAACATCACCCTGTGAAACTCCCGGCTTGAGAGGCTGCCGTCTGTTTAGTGCGTAAAACGTTTTTTTTTTTTTCCCCCCTTTTTTTTGACACTTTAATCTTCTGGAAACTTTGGGCTGTATCTTTCAGATACTCTACTTGGGAGGAATCATCAAGGGAAGGGGAGGGGGCGTAGTTCGTATAAATGGTGGTGGTAGGAGCCTTGGGAGATGGGACCAAAACACCCAAATATTAAGTAAGTTTCTTAATCGTATTAACATTTTCATGTTTTTTTTTAAACTGCACGGTTGCCGGGTTTGAACCAAACTTGGCGGAAATCATGAGGGGGGGGGGGGGGGGCTGCCCAACAATTCTGTATGAGACTGATAAGTCTGCCCATGTGTCGCAATATGACATATTTGTCATGTCAGTGTCCCACTCCTATAAGAGCGATTTTCAAGTACTGACATAAAGCCTATGTTTGCAGGAGGTCTCGAAGTTATTAACCACAAACACGAAATCCTGTGGTTGTCGGTGACAAACATCGCTTTATATGAGAGCAAAGCATGATGGGACTGATCTGATTTGATGGCGGTAAAAAAGACAAGTCACACGCTCTCAAGTTCGACCCCCTTGCCCGGTGTGAACTGTAGTCACGAGTCCTGTCACGTCGGATGCAAAGTGACAACGCTCGAAGACAACGGAAAATCACCCCAAGACAAACGCGCAAAAAAAGGACCGTAATATCATGGTAATACAGTGTCAGAAAGTTACAATCACCTGTGGGTGAAGCGAAACAACGGTTATGGTCACTTTTTTTGCCACAACGCTATGTGCGCAGAAATTTGTAGAATGGAATTCGTGTTGGAAACATTGTCCTCGATATATGTTGTACTATTAGCTGGATCGCGAAAGAAATTCAAAGGATAACTCTCCAAGAAAGACTATTAATAGTGTATTTCATGTCTAATCTTATTTTGGGTTGTACATATTAATATACTAGTATAATGCAAGGATAGGAGGTACAGATATTGTTGTGTATCACGCAGGTATAACATTGCAGTTTCATGACCAAGACACCCGCCCCTTAAAAAAAAATGGCTATGCATATTAAAATTCCCTCTAACTTTGGCTTGACTTGTTACTCGTACTCACTGCCTTTGGACAATCGAACATGTCTTTTTAAGGGGATTTAGATCACCTAATGAAACATGAAAGCAGAAATACATAACACCATGATACGAAAGGGTTTTATCAGGACTGAATCTGTAACGTAGATAACAAGGCAAACCTTAATCTTGCTGTCCTGAAAACTCGGAGGCTATAACCGTTTTGTCGTTACTTTCAAGATGAATGTGATACAGTCTCTATATTACAAAATTTCCGCTAAAATGTAAACAACGTGCACGCCAACACGCTATATATTTGACCGTCCGCTTATAGATAGCTGAAACAAAATGAAAAAAAAAAATTATAGGACCTACACTACGGTATTTTGTAAACTGCAACAAACGCCGTTAAACATGGATGGTACATGGTTTCTTCTTTTTTTCCTCACTATTCTCTAGATGTTGCCTGTGTTCACTGTAAAAGCTAACATAGGTGCTATTTGATACTTCGAGATGATTTGTGGCGTAAATTAACGTTCCAAGAACGCGGTATTTGAATCCTTTGTCACCATAGCAACAGTGCCAGCCCCAGCATGAGGCGTATTAGTAGAGGCCATGGACCTCCAGAAAGGATGTTCAACTCCCGCACAAAGATTTTTTTTTTTTGGGGGGGGGGGGGAGAGCTAAAGTATATCAAAATCAGCTCTATTTGGTTGCTCAATTCATGGACCTAGGTCCATGCTCAATTCCATCGATCGCGAGAGCATAATTTTTAACGTTTGAGCATGGTCCTGATCAACAAAATCCAAGAAGTCCAGAACTTGATATGGTTAAAGGACAAGTTCACCTTCATAAACATAAGGATTGAGAAAATGCAGCACTATTAGTAGAACACATCAGTGAAATTTTGGACAATCGATGCAAAAGTTATGAATTTTTAAATCTTTTGTGTTGGAACTGCTGGACGAGGAGACTACTATAGCTTGTGATGTCATATGAGTACAACAGTATAAAGAAAATGTAAAGAAAATTCAACATATTTTCAATTTTTTTTCGCATAATAAATGAGCATTTGACTTGCCTCTTTCTAAATGTAGGGGGAATAATATTACCAATGACATATGTCGGTAACAAGTCAAGGGAATGTGTACTTTTTTCAAAAGATGAAACTTTGTGAAATTCTCTTTATATTTTCCTTATATTGTTGTACGCATGTGACATCATACACTGCAGTAGTCTTCTCATCCAGCGGTTACTGCACAAAAACTTCAAAAATTCATAACTTTTGAACGTATTGTCCGATTTTCCTCAAACTTTTAATGATGTGTTCTACTAATATTGCTACATTTTCTCAATCCTTATGTTTATGAAGGTGAACTTGTCCTTTAAAGGACAAGTTCACCTTCATAAACATAAGGATTGAGAGAATGCAACAATATTAGTAGAACATATCAGTGAAAGTTTGAGAAAAATTGGACAATCGATGAAAAAGTTATGAATTTTTAAAATTTTTGTGTTGGAACCGCTGGATGAGGAGACTACTACAGCTTGTGAGTCATATGCGTACAACAGTATAAAGAAAATGTAAAAGAAAATTCAACATATTTTCACTTTTTTCGCATAATAAAAGAGCTCTTGACTTGCCTCTTTTCTAAGGCAGGGGGAATAATATTACCCATAACATTTGTCGGTAACGAGTCAGGGGAATGTGTACTTTTTTCAAAAGATGGCATTTTGTGAAATTCTCTTTATATTTTCCTTATATTGTTGTACGCATGTGACATCTAAGTTTTTCATACACTGCAGTAGTCTTCTCATCCAGCGGTTACTGCACAAAAACTTCAAAAATTCATAACTTTTGAACGGATTGTCTGATTTTCCTCAAACTTTCAATGATGTGTTCTACTAATATTGCTACATTCTCTCAATCCTTATGTTTATGAAGGTGAACTTATATTTTCAGGGAATCGCGCCAACACGCTCTACTATGTATTTAATTTACCCGCTTCTACTAAGGAGGTGTTGCTTCTACGCTGTTTTAGTGCCTGGGATTCGTTTGGATTGATTAAGTATTGCCATGTAACTATATAGGGCAAATCTCGGGCAAGCTATCAATGGCTGTTGAGACCAACTTTTAGAATCAAAGGTATATAGTTTATGAACTTCGAAACTGTTAATGAACGGAGTTGGAGTCGATATAGACTGATTTGCTAACATTTCCAGATCTGATGCATATCATAGTCCTCTTTAATTGCATTTTTAAAGAATTGTTTACTTATTTCAGTACTGGAAAACTTAATGAAAGCCTATACCGAAATGATACTTTGTGTGCTCAAACCGGATGTCATGACGTGATTGATAAATATCGGGTGGCAGGTGAATAGGTAGATCGTTACTATCTACAAGGCTCTCGAGAATGGTTTTATAATATAACGTTAGTAACTGATCAGTGGGAATCAGTGGGAATGCTGGGGGATGATTGTTCCAATCCTTGTGGGATTCATATAAGAGTACATTTTGTTGTGTGAAAATTATTTGCTTCAGAAAGGTCTCAAAGTAATGTGCAGTTCAGTGTTTCCAGGTTAGCATGCTTGTACAGCGTCGGGGTGATCGTTAACGGGGCCGTTAACGATCGTGCCCCCCCCCCCCCCCCCCCCCCCCAGATACGCCACTGGTAGGCCTACCGGTATCTGTCAATTTTCAAATGTCGTCAATTTTTAAATATCATCCCTTTATGATACTGATAACATAATAGGCACATCGAAATGAACTGAATGATTTCCTATGTTTTGATACTCACGTCAGCCGAATACTACCTTTCCATCTCGCAGTGAATCTCACGCTGATTATTTCGGCAAAGTCAAAGCTTCATGAAGGCCCTTGGTCTGATTGCCTTTTGTCAGTAACCAGCTTCAGCCTTGGACTTGATTGGAGCATCATTTACATGCATCCAAGCCTGTCCGAATGGACTATATAGACTTGCCTATAGAGTGGGGATAGGTCGACATGCTAGGTGTGCTCTACCAGTAACTTAATTCATGTTATGTGGATCCTGTTGCATAAAACTTTAAAGTTGGGATAAAAACAAGTAAGAAAATCACACATAGGGCCTAGGTCTCTAAATGCTCTTCAGATACGTGCCGTATGTTTGATTGCATCTTTTTATGCAACGGGGTCCGTTCTCAAAATTTTGCTTTCCTTGCCAATGATACGTCCCTTTTTGACACTCAATCTTGTCACCAGGTAAACCTGAATATCACTTCTGCTTCTGATTTACAGTGGCACATCAGAAAAGCAACGTGAAGGTGGAGGGAGCGAGAAATCAAACACGTACGTCACCAATTTTCTCTACAAGGTGGCCCGGTTTGTGTCAACAGACACCGGAGTAAGACAATAGCAATATATTTCGTATTCGAACACCTCTCGGATCAAATTTTTATTGGGGAGCGTGTTACATGAGGGAGGGGAAAATAAAAGCGAGCTCTCTTGTGCTCTCTGCTTCGTTTTCAAGAAACGTTGAAGAAAGTTTCTAGCTGTGAACAGATCGTTACTAATTACTGTCAACAGCTGGCATGCTTGAAAACGGCTCAAATAGGAGTTGATAGAGCAGTTGCAAACAAACGTCTCGGTCGTGGCAAGTAGGCGAACTGTTTGAAGACTACTTCTACGTGCAGAGGTTGGCATACCAACGGATGCCCCAGGGAGCTTGCTGCTTGGTCTCGATGCCCTTGGTTGACGACATCAACGTGTAATCCTACCCAGGAACTATGGCTCTCGCACCCCGCCCCACGCCACGTCGCTGCCTTCTGCATGGGGGTGATCAGGGAATACACCCCCTTTTGTCTATCTCCTTCCTTTCAATCTTTCCAGTTCACTCACATGAAGACTAAAAATCGCACGTTTGATGACTTGTGAACTCGTTTCATTCATGAATTGTTGCTATGGTCATCAGGCACTTACACTGTGTGATGACTTCATGTGACCACTGTTCTACTGCAGTGGGAAATTTGTGACAACTGAGTGCCAAAAAAAAAGAAAAGAATATATAGGCCTATATTGCATCCTGGACCATTCACACATCCGCATTATAAAGCAGTTGAATATACGAGGTTTTAATTGTGTTTTGACAAGTCCTTTATAGGCTTAGTGATGGCACAAGCCATTGCAGTCACAATGCAGTGTGGTGTTAGAGCGTAAGTGCAGGTGATACTATGGCAAAGATGCTTCGCGCTTGTTTCTTTCACATACAAACAAGACAACGAAATGACTGCATCATACCATGGACCCAGTAGGTCCATGATCATACACCCCCTTCACTCAGGCACCTGCAATCTCCATAGCTACACCACTGATCGTGATTCCATTGGAGATGGGGGAGCGTTCAGGATTGGCATTTCTCATTTCCCGCGCTTTTCGGCCGCACACATGGTAACGCGCAAAGTGAATTGCACTTCTTCAGAAAATTGATAGTGTTTGTGTCTGTTGCCAGGGATTCCGACCCGAAAATGACCGATGCGATTTGAGGTCAGATCACTTAGAATGTACCAAACGCAACCAGCTAACCGAGAAGGAGGAATGATTTGAAAGAGATGATCGCGTGTGGAGCACACATGACAAACTTTAGCATGTAGCAAAGGGCTAGTCGCGTGTAGCAACCACTGAGAGCTTCGAGAGTGATGTGTAAGTATTCCTCTTGCAACGTCTTTTGGCAGGCTATTCCGTTCCGTTTGTGACACAGAGTGATTTCGTCACGTTGGCTCTGTTCGATCTGTGTGTCACGAGGCCAGAGATCCATGAAAAGTTCAAGAAGTGTATAAGACATCATTTCCACCTCCCCGCAGATATGAATTACAGTATTTGTGTCTGCGTGTGTGCGTGTGTTTCATGTGTGTGACCTGATGAGGATGGCGGACGATTTACCAGTTTGGTGGCTGGCTACGAGTGTATGCTGTCAGTTGCCGTGGGCCAGTGTTTCCTGCACAACGGAATGGGTGCCGAAACATTGGAGGGTCCAGCTTCCGAGTCAGCGTCGTTTGCACCGGAGGACTATTGCTATCCAATACCTGCGACCCTGATCCACAGAACAGGTACTTACTATTTTTTCTTCAATATGTTTATTAATCTATTTTTTTTTTCATAAAGTGGACCAGACCTCGGACATTCGAATGCAGTTTTGCATTTGTTCCCAGCAATTCATACCAAAATGACATTATCATGCATCCCGATCCGTAAAAACGTTGGCCACGCCACGTTTGCCCGTGTGCGTGCCCACACATACCATGGGCATGGCGTTCTATTGTCACTTTCGCAAAAGAAGAATAAAATCGGTTTGATTTTCGGTTTAATTTGGGTTTGATTCGGGCCCACGCTGCCTCATTCGTAGTGGCTTTAGGATAATGACAACATGTGTATATGTGCATGGATAAAGGTTTGTCATGATGTGAATATGTGAATCTAATGGATGAAATTTCAGTGTATTTTTGCCTAGCGGGGGGTAATACGGTTACGACCACAGGTTGCCACGCGGAGGAACAACCACATGTCTCATTATTTTACGAATTAATCCAAACAGGAAATCACAGGAAGTCACTGATTGCCGAGTAGTATACTATTGATAGTACAGGTGTACAGTACTCTCCCGACATATCGATTATGCTACATTATATGCTGGTCTACATGCGTGTCTTGTCATTGATACTTTAATACCATACCAGGAGTTTACGGTAACTCATTGTTTTTAATATACCGGTACTCCGCCCCCTTTCTCTCTCGTATTCTCAGTCATTATCGATATCAGCGATGAGAAGAGAAAGACGACAGGATCAGGAATACCGGAAAATTCTTGGGATTGACCCAACTGCGCGCTAGTGGACGGACAACAAAAGGTAATACGGATATTTTATATACATTGCAGTAGCTAAGCTTGCCCGCATATGAAGAGTTTGAATGCAAAAACATATACCATTTTCAGATTTTCAGGTCATCATCAAGTAGAGGCAAAGTTGAAACAAATGTTCCAAGTAATACTGCATTCGTTACATAGCAAGAAATATTTTGAAGATATTAAAGTTATATATTTTTAGCAGAGTAAATCTCAAATATTTTGAAATGATAACAATTGATATATATCTACATTGTATTTTTGCTTTTAAAATGAATTAGCTCTTCAGCTTCATAATATTCATGGTACCCACCCGCCGAGCATTGACGAGTTTAGTTAGCCATAAACATTTAATATAAATAATGTTATCTATGATTGGTTTTTCCTTGGAGCAAGACGTATTCACGCGCGCAGCTGCCGATCAAAGATTTTCGTGGTTGTGGAGATTATTTTCTTGCGAGTAGCCGGTCATTGCGTATTAAGGAAGGCAGATTCAGTACTCTTCTGAATTTTCAAATTGCTCCGATAAATTCTAAAGGAGAGTTCCTTCAAAAACCAATAATATTCATTGCTTTCGCTCCCTGAAAATAAGCCTTGCTTGTTCTTTCTCGGATATGAGTATTTATTATTATTATTATTATTATTATAATTATTATTATTATTATTATTATTATTATTATTATTATTATTATTATCATCATCATCATCATCATCTTTTTGTTCTTGAATAGTGTCCAGTTGTCTTTCTCTCCAGTCTGTACGAACTGAAAGGCGCAAGGCATATCGGTACACTTTCTTGCCATCCGCATCCCACACACCAGGGAGGTGCCCACTTCCCTGCACACACTCACAAACACACAGGTTGATAATCAACAGGTTGAACTGCTGCATGCAAGTCGGCTCGCGGGAGAACTCCCTCCGCGGGAAACCCATGGTCGCTAAAGTCGGATCGAGGTCACATTCCAAACTAGCCTCTTGGCAAGGCACTGCTTTTACAATCGTTTATCAGTTCCCGGATTTTGATCGAGCTCAATTTCTATAATCATAAAATCATGCAGATTACAGTGAGGATGGTAATTGGTAAATTATTGATTGGTGCTGTCTTTGAACCTCGACTTGAGAAGTGCGGTGAGGTACTACATGTAGTATGTTTCCAGTGTATTTTTGTCTACTTTAGATAGGGACATGGTGTTGGCGACGGATGATACACGCTATCTGGATAGATGGAAGAACTTGTATGGACCACGGAAGGTGTAGGTGAGAGAGAGCATGGTTGTAGTTTTGTGGTGAGAGGGAGACTATACGGAGAGTGATTAGCGGAATTGCCATGTAGGTGAAGAAGTGAGCCGGAGTTGAAGCCAGGAATAATTTCTGTATAAAAAGGCGAGTATCAGTACAACTTTTGAATAAAATAAGATTAGAGTACGTTTTTACAGTCTCTTGACGTAGCGAAACGAGCAATTGTAATTTCCCCACTTCGAGTACTGAACGCGTTGGTATGCGTAGAAATGCACAGCCTTGTGGTACTGGTTACACTGGTAACACAAAAAGGGCGAAACAGGGAGAAGGTCTGGTCCTGTATCGAACAGATGACGGGAGTACTTGAATGATTTTGTAGATAAGAGTCAGACTACGGACTATCAGTCTTGGGGTCCTCAGTTCACGCCCCCTTGCGATGTGCACTCCCCCCCCCCCCCCCATGCAAAGCACTTTATCCTATTAATTGCCTAAGATATAGTCCTTTGGCGGGGACTTCAGAGCCATCGATCCCACGTGGTTGAGTGGGGCCTACCTACAAGTATTCCTTGTTTCACTCGATTCAATTGATTGTTTTTCAATATTACTTTCAATATATTAAATGAAGGATTTATTTTTTAAACATAAAAACAAGAATATACCTGCAAAAAGTGAGAACAAACAGCAAAACTTTACGAAGGGACACATTCTTCTGAATGGAAGCGATATGCGACCCTGTCACTTTGCTTTCTTCTTGATCACAGCTTTATTTGTTTTTGCTTTTTCCATGTAATTCAACGAGTGGGAACGACTGCACCTTTCTCACATCGCACAGGCGAAAAATTCCCTTTTCTTAAAAAAGAAGAAGAAGAAGAAGTGAAGAGTCATTTCTGCTTCATAGGGAAAGTCTATATCCCATTCAAGTTGAATATTTAAAAAATAAATGAATGAAATCGGGTAAACAGAAAAGTTTGATTGAAGTCTGTCAATGTATTATTGAAGTTAAGCATGTTTTCTCGAGACGATAATGCCGATTACAATTCTTTTTCCGAAAGTTTCTGGTTCATTATGCCGAAGGTTCGTTAATCCGAAAATTAAATAAGATTCGTAATTTCGAAGATTTGTGAATACGCACCGTTTTGATATATATAGATAAACATTATTCGAAACTTACATTTGTATATAACTCTCATAAAGAATTTGTTCAGTTGTGATGAAACCTTCACACTTCCGTTTCATCTTGATCAACTAGAGCATGATGTCTTTACAATTTTAGAGCATGGTGTCTTGACTATTTTAGAGTTCCGCTCACTTTACCTACTGATAATGATCCTCGAACTGTTCCGATATATCCCGAATGCGTCACGTCAGCTCATGGATATTTCATGCAACATTCATCTGTGTTCGTCATTGCTCTTCGTATCAGGGAGATCACTGCTGTTCGATTGTAGTTGCTGAACTTACAGTAACCCTATCCCTTGAAGGTTGAAGGCAATGCTGCGTAGCTCTTTTGTAAGCTTTCTCAGTACAATGTATCCCTCTTTTAAGACGTCGAAAATGCTCGAAAATGTAACATATCAGCAACAGGATAACTCATTAAAAAGAAAAAAAAAAACGAAATGGAAACTACAGAGCTCGAGACTGAAGACATGAATGGAAAGATTATCGTGATATCCTTGGCGTTGCCAATATAAAAGTAATGGTTGTGTCCTTTTATCGTCAGCAGTGCCACAGCCAATTAAGCCTTTGTTTTCTCAGAATTTTCTTTGACTAAATTTCATTGTATACTAGTAGTGATTTATATGTATAATAGGTGGTCGTTGTCTGGTATGGAATAATTATGATAAGTACAATGAAATAGACGTGTATCAACTGTGCTGCCCATGGCAAAATCGATAAAATGTCGCTGTTGATTTCGTTTGATGTTTCCTGCCACCAAGAAGGTATCAATACCTCCTTGATGCCTTGCAGGGCGGTTAGTGAGGCATATCCAAAGGCAAGACAGACAAGGTACTCGTGCAACTTCACAACCATGAAAAAGGCAGCAAGAAATGCTATACACAGGAGAAAGCATGCGCAGATTTTTTTTTTCAAGTTTGTGTAGTTTCCTTTCCAAGACTTGTAATAAGGGAGGGACCGCGTCAATAGAGAAGATGCCAATAATGCGAATAGTGGAGGCACACGAGTCGCCATAGCGAAATTTCTTGTTGATTTAGCTTTTATAACGTCTAATGTGGCAGTCAATGATATGAGTAACTGTAATGTGATTTGTTTTTGAATACTTAATCGTGAAAACGCCAATGGTAACAACATTTCTGTTTCCTACCATCGCACCAATAAAGATGAAGCTGAATCTGAGCATCACTGTTTCTCGTTGAACAAGAGGTAGTGTTTTTTTCCGTCTGCGCAAGTAGACTAGCTTGCCCTCGCCTGCTCCTTGATGCTTGACCCGAGAAAGCGCCTGAGGATTCCTTTCACTTTCAAGGTTTTCTGTGAAATTCCTCGGATTTTGCTCCCTCTCATAACAACCAGTCGCTGCCAATGTCATGCTGGAGGGATAGGTGCAGATGCTGTTGTGTGTGGACTGAGCCACAGGAGACTGGCACTTGTTTCTTTACCATGCACGCTACATCAATGTCGTTCGTTGCTTTATACAGTTATTGCAGACCGGTTCGTGGTATACTAAAATTGATATAGTTGTACCTTCAGATGATGTTTGAGCAACTGAGACTGCTGGCTAGAAGTTGTGAGCCTCGGTATGTTTCATTTCTAGTCATTTGATTTGGCTTATTAACAGCCAATCCCTACCTCAGTGAAGATTAGATTTGCATATATGTTTCGTTTTATTTGTGTCTTCTTTACAGATACAGAGCTCTGAATTGTAATGGCTGACTATGCATCAGTTATGTTTGTGACAATCGTGGCAACGGTCAGGATCATAATTCTGCTATCTATGTTTTAGCAGTAATATGAAGTATGATCAAACTTATTATATATAGCACTCAGTGTCACCACCACCGCAGCCATTTCTTATCTTCTGTATTGCTCTGACGAGAACGAAGTTCGTCTCTTCTCGAAAGTGTGAATATCTGTTAGCGCCCTCTACCGGGCAAAATAATGAGATGGTCTCATTCGGTGTGCCTGCCATCGCTTTCGAATACTAGTACAGCCTGCAACTAGCATACCAATTCCGTATTAAATTGCGCTGTTGATTGAGTGGTATTTTATGTCTAAACCCATTTATGTATATTACCAGGAGGTGGAAGTACCTCTTTCAACCTCTACAGCTCATATCACAGTGATTTAATTTTGATAGATTTTGAAATAGTCATTGCACTTCCAAATTTCGTGGAGCGCTAGGGACCCTGATGTATAACACACCCTATCAAAATGAAATTCGATACCTCTTTCCACCTCTGCAGTTCATATCACATATTGAATTTTGATAGATTTTAAATATGAGTCATTGCACTTTCAAATTTTGTGAAACGCTAGGGACCCTGATCTATAACACACCCTATAGGCCTATGTCAAAATGGAATTCGAGGAGTTGCTTTGAATAAAATTAGTGAAATTCGGGGTAAGAGCGCAAGTTGGAATGAAGCTGATAAAAGTCATCTATAAAGGAGACTTTAGTAACTGATCAGTGGGAATGCTGGGGGTGATTTTTCCAATCTTTGTGAGATTCATTTAAGAGTACATTATATATCTATTGTTGTGTGAAAATTATTTGCTTCAGAATGGTGTCATATTCAAGTAATGTTGCAGTTTAATGTTTCCTGGTTAGCGTGCCTGGTCAGTGACGGGGCATTAATCTGCACATTACTTGAATATGAGACCGTTCTGAAGCAAATAATTTTCACACAACAGTAGATATATAATGTACTCTTAAATGAATCCCACAAGGATTGGAACAATCATCCCTCAGCATTCCCACTGATTACCACTGATCGGTTACTCGCCATCCCCTTTAAAGGACAAGTTCACCTTCATAGACATGTGGATTGAGTGAATGCAACAATATTCACATCATTGAGAGTTTGAGGAAAATCGGACAATCGGTTCAAAAGTGATGAATTTTTGAAGTTTCTGCTCACTCAAGGCTGGATGAGAAGACTACTATAGCTTGTGATGTCACATGAGTACAACGATATAAAGAAAGAATAAAGAACACTTGACTTCTCTCTTTCAGAAGGCAGGGGGAATAATATTACCCATAACATAATTATGTCAGTAACAAGTCCCAGAAATGTGCACTTAATTCAAAAAGTAAAGTTTTGTGAAATTCTCTTTTTATTTTCTTTATATGGTTGCACGCATATGACATACACTGTAGTAGCCTTCTCATCCAGCAGTGACTACGCAGATACTTTAAAAATCCATAACTTTTGAACGGATTGTCCGATTTTCCCTAAACTTTCACTGATGTGTTCTACTAATATTGCTGCATTCACTCAATCCACATGTATAATATGAAGGTGGACTTGTCCTTTTTAAGGACCCCCCCCCCCCCCCAAAAAAAAAAAAAAAAAAAAAGACCGTAAGAGGGGTATCTGTTGCCATGCTGGATATTTAAACTTATTAAACGATACAAACCAAAAGAAAAAAGGGGATGGTGGTAGAAAAATGTCGTGGCCTGAGATGCCCCTCCGATTCGTCTCGGCAGGGATGTAAATATTGCGCCTCCCATGATCTCTCTATGCCCCTCTCAAAATCCCTGTCTACAGATGATGTAATTATTGGTACCCTTCTAGAACTTCATTTTTCTTATGAAGTTAATGATGCATTCGAACAAAGCGGCCCATAGAACGTGATGTTGCTCTAAAAAAATATAGGCCTATAGTGGTTGTGATCCAAAGAGAGAGAGAGAGAGAGAGAGGGGGGGGGGGGGGTAGGGAGGGATGAAGAAAGAAGACGGAAAAAACCCAAACAAATGTAACTTCCTGGAAGAGGGAGAAACTGAAAGAAATAAAAAACGTAATTTTACTGCGGAACTACGCCCCCCCCCCCCTTTTTTTTTTAATGGGGCGGGGGTGGGGGACGGGGGACAGATTAATTAGATGGGGGTGGGGCTGTCACTGTCAGTGCATATCTTGTAAGCAGCCCCTTCCCTGTCAACCTTTTCATATACTCATCGAGGCCACGTAATTCGACATACATCGCTGATCACGGAAGGCATAGCTGTAGAGCACATTTTGTCATAAGGGTCGGTGATGGCTGATGTTGCCTTTATTTCAGAGACTATACAAAGAAACTGCTGCTGCTCAGTTACTGCCAAACGGAATGCCGAGGGCGCAAAAATTTTACCGTCTCGTCTAGTTAACAGGAGTCGAGTTCACTGTCCTGTCATAACCCGTGTTTTTTGATCGCCTAACCTTGTTTATCCGTCAGGTCAGATATAGCGGATTGTTCAGTACACCAGTGTAGGAGATAGGAGGGGAAAAACGTTAACCAGCAAGGCCAAAATTTGTGGCCAGCTTTTGCGATTGTACATATTATTTTTTTAGTAGTGGGGTGCATAACGTTTTGCCAGAGAACGATCAAATCCTTTTAACTTATTTTGCCTTGCTTTAGTGAAGCTGTAAGGTTTCTTCCAACCTGACTTTCCACACGCTGTAAGTTCTGACGTTTTAGCACAATTTCGTGAAACCTTATATGTTACCTTATGTCATATGATTTTTCAGAGTTTTGTGTGATCACACAATCAGTGATATTCCAGTATACCACAAACAAGGTACTTTTCACCTCTTGTAGGATAGAATAAAACAATAACAACTACAGCAACAACGACTTTATTTTATTCAAAAAGGTTAGGCCTAAAACTTAATCGGTAACATTGATATTCCACTTTGGAAAACGCGAAATTAGTGAAATATGTCGCTTTCAAGATGAATTGCGTTCAGTGAGTAATATTCTCAAAGGAAAGCACAGACTAATTTGACATGACGGTAATCGTGCTAGGGTTCCTATGGACCTCTGGGAATAGTGCAATATTGTTCTTGCAATGCATCCGCTCCATTTTGAATGTTACCATGCATCTTCACAATAATACTTACGGGCAAGATCGAATTATATGCTGTTTATATTTTTGTGCTGCGAGATTTACAAAATTCAATGGAAGTCTTCTGTAGCAGATGTCATGTGATGCCAAAGTATACGATGAAACGCTATGTGTTCCTGTCCTATACCCCTGCCCCCTTGCCCCTTCCCCGAGGACCCCGCCCCCTCCGCAGCAGTCTTCCTGCCTGATAATTTTCCCGCCATTTCTGCGAGGGGGCTTATATGCTGTGCCTCGCGACCAAGCGGGATCGCCCCAATTTACATATCTATGGATGTAAAAAGGGCGTACTCGGCTCATTCAATGCTGCTTGGAATGCACCGAGAACGAGTTTTGAAAGGAAGCATATTTAAGATTTCCTTTCCCGTGCACTCAGGCATTACCGCCCTTTCATTTCCGTTCAAATGATTCTCTGTCGTAGGACATGCATTTTTGTAGTATTGTACAAAGGCAAGAGATTTATCGTGCCCCTCAAAACTGCATCACCCATCAACGATGAGGCATGCTGGCAGGCTTTCATTCCGTAAAACTTTGACCTTATGAACTGATTTGTTCCTCGCAGGAACCATTTCATGGGATTGGAAGATATAAAAGTTGCTTGACACACTTTTCTTTCGTTTCCTCATAAAAGTATCCTGATTATTTATTCTTCCTGCAAAAATATGGAGGCAATGACAAAGCGGTTGAGTGAAAAAAAAAGATTGTGTGTGTGTGTGTGTGTGTGTGTGTGTGTGTGTGAAATGAACAGAAGTCCTTTTTGTTGATCGGTTTGAAGGAGCATGCATTCAAACTGGACATTATAATCCTTGGAAAATAGATGGCTATACGACTCTCTACGAGCTGTGGTGAAGGGGGTGCAAAGTTTCTTTGCATCGTTGCTTCGATTTCAATGATATGACACTCCGTGTCTGCATTTAGCATAGATGCAGTGTGTGGGTGAAAGACTTCACTCGCAGTAGGCAAAAATGACAAAACCTAATAAATCGCGAACGTTCACGCGAAGTACGCAGTCGAGACATTGACATCTGGAAAACAGAAATGAGTATTCCTGCCTGATGAAAGTTCATTAAATAATAGAGAAAAAAAAAACCGCATCTGCGCCCTTGCTCACCAACACGTAACACATGCACATGCGTGTTGCCACGATGCCTTAGCAGATCCATGGACCTGCTACAC
Source organism: Diadema antillarum (assembly GCF_040938485.1). Classification (NCBI taxonomy): domain Eukaryota; kingdom Metazoa; phylum Echinodermata; class Echinoidea; order Diadematoida; family Diadematidae; genus Diadema; species Diadema antillarum. Next base: position 424,761 of record NW_027271737.1, read on the forward strand.
ATGGACATTCATCATTTCGTTAATTAATGCATGCCTCTGTCCATGTCAAAAGTGTCACAAAGCATTTTAAGAATTCTTCCCTGCTTTGATATGATCTCCGCCGCCGGCAAACCGGGGCAAAACACAATGCTGCTGTGAAAAATCTATAAACTAAATGCGCAGAAGATGATAACTGTCTTAAATCAAGGAAAATGCATGTGAGCTTGTGGTATATATTGGTATGATCCAGGGAGATGGAAGAGAACTTCCCTGATAAACTGCTCCGACACTTTTGCAATAACGAAATGCGAGTAGGGCCTATTGGTTGAGATGAAAAGCAAGATCATTATGTGAGCCATAACGATCCCATGACACGAAATTAGTCATGGTCTAAGGTTAACTGCTTGTTAATGTTAAGTCCATTCGTTAGTGGTCCTTGCTCTCCTTGCAGGGAGGTGAGACGTCTCACCTCTCTGGTCCATAGTGAATCCAGGGAGGGGGAACCCTCCCTGGTAGATCGCTGCCCATTGCGTTCGACCGTCTTGTAATTCATAGGATAGGATGATAATGTCCTATCATGCCTTCCAAGGACAATATCGATACAGTTGAATAACATCATGTCCTTTCATAGAGGTTGATCGGACTCCATGTAAATGTGTAAAAAACTAATTTTTCCTGGTCCCCCTTTTCTCTCGCGTTTAGGCTTGTAGAGTTTGGCAGAGGAAGTCATGTCTGTATGTGTATGTTTCTTTCGGCTCCGTCCCCCCCCCCCCCCCTTGCTTTTCACGTCAAGTAAAGACGATGGAGAAGGATTTAAAGGGAAAACCCTTCAAGAGCAAATGAGTTAATGAAACATCGCTACGAATGCAGAAAAGGCAGAGATTTGTTGCTGTCTTTATGTGAAACCAGCTGGGCGTATCGCACAGATCAGCATGTAGCGGTAAATCCCTGTTCTTACTGTGAGTTTTGTGGAAAGCTTGCGAATGGAAATGAAGGAGTATGGGGACCTGCGTCCTTGGGATTGTAGAACACGGCGAGTCCTAAGTACACAAAGGAAGTAATAGCCTAAAACAGCACCTCTTGGTCCATTACTTTGAATATACTAGTACATGTTGGTCAGAGGCTTCAGTCTAAGTTTACTCAGTAGTATGGTATCTTTGGTAAAAACTTGCAACAGAGCTGCATGGATTAAATTTTATTGCAATTGCGTGACTGTATTCCTTAATGCGTTAAAATGTATGGTTGTTCCGTCGCGCTTACCTGGCCTGGAATATTATTTCGCACTTGTTCCGTTTATTTTGACACATTTTTGAAACGCGTTAATGCACGTTGACGACCTTGTCCAAACTTGTTAGCTGCTCTCCGCCTAACTGACTGAACTCCCCAGCAGCGACCGATTCCTCCGTTTACGACTCATGTTCCCAGATACAGATCGGAGTTTTTCATGTTGCGTTAGCGCCCTCATTAAATTAAAAAAAAACCCCAAAAGACCAAAACAAAAAACCAAAACAAAAACAAAAACATAACAAAACAAAACAAAACACTCGTATTGTAGAGAGTAATGGTATATCCCTGGCATATCTACATTATGCACGTTATGTTACCATCTTTTTAGTGTTTACAGGTTGTAGCAACGTGATATAATAGTGGGAACGGCAACATGGAAAGTGCACATGATGAATTTGTTGACCTTCATGAACTTTCTTGAGAAGTTTCCTCCCATAGATTTATGTACTAAATGAGCATATCCTTACGTTCTTTGACCCATGACCAATGACAATCATAAAAAGACCCCGTGCAATTAGCAACTTGTAACAACGGATGTTTCATTCATAACTCATGTTGCACGTTATCAAATATTTACTTTACCCTTGACCATTGCCCTTTCTGTGCCAAGTGTTCTGTTGTCACATTTTGTTTCTGTTCAATCCCGTGTGCACAAGAGACTGACTCTTGCTGCTGATCAGCTATATTAATAATTTTGTAACCTCATTACAAGAAAGAAAATACTTATTAAGTGTTTGACCGAGACTACCCTCAACTTCTCGGCTAACTACGAAGTGCATCAAAGGGTTATGTATACATTGATATAGCAGGTGCAACAGAACTTGTGTGAGTGGTCGAGAGGACGAATTTGAGTTGATGGGTATGATCCGTACTTCGGCAATCTTTATGAAGCATACTCTTATTTGAATTTAGTGGGTATACTATTGTATTTGTATTGTGATAGAGTATTGGGGAAAAAAGGAAGTGTCCCAAAAGGCCCCGCACCCTCACCACTCAGTTCATGCAGATCCAGATGCAATGGACAGAAATGGAATCAACGTGAAGTGCTGGCGAGTTTCTTTGTGCTGAGAGGCCTATGAGTAAAAGGTATTGTATGGATTGTACAGCAGTCCAGTCAAGATGGCGATCATCCCCTCTGTGTTTGCTCTTGGCATACAATCGCCTTTAGTCTTCCCTCGGAAATACTGTGTGTTCCGAGGTAAACTGGGAGACGTTTGGTTCTTTTTTTTTTTCCCTCGCATACCCTGGGTAAATTTGCCAAGCGGGATCTTCACATTACCTCTTTGATTGTGTGCAGATAATTGGTATTCCCAGAGGCCGCTTTTATGTGTCGGATTGTATATCGATTGCGAAGATTTAGATCACATTCGGCAATCGATAGTCCTTGCACAAAGAATGGCACCATGCCGTGGTACCATGTATTGGGGGAAAAGTATTACGCTCTGTTGCAGGTGTTGATATAGTCTTCACACACAAACTGTTTCATTTATGAGCCGCAATGTTTGTATTTTCACTCGGGGACTACTAGTATTGGAAGTACGATTTAATTCCTATAGAAAGAGATCCACCTCGTGAAATCACTTGCCGTACAATATGCATCTCTGTATCTGGTTGAAAGGTTTTGCTGTGATTCTCATGTCCAGGGCGGGAACAGATCTAGAAGTGAATATGAAATCAGTGCCAAAATGGTGCGAGGATTTGTCAAATTGGCCGGTAACGTCGACCGCACGTCAGGTTCTGCAGTCAGAATGGTGGTTTTTCTCGCGAGGCCAGGGTTCATGGGATCTGTATACGGCGCTATGTCAACATGAAAGGTGAACTTTCAAATTTTGTGGTCAAGGTTCCGCGATCTTATGGTGCTTACTTCAGGTTTTCACATTCTGATGGAAGTGATTGGCCCTTCTTCGAGTGGACTATTTCCTAATTTGTGTGTCGCATTTATTTTGAGGGGTTTGGCTTTTATTTTGTTTCCCTGTGCAGGGGACCCAGTGCCAAAACACGCCGTCGCCATGACAACGTGAATCGCAGCGTAACAAATGAAGAGCGTATGGAAACGAATGAAGTAGGCCTACAAAGCTTTGGAAGTGTTTCCATAAATGTGATTTGATGTCAGTTTTTTTTTAACGTTCTTCTTTATTCGTTCTGATGATTATGTGTTTTAAGCACAAAGTAAGAGGGATCAAAACTCATTTCCTTCAACCGTGACAGACTTTCCTGATTCTGCTGAGGATTCTTTGAGTACCATTAGTATGCATTAGTATCGTTTTCTGTACGGTAGTACGTGTGTAAGCAAGTGGCTTGATAGTATAAATACTAAACAAAAAGAGAGCGATTTTCGAAATGACGTTTTGATGCGTCCAATCGACTCCGTGCACGTAAATATAGGTACAAATTTAGATGGATGTCCGAGTTTGATGTTCTATCGAGCAAAGCGCAGCATTTTCATCAGAAGAAACAATGGCCAGCGGGGAATTATGCCATGCGTTTGCAGAAGATGAGTAAGGCAACGACAAACATTTCGTTAAAACATTTCTTTGAAACATGTGCTTAGAAATTCTACCTGTGTCAAATTTCAATATCGGATTGATGACTGGATGATAGTAATAATAGTTATTCACATGACATTTGATGGGAGGATACGTTCCGAATATCTAAATACCCATAGATCCCTTTCTTGCTAAACTCCCCCTGTCAACTCGGTTTCATCATTTGCTGATCACAGTCAAGAAAGACTTGCTCCAAATGCTCCGAACTCACTTGCCCGCGTAACTGTACGCCTATTGTGGGTCACTTACAACTCCCTGCTGATAAAGTAATATTCAGACTGAACATAAATTGGTTGTTGAAAAAGATAGGTCCCTATATGCCCAAATGCCCCGATGTCAATAATGGTTGTTACAAGTGATATGATACAGTACAATGCATTATATCATTGTTTTTATGCCTTCATCTCGAAGGGTGTCGGATGATTGGGTCCAGAAGCTACATAAAGTGTAGATGCGCAGAATAGAGTCGGGGCAAAATGAAAGGTCAAAGGCCACTGTACTTAAGCTAACATAGGAGTATAGAAATATATAGAAAAATTTTGTTTGAAATCATAAGGGTCGAAGGTCAAGGTCAATCATGACCTGCTGTCAGTGTACTTCTTTCCAGAGAATAGTTGGCTAGCAACCGCAGGTCCACTATGTGATGAAAATGAATAAGTATATAGGGTACCGTAAAATAAGATTTGGCAAGTATTTGCATCAACTTATAAGTGGTGAAAGGTCAAAGCTCAAGGTCGAAGGTCAGTGTTCTTATGAAAAGAATATTTCAGTCTGAATTTCTAGATCAGCTAGGAATTGCTATTGCAGAAATGTCAATTGTTACTTTTTTGTTGTATTTTGACTCAATTCTGACTCAACCTCCCCTCTCTTCCTCTCTCCACCCTTCCATGCTTGTATATAGTGAAGTCGGACGTATAATGTAAATGTATCGTTCAATATGCATGCAGATACGTTTGTATGTATGTACGAAATTATGCTCTTTTGTGGTGTATAGGTATTCTAGTGCACTGGTCGATGTGATCAACTGAGTTCTGCGTATAAACTGAAAGATTATGTGCATGAGAGGAAGAGAAAAGACCGTCAGCTAACGCAGTGTTGGGAGGGCATCTAACGCCAATAGCAGCTAGGTTTGGGAGCAGATGCTATTGTCTGTTCTTGACGTGTTTCTTGATTCTTTGTATTTGTCTGACGGGATGTAAGACGATATTCGTGTGTCTCGCGGTTGAATAACGCGGGGGATACATTTAGGCTATGATCATCCACCAATTCAAGACTCGTGTTCACCTTTGTATCTTCGCCTCCTTCCATATCTTGTATAAATGTGTTGTGCCGCACAATTTCGTGATGAGGAGCCTGCGTGGAAGGAACAGGTCTTTCTCGTCGTGCACTGAAGCCTATCGTGTGGAGAGCTTTTTGTTCCTATGACGAAGCCATGCACACAATAAAGCCCCTCACAAATCCTCATATTTCATATGCATTCGATCCCCTGACCTCTCCTTTCGAATCTGCACTGGATCTCCTCGGGCAATTTGGTGCAGACGACGGGGGTTACTGGGGCACGGAGCTGGTGCCACCATTGAAAAGGGGCATATCGTAGAGGAAAATTCAGCGCTAACTTTTTTCCACGGAGCTTTTGTGTAGCACCCTGATGCAGGCGGAAAGTTGGCTCTTCCTCCAACATGAATTTAGTTTCAAGAGCTCTGTAAGAACGTCGTTCGTGTGCACCGAAATTTTGTCATCCATTATCCTAAAAGGGAAGAGATGTAGTGATTGCGAAGGAGTAAATAAAACAGGGAGCTCTCTAAAAGATTGCTGACACGCGATGATAATGATATTAGGGTAATATCTTGTATGAAATATGGCAGTCTTTAATACTTGATGCCACAACAAAACTGCACGTGCGTTTGATACTCCCAGGGAGGTGACCTGGTACTCCGGAGGCCACACGCACGTACTCACGAGTCCTTGGAATAGGGGTATAGGTGTGAAGGGCATCAAGTATGACAATGCCGTAATATGTATGATAAAGTGTGCACACACTTTCTCAACCAGGCAAACTTTAATTTTTGCATGTTCATTTATGCCCTATAGAAGAGTAAGAGACCAGAAAAAACAAATCAAAGATGAAAAAGCGATTAGCATTATCTACGCGATCTTCATATTCTCCCGTGTGCTCAGTATGCCTCTCCCCATGCACCCACCTGACGCGACACGCCCCTCTGCCGACAGAATGCATGCGTCCTACCGGATATGACCTAAAGCAAGGTTCCTGCCCCTCCTCTTTTTTCTTTTTCCTTTTTTTTTCTCCTACCACCACGTTTCATCTTCGCAACGGGCTAACCTGCTGACTATATGGCGAAGGGTGCGCTGGTCTCCATGTACCTCAGAGGATGCATGCCGTAGATAGTAGAGATTCAGCTGTCACGCGCAAAGAGATTTATTTTTCTTAAAGGAAATGCAGTAAACTGACAAAGAAATTACTTTGAGCAAGTATTAGGATGCAGTAGATCAGTGGTCATATTATTGTAGAGCTTAGTAGAAAATAATGATTGGTTGTGCTGCAAAGTCTGCAGGAGAAACCTCACACCAGTCAACTCCGTCGCTTGACAGCAAACCCTTCGCAACGGAGCGTAGCTTGCTCACCAACAATTCCATTTTTGTTTTGCATTTAGAGTGACTCTACAGGCCTATGAAATATAATCAGAACTTGAAAGGGTGTGTACAGTTCTGGTTGAGGTGAGGTTTAGCTTTAACGTTTTGCGAGATATTCAGAAATCACTCCATGAGATATCAGAGAGCATGCAATTCTAAGGGGTATCAAAAGTTTATTTGATGAAAGTCGGTTTTGAAATGGCCGAGATATCCAAAAACAAGGTGAAACAAAGAGATCCTAATAAAAGACGTGGCCTGTCGCCTTTTATTATTATCACCTTAGTCTTTTGGATATCTCAGCCATTTGAAAACCAATTTTCATCAAATAAACGTTGAATCCTTCTTAAAATTACATGCTCTTTCATATTTCATAAGAGGTTTCTCATTATTTCACTTAGGAATGTTCAGAACATGAATCCGCACCTCAACCAGTACTGAACAGTCCCTTTAAAGGGGAAAATCCAGTCCAAATATAAGTTAGTCTCATAAAAAAGAGTAAAATCTTACAAGATCAACGGCAGAAATTCGACTGAAATCGGATGAAAAATAAGGAAGTTCTGACATTTTGAAGTTTCACTGATTTTGGGGAAACAGTTCTTGAACAGTCAATATGAATATGCAAAAGGCAAAGTGAGCGTGCCATACCCTCACAACTGGCCATATAGTTTGTACATAAAATTTTGAAATTTCCAGTTTTTTTCATTCAAGCGCAATTATGCCCGAGGCTCAAATCCTCGTATCCCCTAGCTAATCACTATTCTGTAGTTATTCAACCAGGAATGACATCATGTTTCAGACTTCAATGACAGAAACATTGAATTTTCGTCATTTTTTGTACACAATCAATGGAAAATTGTGAGGTTATGACATGGTTAGCTCATTCATTTGCATATTCATATCCACTGTACAAGAACCGTTTTGCAGAAATTAGCAGAACTTCAAAATTTCATAACTTCCTCTTTTTTCATCCGATTTCAGTCAAATTTTTACTGTTGAACTCGTAAGTTTTTACTCTTTGTTATCAGACTAACTTATATTTGGATTGGATTTCTCCTTTAAGGGAACTTATCGATCTACCGGGGTAATAATAGTCTGTAAAGCGCATTGAGATAATGCGCTTTGTGAAAACCAGCTGTCATTGTTATCATTATTGAGGAGAATTCAAGGGAATGTGAAAATGATATTTCGTGCATAATAGAATATGGGAGTTCCACACGAGCATCACACTGCCAGTCACATACCAAGGCACTGGTCTCGCTTTGATATGCTCGGATATAGGGTTCTGGCTTCTGGTTAATGATTTTCTTGTTATCCTAGTGGCCATATCTTACAATGGTGTTAATATTTTCACATTATAGTATGTAGTCTTTATCAAAAAATTATTGGGTTAAGTTTTCCTCACTTTGTCATTTGTTTGTCGCTTCTTTTACAGTACTTGACTGATGTGGGATGTCTCCAAAATACGCCGAAATAAGCAGTGGCAACTCATTCTGCTCATACGTTTGCATTCTGCTCATACGTTTGCCGAGGTGGAAAACGTGGCACTGCATGGATCCTTCGCCCATACCACCTTCGAAGGGACTAGAAGCAGGGAGGTGGGACTCCCTGCTAGAAGGGTACGTCGTACATTCACCATGTAGCTATATCATACATTTGTTCAACTCGCCAATTGTTTGGCGGGAATTTTCCCTGATTTTATGGTGAGCACAGAGGTCGCGCCGTCTGCCGCAGTCCTCCAGAACACACATGTTGCATCGATTTATAATGTCACCTCTGAAAGTGCTCGCGATGCATGCAATTCCTCGAAAAAGCAGCCCCGATTGTATCACTGCCACTAGCGATACTCTAACTAAACATTGAATATGCAGCGAGGGTCTCTTCCACTAAGAAAAAACAGGAAAAAAGAAGATATGGCCCTGTCACATTAAAGATTTCCTGAATAGGACAGAAGCTAGAAAACCATAAAAGCTGCTACCCATGTCTGTGGCAATTTTTGTCCTGACACAGGTAAAGCAGTTTATTCTGTATAAACGGAGATGTAAAACACCATAAGGCATAACCCATCATCTGCTACATATAGGCCTACAGCAAAAATGGATAGGGAAGCTTGAAAAACCAGAATTGTCCACGTTCTGACAGAACACGGCAGAGAGAGGGAGAGAGGTATTAGGATCTCTTTGCGTGACTCGACCAAAGGAGAGGCTGATGCTGTTTGTAGTGCAGGGAGTTTGCTCCGCTGTGAAAAGTGGACATGTTGTGTCTGCAATTAAACCATACAAAAGAAACTATAGATTTGTTTGAAAATGACTGGTCTGTATTCCTTCCTTTACACATTTTTCTTAAAAGTTTTATTTATTTGTTTATTTATTTATTTATATTTTTATTTTTTTGCTTAAGATTTCCAGTGACATTGCGTTGTCCGACATCCTCCTGAGAGTTTAGAGGAAAGGCTTGATTATAGTCTAATGCTTTGTCAGCAGTGAATTGTCAAATTCAAATTATCCTTTCTGCTCCTCTCCACAGTCACATACATTGGAAGTCGTTCATGACAAAGTCGAGGGCAACAGGGAGAAGGCAATTTATGTAAGTATAATAAACGTCCCTTCAACTCCCTTCCGAGCGCTGCTTCTTTTGAAACAGGTCCTTCTGGAGATCTTCCCTCAAGTAGTCTTGTCACCAGACACCTCTATAATATGAACCCTTAAAACAAAGCAAATACAAAAATATTATTGAATAAAGAAGCAAAGGGACAAGTCCTCTGTGATTGTCACGTGTTGTAGTAAGATTTTAAAGGGATGGTATAGTTTTGGTTGCAAGACGGGGCTTCAGGTTTCAAACTTTTTGTGAGGTAATGAGAAAGCTCTTATGAAATATGAAAAAGCACGCAATTCTAAGATAAATCTAAAGCTTGTTTGATGAAAATTGGTTTTGAAATGGATGTGATATCCAAAAGCAAAGAGGTCCTAATAATTAAGACCACTTTGTTTTACATTGTTTCTGGATATCAGTCTTTTCAAAACCAATTTCCATCAAATAAGATTTGAATTCCTCTCACAATTGTATGCTCTTTAGTATTTCATAAGTGGTTTCTAATTGTCTCGTAAAAAAGTTAAAATCTGAATCCCCATTTCATCCAGAACTATACCCCCACTTTAATGATGGGACATGGCTGTTTCACCAAGATGTGGAAAAAGAGACTCCTTTGCACCCACCTCTTCTTGTTTTTAGGCCTATATGAGGTAGACCTTACAGAGCGATTCGATTTTTTTTTTTATTTACTGACACCAATAGTATTAGGTGACCGTATTTTCACATGATCGAAATTCATAAAATTGTCCCAATTAGTGGATCGTAGCATTAAATTTACTGTTTTCGTAGTGTTTAATTACATTGTACATTTATTTAATTTACCCCTCTTTTCTGAAGTGTAGGTTACAATAACTTGGAACCAGCCTCATTTAATACAACCGTACTTCAATCGAGTAGATACATTATATTGACAACATCATGAAAAGGTTGATGATATGGTTATTACATATATTCACCACGAATACTTCATAATGCGTACGCCATGCATCGAATCAGGGCACATACATTATATTTGTGTTCAATTTTTGTATGATAATGTTATACATGATCTGGAAATGGATTTCTAACTCATCGTGTTCTAATTTCGAAACTTTAAAAGACGAAGCCCATATCCATATAAGGTATATGAATAGAAGCTGCCGAACAATTGTGACGACCAATCGGGCTTGGACGGTCGTCAGAATTGTTCGAAGATTGGGGCTCTGGACAGACTAATTTATTAGTCCTCGAAGGGTCAAGGCCGGACGCTGAACTGAGTGGCCTCAATATGGGTGGTAAATGACCCCGAAAATATTTGCTTATTCTTTCACGACCCCACTGGCTGTATGTTTCATCGCTCCCAAAGGGTTAGCTGGTAGTTCTGCGTGCGTGAGCTACTGCCAAGCACAATGAATTTCTTCACTTCTCACCCTTCCATGGTACATGTAGTTACCATTGGATGGCAAAGTTACCATAATACTGTAGTAACTTTTATGCAACGGGCCCCAGGTAGTGCAGCTGAATATAGGCTATCCAACCATCTCAGATGAAAAAAAAAAAAACCAAATGAAACGAACCCTATATTGGCAACATCTCAAATATCACAAGGAATTCAGTCACATTTTTGGCACAATCGTATTTCGTCGAGACGAATTCAAGATTTGGCCAGGATTATAAGTAGATTATGCCAAGGTTAATCTCTCTCCGAGCTGTGTGTTCCTGACACGAGTCTACAAAGTGTACAAGTCATGTATTCCATCAATTTTGGGCCGAATGTATAAAACAAGCAATTGCTTGTAAGCAATTACTTCAAGCAAAAGCACAAGCTCGTCTAGCAAAAGGTCTAGCTCAAGCAATTGCTTAAATCCATATATGCATAACCTTTTGCTTGTCCCGCACAAGCAATTGCTTGCGTTTTCAACAAAAGGGACGTCACGCCTGTGCGAACACAAGAACAAAGGCGAGTGTGGCATTATGTATTTGAAAGGGCATGTGTGTGCGGAAACATTTCCTGACATAGCAGAAGAGCTATGAAATGACACTCATAAATGCACACTCAGACGCACACACACATCTGTACACACGTGTACGTATTACTGGCTGATTCCCATCACTGCTTCTGGTAGCCCGGATCTGCCAGATCGCACGTGGAGAGAGGTCTCCAAGCTCTCCACCCAAATCAGACATCCTGCCTCTTTTTCATCACATTTTGCGTGCTAATCACTGGACATTCCCGTTATTGAAATAAAAAAGTTTCTTACACTACTTATGAGTAATTTCTTGTAGATTTATACCACTCCTGCACAAGTGTGGTCTTTCTTTCATAAATATGAACGTCCCAGTCAAGCAAAAGCTCAAGCTCATTTTACAGAACTTGGAAAATCATAAGCAATTGCTAGCAAGAACTAGCAAAAGGTATGTTTTATGCATACGTTTTTAAGCAAATGCTTGGTCTCTAAGCAATTGCTTGCGGGCAGCAAGCAATTGCTTGTGCTTGCTAGCAAGAGCTTCTGCTCGCAAGTGATTGCTTTTTTTTTATGCATACGGATTCGAGTAAAAGGCTAGCACAAGCAATTGCTAGCGTTTATGCATCCGGCCCAGTGACTTGGACTCATGACCACGAAATAACCACTGATATCGAAACTCAGAATTGTAATCCTTCCAATCAACTTTCGATCTTTAGAAACTCTGTAAAGTTTAGATACATGAAAGACATTCATTTTGAAAACAAGAATCATTTTTGTTAATCTTTTATTTGTTTATTTTCCTTTTTGGTCTCGCCTGCGTAGCGGAAGCGAGACATAGGCGTCACCATTCCTTCGTCATCGGTGTCGGCGGTGGCATCGTCAACAATTTGGTGTACTCTCAATAACTTTCCACATCTTTGAGCTATGACCACCAAACTCACACGACAGGTCCATAATCTAAAAATGCTGGTCAGGTTCGAATACTAAGTATAGGTCAAGTAGATACGGAGCATTTTGGTGAGAGTACGGGGGTATACTCTCATCGCCACAGTAGGGAAAACAGAGACGCATCCGCTCTTTCAATTAGTGGATGTTATTGCCCGGTGCGAGACGTTTTCATGCATAACAAGTGATATGTCCAAGGAGTTATCGCAGAACTGGATAACTTCTTGATTCGTCCATGGATCTGTCGTAGCTCCATGATTCGTCGTAGTGCATGTACCATCCTGCACACGGACGACTCGTGTAGCTGGACAAAAACGCTAAAATATGGTATGTGTGTGAGAAGAGTCGCGTAATGACAACAAGCAGGGAATGCCCACTCCACATGTGGTTCCGCGATTTTCCGCTGACCCTTTGTGACCTCTGCCGATTCCCACAGAGAATCCCGTAGCGATCACAGCACCGCGGAGGTTGCTTCAGTCACGTGACCTTACCCATTGCTTCCCTCAGTTTGACATACAGTTGTACTGTATTCCTTTTTTCCCCTCGTTTATGCGAGGCAGCAGTGGATTTCCATGGCCAAAAACTGAACCACACGTCCTACATACATATTATTACAATCTACCTTTGACTCAAGTTCGAGATGCCAATTGATAGATTACTCGTTACATCGACTCCACTTATCTCCTGAATCATGAAATCCCTCCCGGATGATACTTTAAAGGGAGGTACAGTATTGGTGGAGATGAGAATTGGGCTTTAAACTGTTTGCGAGATGCCAAGAAAACACTTATGAAATAGTAATAGTAAGTACAGAGCCTACCATTTCAAGAAGAATTCAAAGTTTATTTGATGAAAATCGGGTTTGGATTGACTGGAACATCCAAAAACAAAGTAAAACAAAGCGACCGTAATAAAATTTGGGTCCCACACTTTGTTAGAATCGCTCTGTTTTGGATATCTCAGCCATTTCAAAACCCAATTTTCATCAAATAAACGTTGAATTCCTCATGGAATTACATGCTCTTTCATATTTCATAAGAGGTTTCTCATTATCTCACCCCCCAAAAAAATGTTAGAAACCTGAAATTAGGTCTCAACCAAAACTGTATGACTTTTCATCAGTCTCAAACTAAACGGAGAACTTATGAACTCCGACAAAGTAGAACGTCGCTAATTGTGATAACAGTCATTGTGCACGGTCTCCCACAGACAGTTGCTGCGTATCTCGTCACGTCACTCACGACTGTGTTTCGTTTGTCGTAGCTCTGAAATTCGCGCATCCAACTTCTTCGTTGTGCATGAGTAGGAGGAGGTGGGAGTTCTAACCACCTCCGTGATGTGAGGTTTGCCTCGTTGACTTCTCGTGCCAAACAGGAGGGGGAATCGAGAGAAACACTGACTTGAAATATTTGCTTCTTTCAATGATATTTTACCATTGTAAATGACCGAAAATCAGTCTGTATCGTCTGGAGTAATGCTCCGCAGGGGGCTTCGTCTGGCTTCACGGAATCCCTATCCTGCATAAGGAGGAAAACCGTTCAAGTTTTAAAAAAAAAGTTAGACATAGAAAAATTCCTAGGAAGACTGATTTTTCTGTCTACCATCGTAAGCACCCCACGTGCGCTTCATGAGACGCAACAAGTCAGATTGTGGATTGGTCCAGCAAAAATTCAAACTTGTCCGAGCTCTTTGGGCGTGTTGTTGTTGTTTTTCTTGTCTTCATTTTTGATGGCACGATTTGGGCGCTGAGATAGAGATGGCTGCAGCTGCCGTTGACCGTCGAGAAGTCGGCATTGCACTCATCTCGGTCTGAGCGACTGGATCGCAGTCTACACGACGACATTCCTCAGTTGCACTGCGACCTTCTGACCTGGGTATTGCTTGTGTTCCCCGAGCAGTAGTCGTCAGTTCTCTCTGCAGCCTGTCATAAAATGAACAGAGAGATGTCTGAACGGGCAATTTCCATCACATCTTATACTTATAGAAAACGTGAGCTGGAAGAATGGGGCTTTCCTTGCCAAACTTTTGAAGAACTATTCCACGGCGACGAAAGTGTGCATGACAAGTTGTAAATCTATGTTTTGGGGGCGGAGTGATGGGCGGGTTACTGCGTGTTCGTGCTTGAATTGTTATTATTGATATGGCTTAGGCTTTCTGCATCACCATTTGTCAGTTTCTCTTCATCGAACAATTTTCAAGGTTGGAAAGGCTAAACCTTACAATCGTTAATCCCAGATCAATCCGGCCATGATTCCGAAGGCGAGTTGGTGGAGTGGTGGTAGTCATGCTAGCTCAGGCCTGTGCTAGCTGCATGTAGGCAGGGAGGTGAGACTCACCTCCCTGATATAGGTCCATTCTACATGCTGTAGGTAAACCACGAGGTGGGAAGAGACCTTCCTGGTAAACCAAGGAGGTACCAAGGAGCTTGGAGGTGGAGCTCACTAGGCGACTGTCGTAGAACTAGGGGGGGGGGGGGGGGGGGGGATGGGCTCCTACAATGCCCTTTCCCGCCAGCACTGGGACTCTTCGGGAGTGTTATTCACTGAACACAAAATCGCATTCTGTAGGATGAATGGATGCTGAGTGAAGAGCAAAGCTCACTATTATCTCCATTATAATTATCTCCTTACCCCGTGTCAGCAGCGCTTGAGGCTACCCACCACCACCATCCATAAATCAGATCCCCTTGTCTCTTCCCCTTCCTCCTCCCTCCCGTTTGAAGGCGACACAACATTTAGAGCCTGAATAACAATATGGAGCTACAACTTGTAGCTCCATGTTACCATGAGAAAGTTGTTGCACTGTAATTAACGTAAACACTTCTAGAAGAAATTTCGGCAAAGAGTGTACAGATCTCTATGGTGCAGAGTAGTCTGGTTTCCAGACCCTTTGCCAACTGGACTCCGCGGCGACGAAGTCGCCGCCCCGCGACGAAGTCGCCGCCTTTGCCGAAGGCAAAGGGTCTGGGCACATTCGCTTCAAGTGGGAGGAGCCTAAATTTACCCCCAGTGAGCGAGGGCGATCATTCTGTCATTACGTAATAAGGAAGAGGTCACGTTAGTGACCCCTGCATCCTCACCCAGAGGTTCCAAGGACACTCTCCATATACATTACATGCATGCATCACTGTCCGTGGAGTATTTCCATGCACTGTTTACTGCATGGAAAGGTTTTCTGTCTGGTGCGATAATCCTGTTTCTGATAGGGCCTATTTAGTCACTATATCCACACTATGCACGGAGCTATACACCATGCCCAAGACACATGGCATCCAAAGAGCGAAAAATGAAGTCGAAAAAAGAAAGTGCAGCGGAGTATTGTGCAAAATTTTTTGTAAAAACTTTGTATGTGGAGATGAGTTGTGGGTGGGCGGCCCATGTGATATATAATGTATTATTCTATGTACATGTATTTTTTTATGTTCGTGTTTGCTGATGAATACGTTCAGTTGAGACCCTTCTTTCTATAACTTAATAGCAGCTAGTGAATAGAAAAGAAACAGATGATTAGCAACGTGCTCTTCCGATCAGTTCTTGTCTTCATAATATCGTGTCCCTCTCGTGGAAACATTGCGGCAACTGACTAAACTTAAAAATATAACGATATTGTTTACTAGTATTTCTTCATCTCACACGTATGATAATCACCAAGATAATAACATCGGGATATGTAGTGAACCCACACAAGAAAAATGAAGTACACTTGCATGTATAGGTGAACTGGGGTATTGTGGCCCCTCAACATAAGATGTCTTCATACACCACTCTTCTATCCCTTGAAATAGCCCGCTTGATAGCCGTACAAGGTCACTTCTTACCACTATATGCTCCAACATCCATTCATTTAGCAATTATAGCATCTATAGGGGGACCAGTTTTTAAAAGAACGCGCGATAAGAGCCACATCTATTCATTTCCAATTTATTTTTCATAAAGTCACTTGATGATAAAAACCTTGTCTGAAGTGGTTATGTATAATGAAACAAATAATTAAAAAAATATTTCTTTGACAGAAGGCCATTGTTTGAAGCATAATGCGCTTCGGGGCAATTATGCCCCCCCCCCCCCCCCCTTGAAAAGCTTTGTTTTGCTAAGAACATCCATGGGTATATATGCAAGAAAGAATACTAATTATTTAGTTTAAGTCGCAATTAACATGGTTCATTGCTGGCATATATCAAGTGGACGTAATACAGTACAGTCATAATGAATTATCATTGCAGCTTGGTTTGGGATATTTTCAGCTGAAAGACTTCATTTCCCAAGGTCATCATGCAACAAAATTAACGGCCAAACGTTACAAACAATAATAGACTCTGACTTACAGTTTTTGTATTCACATAATTAAGATATGACAAGCTCTAGCATTTGATATAGATTTGTCCATGTAACTCATATATTTTTTCGGCTTATTGCAGATTTATCACTTGTATATAGGAAAGTATCGGTTTTGTGGAATATTTTGCCTCAATTCTCAAAAGATGCTCATGTACTTTTTTTTTCATTGTTTTTCATATGCTCAGAGACCCGTCCATATTAGTTAATCATAATAGACTTTCTATAAAAGAAACAGGTGCCAAGTTTATGGCAAATGATATGTTTAGAGACAATTATCACCCCATCGTAAGACTATTTATTGTTTTTTTTTATTTCTATATATAAGAAGCAACGCAAGTTGGCTGCTTTTATTACCTCATTCAATGCAAAATGAAAATTGAGTGTAGATAAGTAGAGAACAGAAATAAGTTCGGTACTAAATGGCACACCACAACCAATTATTAATTTTGGTCTCCATCCTGTAATTTTTGCTTTTTAATCCCTCGACGACAAACTTCTCCATTTCACCATTATGCATGTCTTTAGTTGATATGCTCCTTGGACCTTATAGGATGTAAGCATGTATAGGCCATATAGGTGGTATAACCAGGGAGGTGGGAAAACCGAGCACTTGTGTGACCTTTTGTAAATATTGATGTTGTTACATTTCTGATTCCAATAATTGAATGGTGAATGTGGCAAAGAATGGTTCATCCCGATGACGATGTTGGCTATAGAGTATATGGGAAAGGTGGGATACGGAGGAAGAAGAGGAAATATTCGTTTTCTATCAATAATGCAATCCAAAATTCCAATTGTATTCCAGCGCTCTTCCCTTAAATTTCATTGCGTAATATTCTATATAGTATCTTAACAATAACAACACCGCATTTCGCTGAAAAATAAAACACATTTTATTTTCGGAATTACGAATCCTATTTCATCACCAGATTGACGCGCCTTTGGAATAACGACCCTTCATTCATGGGATAAACTAAACTTTGGAATAAAGAACCCAATTAAGTTTTTCGGAATAAGGAACATTATTCAATATCATCTGATGATATTGAATAATGTTCGTCATTCCGAAAAACATGATCTGATCAACAAACCTTCTGAAGAATTACGACTCTGCATTCATTTTGGGATTAATCATAAATTTTTGATTCACGAAACTTATTACATTTTAGCACTGACAAACTTTCGGAATAATGAACTTAATCATTCGCATTAGCGAACTGTTCGGAACGTAACGAATTATAACAATGAGAATTATACGTATGAAAGCATTGACAAAAATTTAAAGAATATAATAATAAATGTCCAATTCAGATACTTTTAGCTTGAATAATTTTTTTTTTTATTTTTCCCGTGCACAGGTCATATTGAATCATAGCTCTTCTCCGAATATTAGCCTGCCTTATGCAATGATAATAGCTTGTGTTTACAGAGCATGTGGAAGCACTATGCTTTTCAGATGGAGAAATTGTGTGTGTTTTTGTAATGTATCTCATCGTTCTGACTCTTAAGTATGAGTTTAACGTTATACGAACAAATACAGCGGAAGGCGTTGTGCATCAATCAATATCGCCACAATCAAGTCTATTATACTTGCAGGGTTTTGTTGTTGTTGTTGTTGTGGTTGTTTTGCTTTTTTAGAGGGCCTCAATTTTTTCATCCACAAAGATGCCTGATTTTGAAACTCACAATTCCGGATACCTGATTTGGGAAACCTCTTTAGAGTTTTCATTGTTCGCCAC
The DNA here is from genome assembly GCF_040938485.1 of Diadema antillarum. Taxonomy (NCBI): domain Eukaryota; kingdom Metazoa; phylum Echinodermata; class Echinoidea; order Diadematoida; family Diadematidae; genus Diadema; species Diadema antillarum. The sequence goes on from NW_027271737.1 coordinate 442,781, forward strand.
ATATGATCATTGATATCATGAGAACAATAATTATATCTCTCTAAGATTTATAATGTTTGTTTTTTGTTAAGTGCTGTCTGGGGCAAATTATTTGTATAGGGCCCCATTTTCTCTCTCTCTTCTTTCGTTCTTTAAAACAACAACAACAACAACAACAATAATGTCTACATGAATTGTTAACTTGTTTCTCTCTGAAAAACCCAAACCATCCCCCTTCCCCCCCAAAAAAGCAACAAATTAAAATACTTCACTGTTGATGCTGTTCATTTGGATATTTGAGCAACAATTCGCACATTGATGAATGTCGGAAAGATTTGGGACCTCAGATAATGTTCATTTACATTGAGCTGATGATTGCATTCCACGTCTATAGCACCTATAAAGGGACTGTACAGTATACTGGTTGAGGTGGGCATTCATCTTTTGAACATTCCTAAGTGAGCCTAATGAAAAGCCTCTTATGAAATATGAAAGAGCATGTAATTTTAAGAAGGATTCAATGTTTATTTGATGAAAATTGGTTTTCAAATGGCTGAGATATCCAAAAAAAAAGTGCTAATAATAAAAGGCGACATGCCACAACTTTATTAGGATCTCTTTGTTTCACCTTGTTTTTTATCTTGGCCATTTCAAAACCGATTTTCATCGAATAAACTTTTGATACCCCTTAGAACTTAGAAGGTTTCTGAATATCTCGCAAAACGTTAAAAGCTATATCCTCACCACGACCAGAACTGTACACACCCTTTAAGATTAAATCATTGAAGTGAACTTAATATCACATTAAAAAAAAAAATGTGTATCTGAAATTGCCAGTTTCTATCAAAATATGCATCCATTTTGTATTTTTTCATTGGTCAAAGATCCGTGAATTTTGCTTTATTTGTAGGATTCAGTATACTAGTAGTCAAATTAGACCGGTTTTTGCATTCATACTCATAAGGCCTACTAAAAAAAAAAAGGGTTAAAAAAGATGTTGCTGGTTTTCCCCAAGTCGAGCCTACAAAAGAAATCCATTAGACAACATAGTGGAAACGAGAAAACGACTCAGATGGTTATGCATTAAAATACCGTGATTGAGATACTTTGTAAAGAAAGGAAGGGAAATGTGGTTCGCAATTGTTAACTTTACTGATTGTATTGCACTATAGGCCCTACATTAGTTGAAAAAAAAAAAACCCAGCACAAATGAAGAAACAAACAAAAAAAAAAATCTTCCTTGGACACCTATTCCTCATTGAGCTTATAACATAAGTAACAAGGATATGTGATTTTTGATTTCGTCGATAGACACAATGACACAAAATGGTCTGCTTTAATTTTATTGGAAACATAGTTCACTTGACCATTGTGCGCATCTATAGTAGTAAACAGGAAAAAACGTGAGTAACAATCAAAAACATCGAAAACTTTTAGGAATACACATCATGGAGTACACACTGTCTACGATTGCCGATTCTTCCATCCGACCTTACTTTAGATCTTAGAAAAGTCCGAATGTTCGTGTGCAGAGAGGTAGAATATACGCCTCCCTGAATGTATACCATCACCCTCATCCTGCATACTACAGTATACAGCATCCACACCATTGGTACACACACGCCGCAATGCCAACACACAGGTAGTAGGGAGAGTCCTCCCACCACCCGGCTCTGATAACACGCTGAGCAGGATAATTCGAATTTCGCGCTTCAGAGGACGGGAGCGCTGACAGATTTATGGATTCCGCCCAAAATCGGGCGGAATCCATTAACTCCAAGACGAATGCTTCCAGACCCTCTGCGCGAGAAAATCAACTTAAACTATACTAGTTTTCGACGTTGAGGGCGTTAATATCATGGATAGCGAAATAGTATGGGCAGAGGGTCTGGAAGCCAGACTAGGTGCAGAGCGACTGCAGACCCAGTGACCCATTTGCGGGCGCGCGCGCGTCTGTGATGTTTCGTTACTGCAACAGACGGATACTCAGTAGGCCTACATGTTAGATATGGCTGTATTCCACTTCAGGTTTTTATGTCATTTATTATGTGCCCCGTTGTCATGGTCACAAAGTCCGTTCCTGTCATGTACTCAAATCATATGCATGCTTTGTTGTCTTGACGTTACCACAAAGCTTGGCAGAGCCCTACCCTACCTAGGCCAATAGCTTATGAATGCTATTGAATGTGAATTCCTGTCTAATTTGAGGGAGCGGGTGAATAAAATGGGTGTAGAAGAAACATCCATGAATTTTAATACATTTAATGACAAAAACGGTGTATTTCCAATGACTCTCCGCATCAGGGCTTTCCTTTCTCTCTTAAGTTTCACTATTCATACCAATTAAAAAAACAATCTTCTTGGTTATTATCAATCGTATCTGTTGGTTTGTATATACCAGGCCTAGGGGAGCTATATGCATTGAAGTATGTCTATATACAAGTGTAGAAGAGAAAACACGGTCCAAGGTACGATTGATGATGAAAGAAAGAAAGAAAGAAGAGTAGAATATTGTGAAAGAACCCGGTTCGCATCGTGACAAATATAATGATATTTCAGAAATTGAACTTTGCACCTGTCAGAAGCGTTGTTCGAAGTTCATGCTATTCTGTGGTGGTCCTTTATCGAGCAATCTTTCCGTGCGGCGTACAAAGGAATTCCTTCGTGCTTGTATTTCAAATAAATGTAGTACAGTACACAGCATCTATAGGGTATGTATGCGGACACCTTGAAAATTCTTTAGAGAGGAAATCCAGTCCAAATGAGTAAAATCTTACGAGTTCAACGGTTAAAAAGGAAAAAAAAATGACTGAAATTCGGATGAAAAATAAGGAAGTTATGACATTTTGAATTTTTGCTAATTTCTGCAAAACAGTTCTTGTACAGTGGATATGAATATGCAAAAGAGTGAGGTAACCATGTCATACCCTCTCAATTTTCCATTGATCGTGTACAAAGAAAAAATATGACGAAAATTCAATGTTTCTGTCATTAGTCTGGTTGAATAACGTCAGAATAGTGATCAGTTAGATATACGAGGATTTGAGCCTGGGGCATATTGCGTTTGAATGAAAAACAGGAAATTTCCAAATTTTATGTAGGCCTACAAACTATATAGTAAGTTGTGAGGGAATAACATGCTCTCTTTGCCATATGCATATTCATATTGACTTTTCAAGAACTGTTTCCCCCCAAAATAGCAAAACTTCAAAATGTCATAACTTCCTTATGTTTCATCCGATTTCAATCAAAATTATACCGTTGAACTCGTAATATTTTACTCTTTCTTATCACACTAACTTATATTCGGACTAGATTTCCCCTTTAAGACAAAGCACCACCCATTATATCTAATTTAATTATAGATTTTTCCTAACCCTGTTCTCCTACACTGAAGTCGTTATTCTTATATATAGCTCTCATGATAATCTTTTATGGCCATTACCAAGGAGGCATTTAATTTACGTATGAAGCTGACACACTTTCTGATCTGGCAGGTGGAAGAGGAGTGAGTCGGTAGCCTCCTCCCGTGTTCGGTCCCATCCCATGCTGGTGGATTCCATCTTCCTGTCGCAGCAATCACTGTCGGAAGCTAGCTTGTGAGCACAATGGTTGGTCGTAAAGGAGTCTGTGTGGCCCTCAGCATCTCTTTTTCGTGAGATTATTCTCTCCATCCACTGTAGCTTCAGTACACGGCCTGTGGGACGCTGCCAGTGATGCATGTAGTCTTTTAAACGCAGACTCCTTTACGACCGACAAGGGTTTGTGCCTGCAAACTACAGTAGTCGAAAGCACGGGGTATCTACCTGGCGCGAGTAGTGTTGCAGACTGTGAGTGTGTCTGTCTGTCTGTCTGTTTGTCTGACTGTTTGTGTCTGTGTTTTGAGTATCTGATTCTGTGTACCGTGCCTTTCAATCATATCGCCCCTATGTGCATGCTAAAATGCGAGCATAATTCCGTTAATTCGTGACAAAGGTTACAGTGACAGCTCAAGGCTTATTTGGGCCTTGTCCATAACAAAAATTTGTGTGCAGTACGTCGTGCAATCAGTCCTGACTATAATCAGGTACTGTATCTAAGCCAATTCATAATTAGCTCACATGTACATTGTACATTGGTACATAGTGAGCTTTCCATTTCTCAGTATTGGTTACGCGCTTCACTCGTTTTCAAAGGGCCATAATGAAAAGTCATAATTTTTAAAGGTTTCGATGCAGCCATCACTTGATGAAAAGACTATAACAGTTCGTAACGTCTTGTATGTAATACGATAGACCCTATAGAGAAAAAATAAAGAAAAGTCCACAGATTTTTTTTTTTTAAAATTAAAAGTACACATTCCCTCCACTTTTACTGACGTATGTTCCGAGGATAAATACACTGTACAGTATGTAATCCCCCCTGCTTTCTGAAAGAAGTAAGTCAAGTGCTGTGTCATGTTAAGAGAGTGAACGTATATTGAATTTCTTTACATTTTCTGTATATCGTTTTCCATATGTGACGTCACAAAGTGTTGTCATCGTCTCATCCAGCGATAGCTGCATCAAAACTTAGGAGATTCGTTAACTTTTCAACGGTTTGTCTGATTTTCCTCAAACATCACGTATGTGTTCTACTATAATAATATTGCTATACATTCCCGCAATTCACATACAGTTTTGCTGTCAGGTGAATGCGCTGACAAGCACCCTTCATAAGGATTACATGAATAATTATTACATGACAAATGCAATAGGCCTACTTATCTCGTTGGATTTTCTGATAATGACTAATGTGAAAAGTGGAACTACGAACTGCTTATGTAAAGAACGCCATTGGTGAATGACAAGTAGTGAATGCATGTGCAATTGTCGATTCTTTTTAAAAACTTAAATGTATTTTTGGCTTCAAAATGTGTGTGTTACTGTGCATGAAAATGTAATTTGATCTGAAGAGATGTAGTTACCTTGTTCATCTTCATCTTTTTCTTTGTATCAGTTATTATTATTATTATTATTAGTATCGTATTTATTACCGGTAATATTGTTAGTAGTAGTAGTAGGAATGGCAGTGGTACTAGTGGTTAATTTAATTGTAGTAGGAGGGTATCATCATTATTTAATACCTTCACGTATTTCAGAACAAATCGTTTCATATCTTGCGAGATTAGGGTAAAATTTGATATTCAATCTCGTAAATTTGGGTGCGAAATCCTGCACAGTAGGTTGAAGGGAGGAAAGACGGACTACAACGTTTTGTATCCCTCCCTCTCTCTCTCTCTCTCTCACTCTGTCGTGAACGATTGTTCTTTTATTTCTTTTGTTCAACCAATTTGTGGTGGTGACATGTAGAATTCTAGGTATGGTGCGTGGCAAGAGTTGTCAAACTGTCTGGTATGTCAGACTAGGCAACAATGATTGTGATCCCCAAGTCCTTTGAGCGGTGGCCTAGGCTGTGTTCCAAACGCTCATTCACATTCTCATCCCTGCCCCTTCCTTTTGATCTGTTAATGAAGTAAGGAGTTTGATAAGATACTAGGAGTTTGATAGGATACTGTGTAACCATTCCCTGCATGGAACTGCAGAAATTCTGTCATGGTTATGTCGACAACCGCGCCTTGATTGACCAGCTAGAAAAGTTGCAACCAGGAGGTCCGCTTGCGTCAACATTGTATACAACGTCTGAAAGCAAAACTAACTAACGCAGCACGATTATGTAACAATATTATCTTTGTTCTAGATTAGACCGAAGAGATCATTGGTGCGGAAGGCGTCAACCCTTGGTCGAGCAGGTGCAAGTCTGAATGCACTGTACAGTGAAGTACTAAATTCAACCAGAGCTCTTTGATTCAACCAAGGAGCTTCACACCGAAGTGTATGGCATACCACTTCTAGATAAGCTTATATCACAGCTGTCTACAACACAGCTGTCTACAACACAGCGGCTCCATGCTTAGATAAAGTACCTAACCTGTTCTTTCTTTCTCTCTCTTTCTGCACATGATACATGCTGTAACTGCGCCTTCAATTTCTAGGTAACAAGGGCATTTAACAAAACTATTTGAAACAAGTGGCTAAAGTAATTTGTTCGAACGCGCATGACTATTGATTCAATCAAGACCAGTTTCTCTCCTGAGCATGACCCCATATGCAGTTACCACAGGCGAGGGGATGTGATGCTACGCGGTTATCTGGACTTGGCGACACCCTAGATACCATTTTGCGCATTATTCGAGTGCATTTGTAAAGAAGCAGGATTCATCTGTATACAATTACATTCCTGGCTACACAGCGCGACAGTGGTCCACCATTTATGTTAGCACACATAATGTCGCCTCAGCGATCTGAATGAACACAAACGGAGTCCATGCAGAGCACAATCTCAATAGTTTCCAAAGAAAGCATCCCAGGTGCCCTCTGAATACTGCCTTTTATTTCGCGGGCTTTTTGTTCGGAACTGTTCAGCTGTGATGGAATGTGGAAGACTGGGCCATTGAACCTTTGGCTTAGGCGAGTCGACTCGCAAGGCGGGGAGATGAACGAACGGAGGGACGTGAAATAACTTTCTGCTTAAGTCCCAGTCGATTTAGTTGCCAAAATAAAAACTCAGATAGCATATCTGCATCCTGTTACGACAGATAATATTCATGATTTCGTCATGATGGACGAAACCACGAGATTCTCTGTGCATTTTGTTTCTTTCTATTCAGGTAACTCGCTGACATCCTCCCCCATTCTCACGAATTTCATTCTGTGGGAACTATTCAAATTGCTTTCAGAGATTTGCCAAAGCTCCAATCCCCGTACGTTGTGTACTTCATTACTTCTTCTTGTGCACGTTCAAGCCGTTCCTTCTCGCTGGCTTTCGTCCATGCCCAATGGAAGAACTGTTCAAATGCACATGGACTGTTGCGCATTAAAGCAAACATTCTCTACGTAGCTCATGTGAAGATCGCAGAGATGCCAGTTATTATGTGGTCCACTCGCGTTCGCTTCCAGCGCAATAAAAACGTCTCATCTCTTCACCCAATCGCTCGTATCACCACCAGTGCTGTGTAGTGGACGGGTAGCAGAATACTCAGCGGATATACGGACTGTAAGTTCGTTGGACGGACATGTTAGACTGCGACATTGTCATATCCACTGAAACCACCCATCGTTTCCTCTTTCCAGTCAAGAGTTCAGCTCCATTCACACACGCTTTGATTTCCTGTGGTGAGAAGCGCGCCACACACCAGCCACTATACTTTCTGGAGATGGGTGTTCTACCAGGCCGCTACCAGCCCGTATACACTACCATTGGCTGTGTGTGTTTGTGTGAGTATCGATGTTGGGAGAGTGGGTGTACTGCGCTGTTTCTTGAATAGTAAATTTAACGAGCCAACTTCCTTTATCGTGCTTCTGGCGTGATTTTTGTATGCTTTTCTACCGTCATTAATGTTGGTAAACTCATTTAAATAGGGGGATGTTCGTCCGTCAAGTGAATCAAGTCGTTTAATGAGTGCCTCCCCCTCATGAGACTTTAATCAAATTGGACGGAGTGGAGAGTTCAAATGTCTTGCTCCGTTTAGTGTTGGATTGTTTGGAAAAAAGAAAACCACCTGGTGGTGTGTCGGTATAGAAGCATGTGTCATAAAATATTTGTGCAGATGACCATAGCAATGGTGGAAGTGCTACTGCCTATACTATAGTATAAATTTTTCTCTAAATTTATGCATATATTAGACAGTGTATTATAAAACCACGTCGTATATTCACTGTACTTATGATAGACCATGAACTTGTGCGTAATTATCGAGAGTCGAGATGAAGTGAATGAAGACCACGTGCTACTGCGTCCACCACCTCCCCACACAACGCAGCATTGGCGGGAAAGATCGAATTCATGGCTATTTCTATATTGGCATGAATTCGCGACTGTGATTTTAATATTCTCATGGTGAAATTTAATCAATACATATACAATGTATTATGGAACGATATAAAATCTGATGATTTTATGATCTCGTCCAAACCTCTGGTTTAATCCTTCCTTCCACGTGAGATTTTAAAATTGGTTTAAAATTTGCCTATTCTTACTACTCATGAGTCGAAAGACGATAAGATGATGTTCCCCCAAATAGCTGGCGTTGGATTATTGACGAAACTTATACTAGTACTAAGGAAATCCTCATGTGTTGCAAAAGAAAAAAAAAGAGGCGAAACGGCCATGCTACTATTGTGGGTTTATAATGCTGTCAAGTCCAGTGAGATATTTATCAGAACGCAATGCAGGCAGTATTATGGTCAGCATGATCTTAGAAGTGTTAACATGTGTATAAAGATACCAAGCTCCGCTTTCTACATAAATTTGATTGTATCTCCTATCGATCATATAAAAGCCTGTCGGGGTTCTTTCACTGGTTTCCTCACAACCAATATAGCAGGTTCTTTCAAAATTCAAACGTAGGTTTCTGGATTGTTTAGCGTGCCATTTACCATCTTCTTCTTCTTTGCTTGAATTCCTCCAGTCAGGAGAACTGCTAAAGTTGCAGAGTTGTCTAAAATGTGAGGTCTATTAATGAATATCGGAACATACGTTCGCGGACGTGCGCCACGCGAGAGTGGAAATGCCGGGTTTCACAAGTAGTACTTCACAGTTTGGCAGACTGGGTAGAGCCAGGGAGGCGGGAAGCCGCTATGAATTATAAAGAGAAATTCCCTTGCCTATAGAACTTTGGAAAATAGTATCACCTTCCAAACGCTCTGGGTTGTTGCAACAACGAAACTCGGGGGTTACCACCATGTCAAAGTCTGAAACGATTCCAGTGGACTCCCATTATTCGAAGTCCTCGGGACCGGCAGTTTTCTGTCGTTACGACCGAACAAAATAAAATAAAGATAAAGAGCGGATAGTGTTTCGGCATGAATTTTTACTTCGTTGTAACCGCAATTTCGTTATTTTCGTTATAACGAGAGGGCACTGTAGCAACAACCACACGCTGTCCATGTCCAAGGGGCAAGAGCAATTCCATGGGAATTTCGTTAGGGGAAGTCCCTGTGTTTAAAGGTAAAGAATATTGATGTGATAAGCTGGTAATACATGTACACCCTTTATCAGCAGGAACTGGCACGTTGCTGAAGAGTCGTGATCGTTAAAAACAAAACTGAAATAAGCACAAAGCAATGAAAGCGATTCCGTATGGTAGGATCACCTGTTAATTCATATAGACGCCAGTCTATTTATGGCTTTAAAGGAGTTTTGTGGTGAAAAAAAAAAGAAAGGAAAAAAAAAGCCTTTGATGAGAGTGAGAATGAGCTTTAGATGCTCGTAGTTGGGCAAGGCTGCAGCCACCGATAATTCTATGCATAATTGATGGCAATTGTAAAGCGACCCCACAAAACGACTGGGTGTTGTAACAATACTACCAAGCACCCTATTCATGAGTCGGATTATAAATCGTCGCTCCCTGGCGATCGTACAAAGGATGGTTTATAAGATTTACGCGGGCCCGGTGAAGAAAGTAATTAAACTTTTATTTGTCTTACGTCTTTTTTTTCCTCCCCAACAATGGACCATACACCTCCTGACAGTGTATCTGGAAATTCTAGTTGATCGGATAACATTTCGTTCTGAAGGGTTGACCTACTTGGCGACTTCCTATAATGATGTGCAAGGACAATTCACCCGATCCCGCCGCTTCGTATCTCGGACCGACCAACGAACATTCCGACACACATGCACGTAAATAATGTTCATTCAGACGATAAATTTTTATATACAAACCGACGGTCTCTCCTCAATAAGCAGTGATAAAGACCCGAGTGTTCTAATTTTTTTTTTTTTTTGCATCACCAAGTTGTTGCCATTTGTGCGATTACATTGTATATTGGTTTGTTTTACACTTAGTTGCCTGATAATAAAGTTAATTACACTTGTCTATTTGGAACGGAAACGGGTTCATGATAGAAACCATGAATCAAGCGAGTAGAACCCAAGGCAAGGGCAACTAATGGCAATCAGTATGAGAATTTGTAATAGACTATGTGCGACAAATAGTATCCCTAGAAAATGAAGCATTAATAAGTGACCTTGGCAATGTTCAGCCATTGAGTTAGAGGGCGTTATTTTAAGTAATTATTATGTAGAAATATTAAATAATGCACCATTATCAAAGGATTTTTCATTCTAGCTAATTGGGTTGTGCAAAAATTAATCCTGAAAGGCTGTATCCCGTCTCTCACCTTTCATGGTTGGTTGAGTTGAGCCAGGGCCATTCTCAGAAAATGTTGGTTTCACATTCGTTTTGTGGTCTCCACATAGAAGTGCGGGATCTGTTGGTTGTAAGGACCCATGGAGGACGGGTTGATTTTGCTACAACAACTCATTTCCCATAGACACCTGCCCGAGTTAAATCCTGACTCGTCTTCAACTGCTATACCGACATGTTTCCACCGATGTCGTTTGTCGGGCGGCGATGGTGTATTGGATATTTAATTTCAACTACGGAAGCATGAAAGTAATGGGCTTTAGTTTGCATGTGAGCCAAAACAAGGAATTATTGCATCAAGTATCGAGTACAAATTGTGTATCAAGGCCCCCATCCATATGTTGTGGGGAGTCTTGCTCCGTAGTCCTAATGATGTGCGTGCTGCATTGGTGTGTAGCGCAGATGCATTCTTTTGTGGATTTTCAAGTGAGCCCCCCTGAACGGGGCCCCAACTTTGCACCCTATTGTTGCCCTGGTTAACACAACCCATTTGTTATAAAACGTGCTTCGTGCCGCACCAAACTCTTGTGAAGCACTCTTCCATTGGATGCCGCTGAAGACCGTTCGTTTTGTGTATAAGACGGCATTACGTTCTGTATTTTGATAGCTTGGAATTTGTATGGCGGTCAACACACCAGAATTCCTTCACTCTGCTTCACAACACGTGTATTTTGACATTACTTTCGCAGGTAAAGAAAGTTATTTAAGCACCTGCATTGATCACTTGATCTGTACAGTTTTGGATGCGAAAGAGGCATTAAAATGAACTAGAAAGTGCTAGCGATAACACATTTTCAAGATGTTGATACAGTGACGAGGTCTTTATTCAACAGTGACTCATGGGATAATTGTGGCATTACAAAAAAGCTTAGGGCCCACTTTACTTTCTGACATGAAATCAGTCATTGAATCATAGGGAATGTTTCCCCAGTCCCTTCCAAATTCCGATGGACACCTGTATCTAGGACCAGAGGGCTTTTCAAATGCGTGATGACATAATTGCATTGCTCATCTAGTTCTACAGTTCAAAATCTGTTCGACAACATAACGTTCATTTGCGTGATAGAGACGTGAATTCACTCTGTTGAGGTGTTGAGTTTCAGAAGGAAGGAAATTGCATGTTTTCATAAGAATCAGCCGAAGTGTCTGTTCGTGTTAATTCTCATCTGAACTCTGTAGCAGCAGAACAGATGTCTGATTCATAGAGTCATTTCAATTCTTCCACTCTCAGAGTGACGTAATTCATCAGAATGGTTTTGTTTTGTATTTGTTATTTGGCCGGCGCTTTCATCGGAACTGGTAGTAAGATGGACGACCAACTCCTTGCTTTCCCGTTAACTGTGGCAACACTTCACTACTTCACCCGATGGTACACCGGGTCGGGTTGTATTCATGCGTAGGGCTAGACTTAGAGATCATCGTAATTAATATCAAGGAGTTGTCTGGTATTAAACTCCTTGGTGCAACGAATCGGTGTTTGCATCCAAGTCGTCTTATCTTTTACTACTTTTAGCTGGGCCCAATGTCCGGGATACCTTGGCAGGTTGTTGTGTCGAGAGCTGAAAGGAGACGTTTCCTTATCAATATTCTCATCGATGAATGATGCGTTCATTGTGCTACAGATTGAAGGCATACTTATGCCGACTTGGCAACGATAACTAATATCCGCTTTTAAAGGGGTCGTATGGTTTTAGTTGAGACCTAATTTCAGATTTCTAACATTTTTTTTTTTGGTAAGATGATGAGAAACCTGTAACGAAATATGAAAGAGCATGTAATTCCATGAGGAATTCAATGTTTATTTGATGAAAATTGGTTTTGAAATGGCCGAGATATCCAAAACAGAGCGATTCTTATAAGTGTGGGACCCACATTTTATTACGATCTCCTTGTTTTACCTTGTTTTTGGATTTTTTCAGTCATTCCAAACCCGATTTTCATCAAATAAACTTTGAATTCCTCTTAAAATAGTATGCTCTGTACTATTTCATAAGGGTTTTCTTGGTATCTCGCAAAAAGTTAAAAGCCCAATTCTCATCCTCACCAATACTGTACTATCCCTTTAACCACATTTGTTGAACAAGTTGTATTTCAACGGAAACGTGATCTCCAAGAAAAAAAAAAAAGATGCCCCTTCCTTTGAGGCTAGCTTGCGGTTAATACCACCAATATTCCTTTATGGCGGTGTAAAACTTGAATCGGTACGTCTACATCTAAACGCGATGGTAACCTCATCCGCAGCGTTGGACATAGCCCAGTATTGATCGATATCACGTGCGGTCCCTCTGGTCTCTCGGAAAGTGACAAATCTATTATATATACACTTACTCTATTAGCGTACGACAGTTTAAATCCACAAAATCTTTGGAGACAATGGACGGTGAATTTAGTAAAGCCAGGGAGTGTATTCGCACTCGCATTTCGCATTTTACCACAAAAATTGGACATTTTGTTATGCATTGCTCATGATATTAGAAATGCCGATCGGATCGTTGTTTTGATGTTGCAGAAAATATAGTGTCGTGTGGAAGGTTTCTGCCTGACATGATTACTACTATTTTTCGTGATAAATTAGCTTCAAAAACAAAAGATATGACTGACGAGATATATGACACTGTTTCGATTAAAGGGATGGTTTACTATAGTATTGGTGGAGATGAGGGTTGAGCTTTTAACTTCATGCGCAATACTAAGAAAAACTACTCGTGAAATGTTGCAGAGCATACCATTCTACAAGGAATTCAAAGTTTAGTTGATGAAAATCGGTTTTAAAATGGCTGAGATATCAACACACAAAAAAGTAAAACAAAGCGATCGCAATAAAAGGTGGGCGATCGCTTTGTTTTGGATATCAGCCATTTCACAACCAATTTTCACCAAATAAATGTTGAATTCCTCTTGGAATTACATGCTCTTTCATATTTCATTAGAGATTTGTCATTATCTCATCAAAAGAAAAATGAAACAAGAAAAACAGTTGGAAACCTGAAGCCAGGTCTCAACCGAATCTTTAGCATCTCTTTAAAGCAACTGTGTTAACGGTAAACGAAATCCCAGAAGCCCCGTTGTATTTTCTTTATAATCTATTATGTCCGTCTTGAGTTAGTATGTTTGAGCACTTCCACGAATATCAATGGAGAATTAGATCGACTTTATAGTAAAAGTCATGTTGGTGCCTACAGACAGTGGATTTGAAAACGCGTTCTGTGGCAATCCGCTAGAGAGCCACTGGCAAAATATATGAAGCCGCCGACTCTTGACTTGAAACCCGCTTTCTCGCAACGCCCGTTTTGACGGCGTTACCTTCAGAAAACTCATACTAGTTGCAACTCTGTCGTTTATGATATGAAATGGGTTTTCATTCTTTGTATGCCTGCTGATCTTCACTAGCTAAATGGCACTGTATAGATATTACCGAAATGTGAAACAAAGGTCAAAATAGATTATGTTGATGAGTGAAAAGTGAAGTGATTCCTTCCATATGTTGTATTGACATGTTTTGTTCAAAAGTCGCTCTCCAATGTTTTCTGTCTACCAAATTGATTTATCATATGAAAGGATATAAGGCAGGATTGTATTATTTTCTCATAATTAGGCCCTGTAGTTTTGTTTTCCACACGGTGTTTGGCGTCTCGTTCTTTCCCCAACTCTCAAGTCATGTGAATTTTCGAACTCGCCAAAAGCACAGACTTTTGCAGCCGTCATTGCCATTACATCACAGTGTAATTTGCTCTTCTGTTAAAGGTGAAATGCTGTTTTACTTCTTTTTTTTGGGGGGGGGGGGCGGCAAGGCTAGCTGTTACTGTTATTTGTTACTTTGTAGAATGATAAAATGATTCCACATCACTATCGTTCTGAAGACAGTAGCTTTGCATCTTGCGCTATGACCTACCTGGTGTGTGTTTTCTAATTTCAGAGAAATTTGCATGTACACCGCCAAGGCAAGCTCATAACGTTCATAAATTTAGTTTCAGCATGTGCATTTCAATAGGTGGAAATCGCATTTGTGAAATTTTTATAAACATAATTTTCAAATTACGATCTATTCTGTCGTGTATTAGAATCGGACTGTTTTACTATTCAAGCTTTATATACTGTCTCATCAAAGCTCTCCAAAATCGTATCCAGGCAAAAAGTCAGTGCTGTTCAGTATAGAATTACGTAATAAATTTCCCGTTGATCTTTGCTCCTGCACTCCATTTTCATATGTGTACAGTAGAATGGAATTCCGGTATTGTGTCCTGGACGTGGACTGCCTGCCATATTGTATTGATCTTCGCCCTACGCGCACCATTCCCCTTGACAAAGCAGCCGTAATGAGTTCAGGTCGCCTACAAAGACTTTTCTATTCCGGAGTCGGGCGATACGTACAAGCCTTTATCCAAATAGCGTCTTTATGGGCCTCTTGAATGTGGGCAAGGAGCAATATTGACTGGCCACAATCCCCCACTGATGCCTACAGGTCTGCTCTCTGACCCGAGAGTTTCGGAACCATTACCCATGATGCTTTGGGGCGTGGGAACTCGTGGCGAGAGTGAGCGCGGGACTGGCTTTCAGCTAAATGCGCGTCCCTCAGTATCAGATAAATCAAACAGTGTACCTTAGAGAAGAATGCCCGTAAATTACATCTTGCGGTTCACGGGAGATGGAGGATTCTCCTTTTCCTAGCAGCTAAGATGGTATCCCAACTTGACCGTGATCTGCATTCCTTTGCGATATTGCCCTGTGCATAGAGCCGTGTGAAAATGAGCATGTAGTAGCTCCATTGTATAGTCAACCTCAGGGAAGTGAGAAGTTGATGTCTTTATTAGATCATGGGACACCCGATTGAATCGTGATTTGTGGGGAGTAGATTGAGTTGGAAAACATTACCTGATGCTACAGTACTAGTACTACAATCATCAAGCATCGCATACCTGATGCTACTAGTACTACAATCATCAAGCATCGCAATTTAGAGACGAAGATACTCTGTGTGAAAATAAGATCGTGATAAGATTAACCAGCAGCTCCAACCCCAATAATTTATGTAGGACGTTTTTATGCCTGGTTGTAGAACGACTGAATGTGCTATTCCGCTGTAAAGTTGCGCTTCTTGTGAATTATGATAGTAATGTATAGCAGTATGTTTTTCGGGGGGGGGGGGGGTTCTATCGACAGCTGGTGTGACCTGCCATCCCCTCCTCTACCCAGACGACAGGTTGTGGGCCGGACGTTACCAAGGTAACACCCACTCTGGTATGCGGAAACCTCCTCGCCAGAGCGTTTTTCCCCCGAAGATCCATTTGATGTCGTAGTAGACCGGCCCTGCTGTGTGTGAGCTCCGGAACAACTGACAAGTGTGTTTCTTCCATAAAATCAAAACTGTATTCATTGATGGACTAAAGTGATTTGCTTGTTGTTGCTCATCTGGCAATCGCAACGTTTCACTCTGGTGCATGGTGAAGTTCCCAATTTCAATTTCTTCAAAGATTTAGGGTAGTTTTGATAATGACAATTTGTTTTGAGAGAGACTTTTTATACAATGTATTTGTTTCGAATTCAGTAGATGAATATGCAAACTACACTGAACTGTCATTTATCTTCATTTCTAAGCGATTTATGGATTTAATATGAAAACACTTAAAGGAATTGACGAGCGTAATAACGTTTTGGAGCGCAACCCTTTTGGTGAACCATACCTGCACGCGTATCATTATTTCTGGTAACATTTTGTCATTTGAGCGTTGAAACCAGATGTTAACAGATCTGAATTACGCAGACCGTGTGTACAATACAATTATTGCATGTCCGGGTGTATTCAAGTTAGTCAATGTCTAAGTCATGATTAGCACATGGTGGCATGGTAATATCTGTTGAGACTGTTCATCATCTACTCGCGTGTATATACCAGCACTAATGAGTTCGTGGAATTCAGTACCGCTTAAAGGCATAATTTACCTTTTGCATATGAAACAAAAACCCAGCTTTAGTGCTACAAAACAGTTCTAAATGTGAGTTAGGGATAGAAACAACCAATTTAGAAATGTGAATCAGTAAAATCAATGTTAAGTATTGTTAAATAAACAAAATGTGTACAATAAGTATAATAACAATGTTTCTAAGCTAAACCGTCTACAGTTATGGTTTATTGAGAAAAATAGAGATATCTCCTTATATTTTAGGCTTTATTGCAAAGTTCTTACATGATAAGATGTTTTGTGATACAACTGATGTACACATATTCATCAAATGTGATATCTTGAACATTTTTAAAATCACTGCTCCCAAAGGTAAACAGTACCTTTAATCCCTTCACAGAGATAATTTTTAGGAGAATGGGAAACCAAAATTGATCACTCATTTCTCGGTTGATCAGTCATTATTTGGTGACGATGACCCAATTCTTTGTAATCTGCAGTTTGTTGGGCACCAGACGCATTTTAATCATAGTCGATGATCCATCCCCATGTTTAGAGTGGGGGAAATTATGGTCCGGGCCTTATACTGCGTGTGACGTAGAGCAGGGCATATGTCGTTGCAGTAGAACTAGGGCGTGCAAGTACAGATGACAGCTGATTTCTTCATTTCTCTCTCCTTATCTCGAACCATTTCCCGTTACCAACCGCACCCCCCCCCTTTTGAAAAATTCCTCAACCGAGTTAGAGAGGGTCATATGGCAAGGTCATCTCCATGGTGACTGGTGGTCAAGTCGGACCGAGCGCAATGTTGTTCTCCAGTGGGTGTGTCGAATATTGCACTCGTCCCGGCCTGCTCATCAACACCAGTGTCATCGGAAGTTCTTCAAGGTCATTGCCGCATGGGCTTTCACGACATAACTAGTGTTGTCGCTGCAGCACAGTATAAGGGAAGGGCAATGTTAGGATATTTGCATTTTCTCTGTTTTATTTGTATGCCTCCGCCAACGAAGTGGCCGGAGGCATTATTTTCCTGATGAAGTCGGTTAAGAGATGGCTCGAAATGATCCTTTGATAGGGTGCGCTTCAGGGCGTCAAAACCAGTAGAGGAAATTATTGCCGGAAATAAATGGTAGCCGCTATGTACTAGCTTTTTTAGTAGCATCTTGGACAATATTTTAGGGTTTTGAAATACAATGTACATGTGTCCTCTTTTGACGGAGGTCTTGGGAGTTTTGCGGTCCATGTATCTGGTAAAATACTTTTAACATACTGGAAATAAATGATCGAATGTCATTCAGAGCATTTAGAATTATCATTGAGCGGATGTTGGTGTAATTAAGCCACATTTTCTCAAGAAAATGACAAGCGTCGGGCGGACGGAATTCCTTACCGTGAGTCACTCGCCCTTCAGCCGATAGTAGTCGTGGGCGACATTCTTGTGTGGCTTCCGAGTAACCGACATTCCCCATGGTTCTCTCTGTTTGCTCATCGCCATATCTTATCTACCAGCTAGCTGCTTGCAATCTTTGACAAACGCATGCCTGTATAACCGCGTGTCAACACAACCACTGTTTATAGTCGTTTGTTCCCCTTAAACAATATGTGGGGATAGGATTCAAGGTACACGCTTGTTCTCGTTTGGACTGGTCATTGGACCCGAGCCATAAGAATAGTATCTATAAAAGTTAACACCCCCTCCCCCCATCCTTCGCTGTAGAGGTATGAGATATACCTCACTTACCGGAAGCTACACTGTCGCCAAATTTAGTTTGACGCTTTTGAATTTTGTTTCAAATGCGTATTGGTATGACACATTTAGCTGCGTTAGTTATTTCTTGCATGAAATTCGTTTTGATTGTCGCGAAGAGAATACAAACGTTTTATGGAGCAGGGATAGGATGTACCGTACTTCAATGTCAGTCAAAAAAGCTCGACATGTTTTCAAATTGCTTATTATAAATGGCCCTTAACTTAACGCCTGGTACGTGGAATTTCATTGACGTTTGTGGTAGTTGGTACCTGTTTAAGCTACTTGCCAGATCCTTTAAAAAGGCAAACACATTATACACATGTACGTTGTATATTTATGTTAGGGCAAGAAATATTGTAGCAACTTGTGGAGGTGTTGGCATTCTGTCAGGATGTCCATAAACAAAGTGACCACATGTCGTTCGTTACCGAGCTTTCCTTTGCCAACGTGTTTAAGCTTGGAGTGATCGGAACAAAAGCGATTCTTCCCAGAGACGCTACGACCACTCATGAAGTCTTTTGTATTGCGGTTTTAAGTGAGGAAGCACTCGGTTCCTTTGTTCTGGCTTTATCAGGGGGAGCTATTCAGTGCAGTTTACTTAGCCGTAACAAAGAGCGGAGTGAAGAGGGACTATCGTTGACATGCATGAAGTGGTACGCGTATCGACGTCTGTCGGTCACGACAAAAGAGTATGTTCATGAGTTGGAGCTTATTATTAAATGGGATGATAGGAGCTTGGGAACACAAAAAATTACTACAAATGTCATTAGCCCTCTATAATCTTTCCCGTGTAGAGTGAGTAAAATTCATCGCTATTCGTATAATCTGAAACAATTCTTGCTTGACGCAGGGGAATACTTTATTATAAAGTTATTGTTATTATTATTTTGTTGGGGGGGGGGGGGGTAGGGGGTGATGTTTGGATGAATGGCTTCATCTAGTCCGCATTATTACCTTCAACCCTCCACTCCATTTCTTCCCGAGGACGATACGGTACGTCAGTCATGGTCAAAGAGGGCAGCAAACCGGTCGTGAGGAGTGGCAATTTGTGCATAAAACTTGCTAGTCATATTGCACTCGTCCCGGCCTGCTTGCAACCCACCTACACACTGTATTGATCAGCTACGAGAGATTTATACAGCTTAGGCGATTCACCCCCTCTAAAGCTGGGCAACAGAACCAGCCATGTCTTCCCCCGAAGGCTTTTCTTTTTAGTCAGTTCCCAACTACTGAACTCTTTAACCCTAAATTGTGAAAAGACCAAGTCGCGTTACTTCTCACCCACTTTAGATCAAAAAGATTTTTTTTTAAAGTTCTCGCAGGAATTCGTGGTAGTGGATTAGAACAGGCATAGAAGTTTTTCGACTGCATTCATATTTGTGGAGATATGTATCTTCTAATGCCGTCTTTGTTATATCTGAAACACGCATTCACAAAAGGAAAAAAGTGGTGAACTCAAATGTAAAAAAGACGCGCGTAATGACGCGTGTATCGAGTAGGCATGACGAATCTAAATCATGCCTGTGTGTGTTTTGAAGGCAGTTCTTAATATATCAGCGTGCGTCCCTGCATGTTCGCACGATTATTTGTTTGTATCGATACCGCACATTGAAGGTAATGAGCTGAGTAATGTCGATGTTAGGTTACCTGTTGTCTATTAAAAACAAACTATTGGTTTTAGAATATATATATATATATATATATATATATAATATCTATCTATCTTTTAATGTGGTGAAGTCAAGTGGTGTAACGAAACCTAATAATGTATTACAGCATTCGCTGTCTCTCTATTTCCTCTGTAGGGAGTATCCATGGAAACCATTATGATAGAGGTCGCCAAGGGATTCTTCGAGGTCGCCATCGTGTGAATGAGACCATCATCAATCACTGCCGAGCTTGGGGGCTGGTTGGAGATGGCCCGATAACCCAGCGCCGAGTTACCAGAGTTGTAGAGCGTGTCGCGAAGGTCGTGACGGGTGTCCAATATTTTTGTGATTTGACTCTCCTACCAATATTGCACTTGTCCCGGCCTTCGTGATACATTCATTCCGTCGGCTTGCAGAGGGAATGTGAAACAGCCACCTATCGAGAATGGACTATCAACCTGCCATGTATTACAGTCTACCTTGCGTCATCAGTGAACCCATTTTCTGAAAATAATTAAGATTCAGTAACCTACGATATGAAAACAAAAACAAAAACCTGAACCCTCACCTGCACCAGAACACAGTACCGGGTACTTCGGGTTTTAAAAGGGGTTTTGAGGGAAAAGAAGTATAGTAGGTATGTGTGATTTATAAGCACATCGTTATTGGCTCCAGATTTGTCAAATGTCAAGAGATTTTCCCCTCTCTTCATCACTCAAATCGTCTCCGTTTATATTATCATTATGTATGCGAGTTCGCTACTTGGCAGCTTTCGAGGCGGTTGCCGTCGTGTTCAAGCTTTCCCGGTAGTAGTTTGCTGGTATTGTCCGGAATGTTGTGAAGACCTTATCTTAATTAGTAGGAACGGATAGATTGTCAACGTTTTCAAACCGTCGGCCTGTCGCCGGTGGTGAATGACAGTAAATGAAACGCTTGAATAGGATAACTAAGCGACAAGTCAGCATTGTTTTAGCCCAGAGAAATTTATTTTCTGTCGGAAGACCAACGTTGTTTCTTTACTCTTAACTCCGTTTGAATGATTACAATAGTTGTGAATCGGTCCGTCTACAAAGAATCAACTATTCATAGATGGAGAATTATCACTGCACTGTATCAGAATGTCACCAACAAGTGAAATGATACAAGTTTTTCTTCTTCACTTTCGCAGTTTCGTTAGCTGTTTAATATTATTTCCAGTGTAACGTGCTCGTTGTAAATTTAATAAAGTTTTTTGTTTTCGTTCGTTTGTTTGTTTTTCTAAGTAGAAAAGCCCAGAATGTTTTTTTCTTAGCCAACTGATTACTTTGACAGAGAAGAGAAGAGAAGAGAAGGAAATCTTTACAGTGCAGTAGCCGCATTTATAGATTGTGGAATGAATTGTGTCCATTTTCTTGTAACTTTCCGTGATGCAGAACTTTATTGTATAAAATGACACAACGAGGAACACGAATTTTGTCGAAAGAATGTGGCAAGCTTCACCATGGCCCTTCGAATGCTACTCGACCGTCATGTTTTTAACGTCTATGAGCAGATTAATCGGAAATACCGCGACTGACCTGACGAATTCAATCATTTCAGCCCAACCGTGCCGGTCAGGTCGACTGCAGTGCTGTGGCTTGTCCGTCCTCTGGCGAGGCGGACAGCTGAATAGCTCTCCAGTATTGCACTCGTCCCGGCCAGTAGGGTAGTAGGGCTAATGACTTCCATTTCGTCGCGACACAAGAGATGAAAGAAAGGGAGGCAGACAACAACTTTGCGAAGAATCAACTGTTGTGAGTACCATTGTCTTATACTTACGTGAAGAGGAAAGCCACCCCAAGAAAAAATAAATTAACTTCAAAAGAAAGAGAAAAGTATTCCGTACAGAAACGATACAAAATGTCAAAAATTGGATGAGAAATTAGGAAGATATCACATTTTGAAATTTCATTTTTTTTTTTTTTTTTTTTTTTTTTTTTTTTTTTTTTTTTTTTTTTTTTTTTTTTTTAAGTCGGGGCGTCTCAGAGGGCAAGAGCTTGACACACTCTCGGGCGGGCAGAGCTCAGAAAGGTGTAGAGACTAGCGTTCTCGGAAATCAAAAATCAAAATTTATCGAAGTGGTATAAAGCAAAAAAAAAAAAAAATCTATGATCACCTTAAAGAGATGGTGTAGTATTGGTTGAGGTGAGAATTCGATGTTAACATTTTGCAATATACTTAGTAACCACTTTATGATATGAAATGCTAAAATAAAAAGAGGATACGATTCTAAGAGGAATTAAAGTGCATTAGGTGAAAATCGGTTTTGAAACGGCCGAGATATCCAAAAAACAATCACAATGAAGCTTGGGTCCCACCTTTTATTAGGATGGCTTTGTTTTGGATATCTCAGTCATATCAAAACCAATTTTCATCAAATAAACTTTGAATTCCTCTTAGAATTATTATGGTCTTTCATATTCCATAAGAAGTTTCTCGTTATCTAAAAAAAAATCATCATAAACAGAACAAAACAAATAAACCGCTGGAAACCTGTAGCCCCATCTCAACCGAAACTGTACCATCCCTTTACACACGGTGACAATGAAACTTAAGTGGCCAAAATTTGATTTTTTTTTTTTTAAAGTGTTGTATTTTTTTATTTAAGACACGCATACGCAATACACACACTGAGAACACACACACACAACAACATACAACAACACAGCGTTTCGAGAAGTGGGGAACCTCTAAACCCAACTCTTCGTATGTTTCTGTTGTAAAGAAGTGTGAAGGAGAGTTGGCTCACATCTACGTATTTCGTCCACCCGCAACACGCTTGGCGTGCGAATGAAGTTTCTCACCGTAGAGGGGGTAAATCCTAAAACAAGTGTCTTGCAGCAATCAAATGGCAGGCCTTTATCCTAACCGGAGGATATTGACCGAGTTAAGGTTTCGGTAGAATAAATCAAAAGCTTGAATGGATGCAGCATTTCAGACAAAGACTGGCTAATATTCGGCAGTAAATGCTTCATTGAATTGGCCATAGAAACTAGACAGGTTTGCAATGGGAAGTACAAATGTAATATAAGTGTGCTACCGGGTGTGAATATCGTCATGTTGCCTGTTTTGTCATGATGGGTATTCACACGTTTCGAATTTATTCCAGCAAACATAAAAAAACCAGACTTTTCCCTCATCCCTGCATTTGTCGCCAATTGTCTCAAATTATCAGGCCGTCAAACATTTAAATGTGCAATTTGACATCATATTCAAATAGGCTTCAATTAATGAAAAGAAGAATAAGACACAATGTTAAGAGGTTCCATTAAGACTGCACCTACGTACTGAAATGGAATACCGGTAATCAAGATTCTACCAAACAAGGGGCACATGTATCAGGAGCAACCACAAATTGAAGGCGATGCAATCAGCTCACAAAAGTTATACATGTGTATTTACATGTTCATAACTCTTTACCAAACTTGATTCCAGCTGTATACATCTCTTTCTTATTTTTTTTTAAAACACGAGTTCAATAAAAATTGTTTGAAATTATTGTAAAATTAAAATGGTTTAATTTTGCATAGTTATCCGCCTAAAACATGATCTTTTATTGTACAAATAGGAGAGTTGATAACCATGCTTCTTTAATTACTTGTCACTGTTGCTGCAACCTTTATCGCCATTCAGTATTCAGTTAAATGTTGGATGGTGTAACCATTTCGTGTGCCCACAAGGTTTTCAGCCAGTGCCAAGCCACTAATCCTCCAGCATCTGATTATTTTGAAGACATAACGAATACAGTACTAGGTGTAGTAGTAGATGACTCCCACGAGACGCAGTTTTGTTGTATTGGTTTTTTGCAGTACATGTATTTTGCATTGTTTGTGTTTTGAAGAAAAAAAATACTACAGGTTTCATGGAAAATACTGTTTTTCCCAAATTGTCTGACTACACATGTCTATTACTGGAAAGGTAAAAATACTGGTTTTTTTTTAAACCAAAATTACACCTTTTCAGCCCTCAGAATACTGCAATGCTATGTAAAAGGTTGGCATCCCTGAGTACAACACCAAGCGACAAGGTCAATAGGGGAAGGCAATGCATGAAAACATGACTGACACATACTCAAGTATTTATGTCACGTGATGAAAAGAGCCAAGGCACACAGAATAGGTTGCACATATCCTGACTTTGTCTTTTATTGTACATTTCCTTGACATTGTAGTTGCATAGTATGGTAAAGCAGTCATCAGTGTAGTAGCAGATAGGTAGTACGTGTACAGAAATATTACGGGTATAATGCATATAAGTTAAACTGAGGACTCTTTGTCATTAAGAATACTTGTACCAATGTAACAATTTCTTGGTTTAGCAAAATGTTTTTTTTTGCCCCAATCAGTCTGATTTTTTTTTCCCCTTTGTATCACAGCATCATAATTTTCAAAACCAGGAAAGAAAAATTTGTTTTGAAGTCATTTTGCTCATTAATTGATTAATAAATAAACAAGCAAATATGGCCAACATTATATTAACTTTCAAAATGATTCTTCAGATTGTTCAGCAAGACGGGCCATGGAACCTTGATCATCAAAGGCACAAATAAACCTGTGGAATTCTTTTGTACATCAATTAGAAAATTGACCGGAACTCCATCTCTTGAACCTCCTTGGTTACATGCCTGTTTTACAAATCTTCATGCCACCACAGTGCTATCCACTGGAGCAGAAGTGGCCAGACTTTATGTATAGATGGCACTAATTCGACCCCGTTTACAGTGCAGGGCTTGGCCAAGCCCAGGCCGAGTCCAGGCTGAGCACGGCCTCAATTGCGGTACTTGGCCCCGCAATTCTGTGCGTTTACAGTGGAGGGCTCGGCCCGGGCTTTAAATTCAAACCTTTCAATATTTTGTTGGAGTGGCGATTATTCGGGAGTACGCTAGGGTCACAGTGCAGAGGCGCTGGTGGGGGGCTATTTGCAATGAACAAAGGGCTACTGTTTTTTTATATACAGTGCGAACTTTCGAACATCATGCTCACAGCTCTGCTCTTTCCTTACTGGTTATCTGTTTTCTATGCACAAGAGCACAAGAATATGAACGAGGATGAACGAAACAATGTAGTGCAGTTATGATGATTCGATGATGATTCAAATTTAAACGCAAGTTTGGAAATACTACTTCTCCTCGTACCGAGTTGCTAATGATGATGATTCTGTAGCGTACACCAAAGAAATTTTGTTAAACGCAGGATTACGACGTCCTTTCCTATGATATCACGATCATTGCACTTCTGGGGTCGCAACTTGGTACCGCATTTGGTCCAGTTTGCATTTACAGTAAGAAAAGGCAAAGCTGAGCCCGGGCCAAGACTACCTTCAGAGTTTGGCCAAATGCGCGGCCGTTTTTGGCACCGCATTTGGTATTTTGAAAGGAAAGCCGGGCTGAGTCCAGCCTTTTCACTCACTGTAAACAGGGTCTAAGTACATGCCAGACAGATATCAAGTTACAAAGAGTGTTAAGTCTATTTTGGGATAATTCCTACGTGGTTACGGCCATTATGGGTACATTCAGAACCAACCAATGAATACATGTTTTGGGCATAACCCGATGCTTACAAAGGTACGTGTGTGCATACCTTGCAGGGTTCTTTACAATGGGGGGGGGGGGGGGGGGGGGGGGGGGGGGAGGGGGAGAGACAGCAGCGGTTTTGTAAGAGTACTCCCAAAGATGAAATTATTGCATGCGTCTTTGCACAACAATGACTTGTACACCATTCAGTCACAACATTCCATGTGCTCACAGAGTCATGAATGCTAATGGCTAAAATGCATAGTTAGGAGCTTTTTTGTCAGTATTCTCTTTAGAGATGTTCAGCATATATTGATCTATGGTGGAGCAAATTCAACACCCCCAAACAAATACAACAACAAACAAGCCCGCCCCAAAACGAATATCATCATATACGTTACAGTCTGGAGTAGCATGGGTTACTATTGCATAGAAAATTCATGTTCATTATTTTGTGGCGCATTATAAAAGTAGCATTTGACATGAATCCATCAAAACTTAGTACTGCAACAGAAACTGAAATGGTCTTAATGGCTGCTCTTAGTCTTATTGTATGTGGCAAACTGTTGTGAACATGTACATAACAAGAAAAAAATTCATTACAGCATATTATAATCTTTGTTTCAGAATCAAAAGAATGCTCCTTGAGCTCTCCAGGAAAAAGGAAAAAGTATAAATAAATCCAATGTTGTTCTCAGATTGTACTGTGCAAGCAACAACAGTCACATGATGAAAATAAGCCATTACAATGAACATGTATACTGTATTATATACCTCATTTGACGAATCCTCCATTCTGATTGGTCAAAGATGCAGTCACTAGTTTTTGATATTTGCATACCATTTCATGCGATCTACATTTCGGATATATTCCTCCGCATTGCTCGACCTGTTTTGTTCGTTCAAACCTCCAATATGCTGCCATTGCTTGTATATAATTTTCAATTGAGAATACACTGTAGCTTCTTCTGAGTGGACCACTATGAAGATACTGTTTCATGAATGCCTTTAGGCAGTAAGACACCTTGAACTGACATCATGGAAAAATTTGATGGACATAGAGGAAAGCTCAGGTTATATCAGTGATGTACAGTACTGTAAATATGTCCCACTGGACAAGATGTAAGCTGTACATTTTGCAAAATTGTATTTGAAGATTTATTGGGGGAGGAGTTTATCCCTTGCAGAGAGAGAGAGAACTCAGAGAGTGCCGACCTCCGCTACGACAGCAACTCATTTCCACCCATACACGCATGCAATTTCCCAATATAAAAGTCTTGTTCCAGCTGCACAGCGCCTTGCCCAAGCAAAGCATGTGCTTTAGTGCGTGTATGCAAACCTCCAGTGTGCACAGCTTCAACTCCAAAGTTCATTTACCTTATATGTATGCCAAAACACCAAAAAAAAAAAAAAAAATCCTTCAAAAATCTATAAAAGTTCCTGGATCTTTACCAAAATTTAATCATCTGTTCCTTGTGTCTTTATTGACTTTTGGCTGAAAGTTTCATTCAAATCCGTTCACAACTTTTCGAGTTATTTTGCAAACAGACAAACCAGATGATCACTTAACCTCCTTCCTTGGCGGAGGTAATAAGTGTGTATCTCCCAATTGTAACCATCCTGCTGAAAAATGTATCTTATCAAATGACTGTGATGCGTAGACACAGCTGATACAATAGAATGTCTGGTTCTGATGCTTTCTGTGATCACGATGAGTGCAGGAGCTTGGGGACAATGTCCTCCCCGTAGTAATCTGTTATGGAAAGGGTCCCCCGGCACACTGCCACTATCTCCTGTAGCCGATTGTCATTCACATGGTCACAGAAGCTGAGGTTGATGTGTCCAAGAGACGGGGCATAGCTGGTGGAGCGAAGGGGCACATACAGGTCCTCAAATTCCTGTTGTTGTGGAGGGGATGTTGGAAAGAGCAGAACAGAAATATTTAATTTACACCGCACACTTTGCTTTCTGCAAAACTCCTAGTTTACCCTACTGGTACCCTATTTATACAGGGCATTTAGAGCGCTCTAGAAGCCCTCTACACAGAGTATGAACAGACAATTGGGCCCTGGAGTGCTCTAAAGTTATACCCCTCTCTTGGCTAGGTTCAGGAGCACTCTGCAAGTGTAAGTGATGCATGCTAAGTGTACAGTTTACATGTAAGAAGTTCCTGTGCACCCATAGGTCATCATGACATTCGTGTCCCTCTCAGCTACTTTACATGTGGTCTCGGAGAGCGGTGATTCTCTGTATGAACAAACTCAGAGGGGCATTGTCAGTCAAAGTGCTTCAGGAGTGCTCCTGGGAACGACTTTTGTGTATAAATGGGGTTTCAGAGATCCTAAGCAGTTATGATTAGGGGTGGTAAGGGTAAAGGAGGTTGCTGAATGTTGGTTTTGTTTTATATCTGTAACCTCATCCCTTTTCTGACAGAAAATAAAAGTGCTACATTATTATCACTCTCATATAGTGGGCCCACAGAGGGTCTAGACTATTACACAGCTTTCAAGTTTGATTGACTAATCAACAAAGATTTCCTAATATTGTCTGGGCAAGGGTAGAGGTGACCGTAAAACACACAAGTATTACTAACCCTTGTTTCAAATACTACAGGAAGTTCATAGTGATGGGTGTGATCCCTTTCCTGTGTGCTACATTATTCTGAGACCGCAACACATGGACGTTTTTTCAAAGCCATGTAACTCTTTATAGAAGTGTTTATGCTGAGCAAAATATGCGATGTTGGTGAGCCAGCGAGTCGGGTGTGCGATTGTGGCACACACAGATTGAAGTGCTTACTTGCACCACTGTAAGGGCAGCAAAATTACGTCAATAGGTAAGCACTGCAGAGAAAAAGATTTCATTCCTTCGTCAGACTTGATTGAATTCAGAGCATGGGAACCACAACGTTTAGCTTCACAAATTTTTTCAAGAAATAAAAGGGGGGGGGGGGAGATGGAGAGGGAGAGAGAGGGGGAGATTTTAAAGCAGACCAGTCACCTCATCACTGGAGAGCTGTGGCATCCCAGTCTCTCTCCTCAGCTTTTGTTCCCTCAGTTTCAGCTTGATCAACACCTGGCAGCGTCGCCACTTGGAGTAGTCTTAAAGAACAGCAGCATTGAAAAATTACATTGGAAATTACAGATCTATGTTTCTTGTGCATATTGATATGTTCATTAAATTTTTGAAACATGATGTTTTGTATGTGACATGTGGGATACTATTCACAGAGACAAACCGCTGCCAGCCACAGCTTGTTGTTACTGCAAAAGCTGTATCAGCATCTGCCTATGCAATCTAATGTCGCAGATTATCACAGACAGTCATAGGTAGAAACCATGACAGAAATCAGTCTTCAATAAATAATTCAATCATTTTCAGATTTCCTCTCTGTCACCAAAATAGGAGACATATTGATCAAAATCAAGTGGACTAGGTGAAGTCCAACACAAACTTTTCAAAAACCCCAACTCTAAAATAGGATACATTGGACATTTATTGTAATGTTTTCAAAGCTCTTGCGTACCAGATGAAATTAAAGATTACGCACGTATCTTGAAATGATGTCGTAATGTTTGGGCCAAGGCACTTTATGACTGTAGATTTGAGATGGAATTCTACACAAACATAATTGTTCAAGAAAGCTCATAACATGAAGGTAATGGAAGAAATTCTTGGACAGGTCACTGAAAGGTCAAATGACCCCAAGGTAACACTCACTGGCAATGATAGGCAGGAAGGGTTTCTCTGTGATCTGCTTCAGCCCCATCAAAAGGAGTTGGGTCAGCAGGGGGCAAGTGGACAAGATGACCGACACAGCATGGTTGGTCAAGCCTGAAATGACACGTCAACACATCTTAGCTGAAAAACATCAAAGTTTAAAGTCATTGAGAAAGTGAAAAACATCACTTTTTTTATTTTATTATTTCATAGGGGAGATCATGGGGGGGGGGATGTTGACACCAAGGTTACACTGCAGAAATTTAGCAGTACATTACTAGGGTTTTGTGCAAAGAAAATCATGAAATGAAGATTGTCATAGCCATGGATATATATTCAGAGAATGTATCTGGGCACATTCAGAGATACAATAAAAAGTATAAGTCTCGTCAAATTACTCTACTAGGCTGTTAAACCTGTGAAATTCATATGCAAATATTTATACTGTCGAGTTAATGAATGCATTTAGTCTCTAACAGCAAAAGGACCTAATGTGAGCTATGCTCATTTTCAATTACTTTGACTGTATGCTGTTCAATTCAGGATTCTGCTAGTTTTACCTGAATTCCAGCTGATATCCAGAGTCTGCAGCTTTCTGAGTCTACAGCCGAGTGTCTCCATCACCTCATCACACACGCAGCTGATCCCGGACAGACCCAGGTGCTGCAGGTCTGGGCAATTCTGGGCGAAGGCAAGCAGGGTGTCCAGACACATGGCACGTTGCCTGAGCTGCAGGGTCCATAGGAAAGGGCACCGCTGGGCCACAAGGTGCAGTCCCCTGTCTGTGATGTCGTCACACCACAGCAGTTCCAGCTCCTGAAGCTGAGAGCAGCACACACATCAAAATAATATACCATCAAAACATTTTCCACTGAAATCATGAAGAGATGGTGAAAGTGATTCGTAAAGAGCATATGTACCTCTGATAACACAGCAAGAAGGGCCAATAGTTTCACACCACAGCACGACTGTTTACCATGGGCACTGGCACCGTAAGCTGCACATCTATAACTTTTGTCATATTAGAGGCACACACTGTCCTAGCTACCACAATATTCTGCCAAACATATGCCACGTCTAATTAAATCAAGCAGATTTATCAAGTTAGCACATAAAGAGTGACAATACTGCAGGTCTTTTAATTGATTTTAAACCACTAATATCTATCAGATCCACAAACAATACCAGTGATTTACCACTTCATTTTTTTTAATTTTTTTTTGTGTGTGCACAAGTTTCAATGAATTCCATCAAAATATCAGTGGAGTTACCGCAAAAAGTGTTGAAATAAAGAGAGCATTTTGCAGCACCCAGCCCTGTTGCATGAAATTTGAACACATATGTACAACATAAACTAAAAAAAAACTTTGACCAAACAAAGGGAACAACCATCAAATTTTGGGTACATTTCAACCTTTTGCCACAGTAATTGCTATGACTGGCAGCTCCTGTCATCACTCAGTCACACACAGTTAATTGACGTAGGATAAGACACATTTCAAACACATTTAGCTCTTAAACAAAGCAATCCATCTCTCAATATCTATCCATTTACCTTTGGTCCGAGGATCCGTGCAATTTGCATCAAAGTTACGTCAGTGATGCAAGTTTCTGTGAGTTTGATGACACTTATCTGGCACTTGTTGCCAAGTTCGAAGATCGGGTGCAATCCTCTGTCTCCCACGTGACTCAGCCCTGAAAAAGGAATGGAATGAAAACCTCTGAGTAAACTGTACAACTCACTTTCAAAGACATGACTGGTACTCCTGTGGCATCATATCTTCACTACATCTTACCAGAAGCACTACAGTTGTATCAATAATTTGCTGCAAAATGAAGTACTACTTCACAAATTAATAATAAAATGTGCTGAGGATATATACTTTAATTTATGACATCTGAAGAGAAATCATTCAATCAGATTTAGATTCAAATATTCCGGCCCTTGGGGGCCCCAATCCTGGGCCCTCATGGGGACACCTGTTTCGTTCAGACAACTTTGCACCTTCTGCCCCGAAGAAGGATTCCTACTGGGTTTGGTGGAATTCTGGGAATTCATTTAAAGCATCACAAACATATTAATTCTAGCCACTGGCTGCCCCTTAGTTTGTTACCCCCATCAGGTCATGACAGCTACTATCGTGAACAAATTATGTTCCTTACTTTTAGATGTAATCACATACCAGCACCTCACAAAGTCTTCACATTTAATATGCCATTTAAAGTCAGCAGCACCTGCCTTGTGGAACATTCTGCCTTAGAGAAACCAGTATGTCAATACAATTGTACCCTTTGAATGCATACTTTAATCCCTCAGTTTACTCTTGAGAATCTAGGGGTGCATTTATCAACTCCTTTTTTCGGCAGAAACAGGTTATCCAAACAGCTTTCAAGGAATTTTTACGAGTTGATAAACGCCAAGCTGTTTTGAAAGCCCTTTAGGAAAGCCTTTACGAAAGGGTGCGTTTATCAACTCTCCTTTCTCGGCAGAAACAGGTTATCCAAACAGCTTTCAAGGAATTTTTACAAGTTGATAAACGCAAAGCTGTTTTGAAAGCCCTTCAGGAAAGCCTTTTCGAAAGCCCCAAATTTGTGGCTGTCCAAACAGGTTTCCTAAACAGGTTTTTCAGAAACCTGTTTGTAAAAGCCTTTTGGAAGTTGATCAACGCAAAGCTGTTTTGAAACGGCTTTGTAGTCTTGTACTTCAGTACTTGTATTTCTCCTCGGGTCGAATAGCGCAATGCAGCTGTGCAGTGACAGGCCAGTTAAAAAATCGTGTTCGCGAAGAGAGTCGATAAACGCAACTATTTTGAAACCCGTTTCTAAAGGGCTTTGGAAAGGGCTATCGAAAGCCGTTTAAACAGGGGAAAGTTGATAAACGCAGCCAAAGTCTCATGCTGCCACTCAGAAATATTTGAAGTATGTGCTAAACTGGAGCTGCCTCACAGATAGGAAGACAATTGATTCATGTGGCATTGCATCATGACTCGTCACTCTCAAAGGAAGATAGGTCTTTAAGATGGTAATTGCTTTTCGCTGTCCCTTCTTAGAAAACAAGCGGCACATTAATAGTACAGGCAGTCAGGGCTTTGGAAAGGGCTTTGGAAAGGGCTATGGAAAGGGCCTTCGAAAGGGCTATCGAAAGCCGTTTAAACAGGGGAACGTTGATAAACGCAGCCTATGATCATGTGTTGAATTGCACTTACAAAGCAGCTCAAAATCCTAAACAACAGACATTCATACAGACCAACAAATGGACAGTGTGCTAACACTAGGCCTTAGTATGAAGACATTCAAGCAAATACAAATGACAATAAAGAACAACAAAAGTAATGCCCTTATCACTGCTGTATGGAAACTAAAAAACAAACAAACAAACGAACAAACAACAAAAACAACAGATCTCAATACCTTGGATATCCAGATGCTGGAGCTTAGGGCATCTCCGGAGAAAAGTGGCCAGGCCTTCATTGGTGATCTCATGACAATCAAACTATACACATGCACAGAGAAAATTGGAAAATATCAAAAGCATGTTGTATCAAAAGAGGAATTCATAATCTGAGTAGAGAGTGATGGGGGGGGGGGGGCATTTCAAAATTCATGAAGCGTTTTGTCAGATATGCTATTTTTTCTGACAAACTGTTATAAGCTACTGAACTCCTAGCATTTAATTGGCTGAGAGCAAATTCATCTGATAAATTTGTTTAACACATCACTTCATGAAATGCCCCCTGGTCACTGCATTATATTATCTTGTTGCACCTTGTCATGATTATCAATGTATACTGCCCTCTATAAATACTTTCTAGGTCCCTAATCATGACAAATACCTATGCGGTACAATCTTTCAACTGAAACAAATTATAACAAGCTTGTGGTTAAATAAAGTTGAAAATTTTCTCCATGGTGTTGCAATCGATTAATATACTTCATAAGTATGGGCATTCAAAATCTGTAATGAACAATACACCTACAAGATGCCTGAAAGTGTACATGGTTTTAAATATATGCAAACATCACTCTGAATCCTTCATTACCATCATGTGTTCCATAATGGTGAAAGCAGACTGATTCATGATCTATTACTCAACAAGCAAATATATTACCAATGACTAAGGAACATCTGTTGCTAAAACCAATCAGGAAAGAGGATCACACATGAGCCATATATCTATTTTTTTTTTTTTTTTTTGGGGGGGGGGGGGGGGAACCCCATGGAAACAAGGTTGAAGAAAAGACATCACATGTTACATCCAATTTCATACCCCTTCAAAAATTGCAAGGGTGTATATCTTAATTTAACGAGAATATTTCCTTCACAGAAGTTATCCCATTTCTTCAGCTCCCATCTTAAATGTTCTCATATTTACATTATGGGATACAATCAATCGTCTGCAAATGACAATATATCAAACTGCACTCACCAAACTGACAAATTTGAGCTCTGCGCTGTGCCTTGAAATTATCTCTAGGAGAGAATCAGTGAGGCCTCCGTGAGACAAGACTAACTTCTGAAGATGTCGATTGACGGAAAAGCATTCCTCCAAACACATCTCAACCAGGTAGTTGTTGAAGTCAATGCCAGTGATGTCTAAGGAAGCTAGGTTGGGTTCATATAGGCGAGCGAGGACGGGAGAGGCGACGCTTGGCAGGGTAGCACCAGATAAGGCTTCATGGTCTCCAGGAGGTGGTGGGATGTTCCCAGCCGAAGAAGCATCAGCATCTTCCAAAGTGGAAGCGGGTGGCTGCTGAGAAGCTGTGCCTTCATCGCTGCGTCCCGGAGATGCACTAAAGGCTCCTAGCTTGGGCACAACAGCATCATCCATAGGCAAGCTGCCATCGGTGAGATGCAAGGAGCTAGTAGCAACTGCTGGTTGCACATTGTGCAGTGGATTACAGGTGCTTTCTATTGCTGAGGCTATGTTGCTGCTCGATTCCTGATTTGGAAATGACTTCATGGTCTCAGATCCAAAGTTCTGGTATGTACCGTTTGTGGCCAGACTGCATGTGAGACATTTCACATCACTCCCTTCGCTCAGTGCTCCTTCCAAAGACTCGAAACTTGCAGATTTTCTATCCCCATTGCAGCTGGGGCTTGGCACAGCCACATGACTTATGCTATCCCCTGCTTCTGCTTCAGCTTCAGCACCCTGATATAGGCTGACCTGAATCTCATCAAAACTCAAGGCATCATTTGTGATGGGAGATGTGACTTCCTGCTCCTTTAATGCATCATGGGATATCTTCATACTTTCACTTGCTGAGCTTTCCTCCAAACAATCTTTTATACCCATGAAAGAATGTGCAGAATCTGGTTTTTCCTCCAGTCCACATCCATACAAAAGCATATTAGCTGAAGGCTTATTGCACTTATCACAATCAAAACACTCTCTGACTGCAGAGATTGCACTGGTATTTGTCACACACATACAAGAACAACCTGATGAAGTTGCTTCATTTTCAGAGGCATCACATTTGCCTACTTTATGAATACACCCACTGTCAGAGAAGGTACGTCTGTGTCTGATTCTGACTGCAATGTCCTCCGCACCCTCTGCCTTCAGATCCGGCAAGGAACTATGGCGTCCCTTGGAGGCCCTGGAAACAATTTTAGTGGCTGGTTCCATCGGGACTCCTTTGTCACACAAAGCTTTGTTGCTGGCGGGAGCTTCATCAGCATCAACTCTGCCCTCCCAAGATGGGGAATTCTCTACGCTGGCAGCCCCACCAGCATGCTGTCTGGCCACCTCCTGACTCTGCCGGATGTTTTCCTCCTTCTGCTCAATCTCATCCAGTCTGCTCCTTAGCATCTTGAAGTCCCTTAGCAGTTGGTCCAAGGCATTTCCTGTGTCTGTCTCAACGTCCAGCCTCCTACTGGACTGGATGGCCAGCTGGACGGCTGTGGACAGGCTGTATCCAGACAGGTACCACAGGAGAGTGCAGTCCATCTGTATAATGATGATACAAAGAATAGAACAAGAAAACCAAAGTATACAAAAGTGAAGCAGATCCAAAATACAATTTGTCTTTTAAGTTGTCTGTTGCAAATCCTGTCACATGCTATTCAGATGTTGTTTATCTGTTTGAGCAGCGCATGGTAAAAGTCAACTTACGCTGGTGCATGATGCATTCAGGCTTCTCAGCTTGGGTCCACAGAGTTCCAAGAGATGTCTGATGCAGGTATTGGTCAACCGCTGACAACCAGAAAGGTCAACACTGACCAGATTACTTCCTGGTTCATGCTTGGAGCTCGGAATGTCTCCACCTGGCTTCAGTTGAGACTCATCCAGGTAAAATACATTGTCCGTAATATTGCCACACATGGACAAGTTGAGAGAACTTAGCTTTGGTAAGCCCATCAGTAAGATCTATATTTAAAAGATAAAGTAAGGAAAAATTAGAGGTCGGACTCAAAGACATACACAGGTCCTGTGTCTAAATGGAATGGAATTCTCTTCCTTCCTCCCTTTCTTTTGCAAAATATGACCATTCAAAAGACTTTTTGAATTCATTACTAGTCCATTACAGCAATCCAAAAGGTTCAGTAGTGGGCATCACTACCTTTGTGCATGCTGAATCTTATACAAATGTATTTCAAACTTCATATTTTAAATTCTGAGAGTTGAACCTAAGCAAAAACAATCTATGGAAGAATCAAAATACTCTGAACTTAATTCTAAAACAAACTTTTTGCTTTCCTTTTCAAGGGCAAAGGCTAAATCATTTAATTAATTCTTGCAATGACATTTAATTCTTTCAGAAGTTTATCTAAGGCAGTGACTTCAGAAAAACACAACAAATAAGGAGCATATTTCCTCAGCACTTTTAAAGGGGAATTCGAGATCAGTTAAATACTCAAAAAAGAACTGTGTAAAATATGACAAGCACAAGAGTGAAAGTTTGATAAAGTCAGGATCAAAAGGAAGCTATGAAATTTTACAGATTTGTTATGTTTTGTACAACAGTAGATGTTAATGAGTTAGCTGATGATATCATCTCCTCACAATTTTCCATTGTACTTCCAAAAATGCTGAAAATTCAATTTTTCTGGTACATGAGTATACATAAAACACAACTTTATTCCAGAATGAATAACTTAAAAATAATGATCAGTCAGTCATATCAGAATTTCAGATTGGGGCATAATTGTTTTTGATACAAAAAATTTGAGATTTCATGATTTTATGTATATACTGTAAGGTACATTGTGAGGAGATGGCATCATCAATTCACTATTTGCATATTCATATTGACTGTTCAAGAACTGTTTCATGAAAATTAGCAAAAATTGGCAATTTCATAACTTCCTTAATTTTCATCTGATTCTGATAAAACTTTCACTGTTGTGCTTGTAAGATTTTACTCTTTCTTTTTACACTAATTTTTATTTTCCCGATTTCCCCTATAATTGTCTTAGGATTGCTAACCTCTGCAGACCCCTAAAATGCATTGATGCTAACTAACAAAATAAAACAAAACAGAAGAGCATACATTGTACTCTGAAATACTGGCAGCAGTACCTGAATGTCACAGTCAGTAACATGTTTGGTTCCTTCCAAGGAGATAGAAGATAGCTGGGGAGCACTGACAACAATGCAATCAGCAATCTCTTTGAAGCCATTTTCCAGCACCATCTCATCTAGCACAAGGCTGTGAAGAAAGGAACACCTGCAAAGGAGAAAAATGTCCTTAATCACTGACAAACAGTAACGGTATCATTTAACTTCAGTGAATGATACTTAAACTTCTAAAGTCAGTAACCATGGGAACATCAAAATAAATACTGGAATCACGGTGACTGGAATATTACCTTACTAAACTGCAAGTAATTCTGACAGATATCCTGCCAACCAGACTCTCATAACTACGGCATTGCTATATTGTAAACTGTTACTCTAAAATTTGATTGTGATATGCAATTTTGTATTTAACAATAATAGGACTATTAGGAGACACTACATTTTGTAAGTGCATTTGGGGGATTCTTGACATATCAACAGCTTATTAAAAAAAAAAAAAAAAGTATTTCTTACTTTGAAAGGGCTTCGCTGAATGTTGCCAGAGCAGTCTCGTGGGCGGCTACATTGTGGCATCTGCTGAGATTCAATGTCCTCAGATGCCGTGGGGCCAAGAGGATCAGGAGTTCAGCGGTTAGACCCAACGGGAAGGCCCTGACAAACTCCTCCAGCAGGTCTGCACTCACAGCAGCAAACTGACCACTCCGGAGCTGCCTCACAAGCTTGCATCCCCACCGCCGATTTTCATCAGAGTGGGCATCCGTATGATCTAGAAGTGTCCTCACAACAACCTTGCATGCCGTAGCTTGGAGGGGAAGAATGCTGCTAGCCATTTCTGGTGACCTTTGGTTACCTTGCCATTGGCAAATGGCAGCCTGCTGAAGGCAGGGGCTATCTTTTTATTGCCAAGGATTTGAGTGGATCGGCGGTACCTTTGCTTTGGGCCATCTTTTGAAACTGCCGGTGTCTGGAAAATTCAGCTCAAGTCTGTCCACAGAGCTTAATCTACAACATGAAATCAATTTAGCGATAGGACCAACAGTGAATTTGTCTAGGGTTAGAGGTTCAGGTCTTTTCCATCATTGTTATTTTTACGTTATTAATACTATCATCTCTTGCAACAGTGACAGTCTACGTGGACAAAACAAGGTGTTCTCAGATTCCAAAGGATTGGCACATTAATAATGAAAGTGACGATATCATCCACTCACAGTCACACACAGGTCTCTCGGCAGTCTCATTCTTGTCATTGGCATTAATTGCCCTGCACACAAATCATCACAGAATTTTCCTCTGAAATGAAAAGAAAGAGAGCAGATTTAACAGTTTGCATTAACTGGGCTCACTGGCCGTAGGCTCATTAGACCTCTAACTGTAGTGTTACTGTTAGTGCTAGATAGAGCTCTAACAGTTAGGAAAGAGTTCCTTGCATGTCCCCCCCCCCCCCCCCCTACTAAATTACATTTTTTTTTTTACTAAAGACGCTTTCTACATGAATTTAGTAGAAAGTGCAGTGTTGCGGCATTTTTAGCTTAATTTTATAAGTTAAAGCTTCTCGTATGACCTCGAGATACATACCTAATCAGACGGAAACGCATAAGCACAAAGCAGTATTTAATGGGCCACCAAACGTTAGAAGATAGCCCCAGTGTTACAGACAGTTCCTGTAGACGGGTACTGCATCGACTTTTATAATACCACCTACACAGTTTCCCGTATTAGGGTGGGTACCGGGTCCGCCCGACACTACCATACCCACTCGCTTCAGCACCCGGCCTCCTCCTCGCTCGCGACCCCATTATGATACAGCGGATTCGTGCGCGTTCATAGAGATAACCCGGAAACATTATGTCCACAGGAACTGCCAGCAGGTCAGACGTTACGGCGCGTTCTTGTTGCGTTTTTCCCGCACTTCACTCACGTGTTATCAATATAGTCCTATCGTAGTCAACGATAATCTGGCTTGGTGGCTTGACCGAAATCTTCCAAAATTCATTCAACCCGGGCTGCTCTTGTGAAATTTGTAAATCGCGAAGAAACGGAAATACCAGTTATTCTTTTCATTTTACAGCAAAACACATTAAATACTTTCACTATGGAGACTGACGAAGCTGCAGTTGCAGCAACTTGGGCCAGCGACAGTATGGAGGGAGTTGTTGTGGCTGAAAGTGCGGAGGGGGGCCTCGCGATTATAAATGCTGATGTTGCTTCAGAGGGTCAAGAAACGGGCACTTCACCAGGAGCTAAAGCGCCAAAGACCAGCAGAAAGTGGAGCAAATACAGCAGGAAATATAGCAAAGCTTGGGAAGATGAGAAGGAGTTGCGTTCTTGGTTAATGCCTGTTGCTGGTGATATTACTCTTGCCACATGCCGATTTTGTCGCTGTACTCTTCGAGCCCATCACGCTGACCTTGTTCAACATTCCAAAACTGACAAACATAACAAGCACGCAGGTAGATTTACTTCGGTGAGTAGCGCCGATCTTCCGTCAGTCGTACCTTTCAACCCGTATACCGTACTACAGTCTAAGTTACAGTGTTCAACACAACTTACATAGACAACATACTGTGTACTTGTAGCGTGTAGGCGATCTAGCCTTGTAAGTTGTGATTGTCAATAAAGTCTGACTGAGTACTACTACGTAGGCCTACTGGGTGTGTGTGTACATGTACAATATGGCACCTGTACAACTGATGGTGTATAAACTCGCATCTAACGGGTTAACAATAGAACCCTAAGTTAGCTCAGGGAGGTGGGAAGAGGTAATGGCAACGTAATGGCAGGAGTTCCTTTTGATATGCCCCCCCCCCCCCCCCCCCCGCGCTATCATAGTCTGAGAACCGAAGGGCTCTAAAACCTGCTAACCCACGTTAATCATATCAACCACAACAAGTAGATTCTACTGACTGGGCTGTACTACAGGTTAGACAGACCGAACTCTTATCTCTAACGTTACTTGTCTAGATGGTGTAGAACTAGGTTCTAACGTGTTACTGTTAGATCCTTTTCTATGTGGTTTTATTTTGCGGCTGTAGAAGCTCTTCTACTAGTAAAACTAATTAATGTTCTGTAGGCCTATTGTAGTTACACGACGAATTAATTCATAGACACTAATTTTTCTTACAAATTCAATTTCCTGAACAGAACTACTGAAGAGATTTTTTTTTTTTTCTATAAGAAAACATTTTGGGATGCTGAAAACGGAAGCAAGTTATTTGCTTCACCAGTCTGCATTTCTTGATTTTTACAGCCTCAAAATTCTTTATTTTCAGCACAATTCCAAGATAAATGCAAATAAAAATCTGAGCTGACTACAAAAAAGAACATCATAGTTCATACATCTATACTAATCATGTCATTGTGACTATAGGCTCTACTTGCGTGTACTTTTCGTTCCGAATGCAAATTCTGGCACATGACATCCATCTGCAACAACGTACTGTGAAGAAATGCAGATACATACCAGCTGTGTAGATGGAAGAAGATATTTTGTTTGGAAGAGCCATCTGTGTAAATCAATAAAAGATTCCTCCTTTCATTTCTATGATACTCTAACGTCATTCCCCTCAGTTCATGTTCAATAACGTCTTTCTTGATGGCTATCGTGTCCTTGATTATTTTTTGCAGGACTGTGTATTAATAATGAATACCTGGTATTGTGGAAGTGGTGAAGAAGTTGAGTCTAGATCTTCTAGTCCTAAAAAGATCTAGATCTAGATAGGTCTCATTCTAGACCGTACTTGACATTTTACACATTGTCATTTACATAAGTATGTGGACTCTGTTCTGTTGAATCATTATGAATTCATTTATGATGACTGATGTCTAAACCTGTGTAAGAAATTATATAAACTTTTGGGACAGATTCTATTACCTGATTGATTTCTAAATTGAATTCGTTTAGTGATGAAATAAGTTTTGGCTGAGCTCATGTCAACTCTCAGAGTCGGTCTTCAATGATCAAGGGAAGTCACTGTTATTATTGGGACTCAGTTTATGGGAATACATCTTGTATGGTCTAATGTATACTTGTACTTTGGCAGACAGGGAAGAGTTTCTTATCTTCCCCGCCCCCACTAATTTTGCCATACAACTACACTGCCGTACCCTTGTTAGCGTATGCATGCCGTCACAAGGTACTTATCACAGCAGCTGTTGTAGAAAGCAAGAATTTTACTTTTTCATTAAAAAAAATATATTCTTAACGTTAGTTAGAGCTTCAACTCTCATTATTTTATGTGTCCCACTTCCTGCAAAAGTGCCATCAGGGAGAACAATGTGGAAGATCCTATTTTTTTAAAAAAATCAAAACAACGAATCTTTCAAGTGCCATTGATTTATCCTTAACTGGCGGGATCAGTTACAACTTGTCTTGTGAACTGCAATCTTCCCCATCTTGTTGGATTATGACAAATTTATCCCTTTTCTGGTGTTTTGCTTCTTCAGCTTATTGGAAACTACACAATGAATTCCAAGGAGGCAGTCATGACTTCTGCAAAGCAGTTTCTTGAGTTTGTAAACAAGGCACCATCACCATATCATGGTAAGTGAGCTTATAAGGTCAAGTGCTCGGGGCTGAGACAAAGACCAAACCTCAACTTCAGTTTCTGGGCATGAAAACTGGAAGCATGTACTGTTAAACGAGGAATGTTCATGTACATTTTAATGTCGTGAATTTCGCGAGCGCCAACATTCGCAAAATTAAAATGCACGCGAAAGTTCTTTTCTACACAATATGCATTGGATGCTGGTGGCAATTCGCAAAAATTTCTTGCTGCGAGAAAGGCCGTCGGCTCCAATTCGCGAAATTTTCATGCCGCGAATATATCATGTTTTACAGCATATAAGATTTAGCAAAAGAGAATAGGAAAACAAAGATAGATCTAAAGCATCATGAGGCAACTTATCTGTTGAGATTTTAGAAGGTATTATAGGTTCTTTTATTTATACTTCTCCATGTTTCAAAACTTCTTAAAGTAAAGGGAGAGTAATACACAACTGAATTTGACATGGCAATTTTCTCATGAATTTAGGATAGATGTAATGATGGTCACAGGATCGGACATCATATCAACTCTAGACTTGGACTTGGTAAACTATAGAAATGTCAGCATACATTTACCATATACACAGGAAGTAGGATTGCAGGGCAGTAGTTGAATGATATTAGAAAAAAAGAATGAAATAATTCCTTGTATATATTTGTAGGCAGGTCAATTGGATTGCAGATGGTATGGTCTGCATCTGAAGGCATATCATTCAGTGTTGCAATGCTGGCTGATTGCCTTTTTTTTCTTCTACATTCACTATGGTATTCTGGAACTTTCTCTTCTTTGTTGCCTTTTGAATTTTGTAGCTGTGAAAGAATGTACGTTGAGACTCCTGGCAGCAGGATTTGAGGAACTCAAGGAAAAAGACACATGGTATCTTCATCCAAAGAAGAAGGTTCGTGAGTACCGAGAAAGGGAACATGTGTGATTTACACTTCAGATTTAATGATATAAGATTTGGGGATGACAGAAATTTTCAGAAATTTTCAGTCACAACTGCAAATCAAGGTGTAAGAACTTATACAGTGGTATGTATCACAGCACTATATGTATGGCCTTGTGAGTAATATTTACTCACTGGATCAGACCCTTATTTCAAGCAAACAAGAATACACCTTTGGGAGCAGGAACCCCCCCCCCCCCCCCCCCCCAAAAAAAAAAAAAATAAATAAATAAATAAATAAATTAATTAATTAAAAAAAAAATAAAAAAATAAAAATAAATAAAATAAAATAAAATAGATAAATGAATAAATAAACAAATAATTAAATGAATAAATAAATAAATAAAAATAATTATAATGATAAAGTAAAATAAAAATAAGTAAATAGATAA
Organism: Diadema antillarum; assembly: GCF_040938485.1. NCBI lineage: Eukaryota > Metazoa > Echinodermata > Echinoidea > Diadematoida > Diadematidae > Diadema > Diadema antillarum. The sequence continues at coordinate 484,942 of NW_027271737.1, forward strand.
AATAAAAGATAAAGGAATAAATAGATAAATAAACAAGAAAAGAAAAGCAGGAAATCAAAGACAGTAGATGCATGTAACTCCTGAATACCAAGAGATAAAGTGAGTCGAAGGTTGGAATTTAGTTAGTCTGTTACCACTGAAGACTCTTGGGTGTCTAAACTCACAGGGTCTTTACGTATGGATGTCTGTAAAGTGAAGTTTTGGACAAATATTACGAGCAGCATCTCCTCTGCACTTATTTCATAAAGGTACATTTTGAGAGAAGGTATTTCTAGTTACAAAGAATCATTGTGCAGATGCTTTTTCACTTTTGGTCACATAAAACTGAACAATACTACACTTGAACACTTGAACTCATGCAAGATGACATATTAGAAAGAAAAAAGTGTCAAACATGTAATGTGTAGCGAGTTATACTTGTTTCTTTTTGCACACAGTATTTCTTTACTAGGAACCAGTCTGCACTGATAGCCTTTGCCGTTGGAGGTAACTATACAGCTGGGAATGGATTCACGATGGTTGGAGCTCATACGGACAGTCCATGTCTGAAGGTGATTTTTCACATAAGAACATAGAAGTTTTGTGTGAGAGCTAAGTCATATAAATCAAAATAAGGTGCAAAATATACTATACTGACTATTCTGTACAATAACGACACACAGGTGAGAGGAAGTTCAGTGTTTTCAAGTGTGGTAGTTGTGTAATTGAATTGAGATTCCAATTGGAAATCTTTTCATTCAAAGCTGTTTCTCCATTGGGCATTCAGTTGGAGAAAAAAAAATGCTTTCACAGAGTAAGACATTAAAAAAAAAATGGCTACATAACAAGTGAAAGACAAGAAAAGTATTTGGAAAAATTTGTGCAAAAAATGGACATGCTATGAACACGAGTTACAGTGTATTCAAGTTTGTGTCAGCAATTATTAATAAAGCACAGCATTTTGTGTTCTTGATTTTCCAAAATGCTTGCCCTTCACATCGACTAGTCAGTATATTGAAGTCATTTCTTAACTTGGCATTCCTATCAAATAAGTAATAATGCCAATGAGACTATGGACTCCATTTTGTGGATGATTCCTTTTTTTTAAGTTTTGTTGACAATGGATTGCTTTTTCCTCTTTCTACCAAGGTCAAGCCAATCTCTAAGAAAGACAAGCATGGATATTTGTCAGTGGGGGTGGAGACATACGGTGGTGGAATTTGGAATACCTGGTTTGACAGGGACCTGACTGTTGCCGGGCGTGTCATGGTGAAGGTAATAAAGCTATAGACTTCATTTGACTCGTATATCTGGGGGGTGTTTCATCAACGTTTGTCAGTGCAAAAAGTTGTCATCGCTGACAATCACCATGACCAGCGCATCTCAGCCAATCAAAACTAAGGATTTTGCTGAAATTGTCAGCGCTGACAACTGTAAGCGCTGACAAACGTTGATGAAACACCCCCCAGATGTCATCATACTGCCAAGTGCAAGTTTAGTCCACTAGAGAAAGATATGCACAACTTGTTCAGTATCGGAGGGACCACATTTGTAGGCAGTTTAGGAACTGAGTTATCAGCTCTGTAGGGTATTTAGATGCGGTAATTATGTTTCTGTAGAAATGCTCCATACCAGAAATATGTTGCACTTCATGACCTTCCACTTGTATTGTCATTTTCCATTTCAAACAGTTGTATAAGTGAATTCGTTTTTCTTCTTCTTCATGTGTGATATAAGCGTTGTAACAGCAATTGTCTATAAAGTATTTCATTTTCTTGATTTATTCCACAATATTTACTCACTATATCGAAGTCATGCCATAGTTTGACAAATATGTTTTTTTTTTTTTTTTTTTTTAAAAGAGATAGAATAAAGGTACATCATGCCTGGATAGTATTTCAGAAATTATATGGCGATGTGTATGTGTATCAGAGCTGCCAAATTTCCCTGATTCTAATGGAAGTTCCCTGAAAAACATGTTTTTCATGAGAAGGTAAAAGCCTCTTGATCCTGAGATGGAGATTAATTGTCCCCTTAGTGATATAAGTAATGCAAAACTGTCCCATGTTTGCTCTGTTCAAACCTCCCTGAGTGAGATGTGTGACTATCTGCAGTCCTCAATGAATCCATGTTTGTTTGTCTGTTAGAATGGTGAAAAGTTGGAACACCGTCTGGTCCACATACAGAGGCCCATCCTCAGGGTACCTAATCTGGCCATTCATCTCAACAGAACTGTCAACGATGGATTCGCCCCCAACACGGAAACAGAACTGTGAGACCTGAAGCTATTCATAATATTTTCATATTCTTGATGAGGACACAGTTAGTTGGGATGAAATAACAATTGTCATGGCCTTGATGTGTACAACACCTTGGGGTTTCAGTGCCAATTGACACTCAAGGCACACAAAAGGTTGTTTATTCTCATAATTATAGTGATTCAGCTTCGACATGTTTTATATAATTGTACAGTTAGCAATGAACTCTTTGCGGCTAGAGCAAGATGTCATTTCAATTTTGTTTAGGATATGTAATTATTGTATGATACTTGACTGCTCTGCAACTGTTAATTATCAAGAAATATTTTCTGTGGTGATCTAATATATGAAATTACATTGCATTACAATTTGCTTATTGCAATTTTTAATCTATCTTGTTTATATCCATCCTCCATGGAAAACTAATTCAGAGCTGTTGACAACCATGATTTTTATTTCATTAATCATATTGAGTATTTTTCTTCTTCATACAAATTTTGAAAATGTTGATTTGAAATAAAAAAATTTAAAAAAATGAAGTTTGTGATATTTCTCAATTTTTAGACTCAAGTGTGGCCAATATGTGTCTGCTCCAGTATTCTACTTTTTGTTAGCTGCAGAGGTTGGCAGCCCTAGACATGAACCATTAAAACAATGCTATACACTAATCTACAGAATGTACTAATGCATGTTTTCCCTGTCTGACACCAGAGTGCCCATACTGGCTACAAGCATCACCGCTCAGCTGGAAGAAGGGACCATTGACGAGTCGGGGAAAGATATCACCATCACTGGCAATGTATGCATTCTCCATCATTCACCCAACCCCCCCCCCCCTTTACCTGCATCTTCAGCATTTTAGACACACTGTATATAAATGCCATATAATATAACAAGCACTATACTTTGTGAATCAGAACTCTCAAGTACAATTCCCACGACCTACAACCACAGTTCGGAAATGATAAATGAATATTATCCCTCTTCAAGTACTGGTAATGAAGTGGGGTATATATTGCATTTGTGTTACAAGATGCAATACTTTTATTGTTTTTCTGTGTTATCCCTGAATGAAAATGCCTTGTTATCCCTTGATTTTGTGATTGATATGATTATCTCCAGGATCATTATGATGTTCTTGGCTTATAAATGTTAATTTTTTGTTGAAGTAAATAGAATATTGTAGGATTTGATTGATTGATAATGTTGCAAGTGTGACATCCTCAAAACTTATTGTTGGATGTCACTTCCACCCTCAAAACTTATTGTTGGATGTCACTTCCACCCTCACCAAGTTTTGTTTGTTTGCTGATAAGCACAACTGATTGCTTGTCTGTCATTGCTGACAAGCACAGATATCCTCGAACATGCTGTCAAATTATAAATAGGGATTATGAAATCTTAATCCCAGTTGTGTGATATTTATGTTTTCTATTGTACTGTTGTATTGTCTCTGCTTTCCAGGTTCGTTAACTTTCCATCTTTAAGTTCAGGAGGAATTATTCAAGCATTACTGAAAATGCCTGGCGAGGTTTTGTTAGCCCAGAAGTTTTCACTTGCTTGAAACTTTCACTAATTTTTGCGAGGAGCCAAGTAAAAGTAAAATGTGAAATTAAAATGCACACTGAAGTTTATGTCTACACAATGCATTGAATGCCAGTACAATGCTGTACGCCATCATAGTCGTCAACTTGCAAAAGTTTCATGCTGCACAAAAAGCTGTTAGCTCCAATTTGCAGATCCTGTTTCTGGTTATACAGTACATGTAGCTGTATAGGCAGATTAAGATGTTAATCACCAAAGTATCCTTGTATTCCAAACAGGGTATGAGGGTAAAAGAATGAAATAGATGTTGCAGTAGGTTTATGCGTCTCTCCATCATTCATGGTTTGTCTCTCTGCCTTTCAGGATGGGAAACATTCCAGCGTCCTGATGAAACTGCTAGCTGACAAACTGGAAGTGCCGGTAGCCGATCTCATGGACTTTGACCTCTGTTTGGCCGACACCCAGCCAGCCGTAAGTCATATCGGGTTCATGTGTTACAGATACTTGTTTTCTATTGCTGCTCCCTTAGTGCTTCTTCTATATATCAATCATGACCAACTAGTGGAACCCATTTTCCATAATGACTTGTTAGTGGAAGAATGATGCAGATAGTCTGCTACTCAGGACTTTGTTTATCTTCTGATAATATTGCTGTGGATTTCAGCTCTCATCTGGCTGCGTGTAGATACAGCATCTTTTATAGACATAATTTTCACTTATTCTGCAATTATTTTATTGGTTTGAGTTCAAAAGGAACATCACTGCTGGCCAAAAGGCACAGGCATTGCCATACAGGAAGATTGCTGACGCTGACAAGGCGTGCCGTTTTACCTTTATGCATCATATTGTCCTAGATTGAAGTAGTTTTGGTTATTATGCCTCCGCCATGAAGTGGTGCCGGAGGCATTATGTTTTCGGGTTGTCCGTCTGTCCGTACGTCCGTCCGCATTCGTTTATGCGATAACTTGAGTAATATTGACTGGAATTTTACTAAACTTGGTCCAAGTATAAAGTATGATGGGGCAATTGCTTAATTAGATTTTGGGTGAAATCGGCCAAAGGTCAAAGGTCAAGGTCAAATCATGAAATTGTATCCATTTACGCAATAACTCAAGACTGGATTGAGCGAATTTCACCAAACTTTGTCCGAGGATGATGTATGATGGGACAATTACATGGTCAGTTTTTTAATGAAATCGGACAGAGGTCAAAGGTCAAAGATCAAGGTCAAATCCTAAAATTTATCTGTTTACGTGATAAATTTTAAACTCAAAACTGGATGAAGCAGCTTTCACCAAACTTGGTCCAAGGATGATGTATGATGGGGCAGTTAGTTGAGGAGATTTTAGTGACATTGGCAAGAGGTCAAAGGTCAAGGTCAAATGCTAAAAATGTTGCTATTTCCCCCATATCTATGCAATGCCCAAAGATATTTTATTGAAACTTAGTGTAGACATGTACTACTGCATAAAGATTCTCCAGAGAGAGTTTCATGTCATAAGGTCAAAGGTCAAAAGGTCAAAGGTTCGGTGAAAATGTGGCAATTTTACTTTTCTCGCAAATGGTTCAATGTATCTTCATGGAACTTGGTACATATGCATGTACTGACTGGCAGGGATTATCTAGGGAATTCAGGGGTCATGGGTCAATAGTCAGGGGGTCAAAGGTCAAGGTCAACTCCTCAAAATTTTACTGTTTCCCTCGTATACTAGTATATGCAATGCTTGCATTATTAGTTTTAAAGCTTTGATATACATGTATTACAGTACCTAATGGAGATTCTCTGGGAAATTTCCAGCCAGAAGGTCAAAGGTCAAAGGTTAAGGGTCAGAGGTCAGGTTTAAATGGAAAAAAAAATATATTTTGTACTGTAATTACACTCTTTCTTCATACCTTGAAAATTACTCAATGCATAAACTTATGACAGGGTCGGTCAGAAGTCAAGTAAAAATCCTCAATTCCCCAAATATGTGTACCTGCACTCTTAGACAGTTATAGCAAACCCAGTTTGAGGAAAATGAACATTCAAGACATTTCTGACAAACCTTTCATATCAATATTTTGCCAGTTATGTGAAACTGTCATCACACATTGTGAAGACATCGTATTATACAACTATTGGGAGAATTATGCATTATGGCGGAGGCATCAGTCGCCATAGCGACATTTCTAGTTTTTCTTGTGTGTGCAGCTCTTGGAAGAAATCTTTTGATCAAGTGATGTACATGGACCCTTGTGTTTCTTCAATCTTTGATTAAATCATTCCATGTGGACAGATGAACTTAATGATGTTTGTTGCAGCATTTGTTTTTTTTTTAATGAAACAAAAGTTTGATTATTTCTTACAAGAATTCAGCAGTTTTTTTATACACAATTTTGGAACAATATGTGTATCAGCAAACATGATCTCCTAACTGTAGCTGCCATGGTCCTTTAACTGTTGCAAGGTTCCTCAATGTTGCTGCTGCTATTGTCCTATCACTGAAGCATGCTTCCTTTCTTTCAAAGTCCAGGACCATGATATCTATAAAAGCTTTGCAAAAGTAGTGATAACAAGTAACATTGCAGTCAGATTATCAAGGCAGCTACTTTTAGGCTTCCATGCTAAATAGTTATCATGTCTGACTTGTCACAGAAAGTAAGAGCGCTCTAAGATTTAGCCTTGTATGACTTTGTGAGTGTTAATGGATTTATATCTTGTTTCCATGGTGACTACATGCACATTTTGTCTTATGCTTTCGTGCAATGTGCAGACAATTGGAGGAGCGCTGAATGAGTTTATTTTTTCTCCTCGCCTTGACAACCTCATCTGTTCCTTTGCAGCACTACAGGTGAGTTGTTGGCTGTTGCCTTACGAAAACATTTCCGTTGATCATTACAATTTTATGAAACACATATGAGAGGAGTTACATGTGTGCAGATTGTTTAGGTACTTGTGTTTAGGAAAGTCTGTGTATTTGTTTTTGGTTGCAACAACTGTTTAACCCATTATCTTCTTTTGTTTGCTAATTGGCATGCTTGCTGGAGTGCTTTCTTCACCTATTCGCACAAATGGTCGTGGAAGTGATTTTCAATGAATAGTGATTACCTAATCCCCTAATCCCTATTTTGTCACCATGACCTTCCTGTTAAGATATTTTGATTTCAGTAGGCAGGGTTTCCACAGTTATGATAAACCTCAAAAAGTCATGGAATTTTGAAAATGTTTTTCCTGGCCTTGAAAAGTCATTGAAAATGCAGAATTATAAATATATCATGGAAAAGTTATGGAAATTTATAAATGTGTATATTCTAACTATTTAGTGATCTTCTTTTTTGCACTATTCTTTGGGTTTTAAGGAGAATATTTCTTCGAACGAATAGAAGCGGGCGAACTTGTCCGCGACAGACAGTGTGGGTGTGGTATACACACTGAAATTTGATATGGACACTATTTATCTAATAGTAATTTCCATTTATCTAACACCAGCCACTTAGGTTTTCATGAAGTCACTATCCAAAAAAAAAAAAAAAGGATCCTGGATTTCTAAAATTTAACATAGAAAAGTCATGGGAAAGTCATGGACTTTAATGCTGAGTAAGATTTATGGCTGTTTTCATCAAAGAATTATGACAAATAGTCAAACTTTACATGTTATCTTGTATAGGAGGAATTGAGGGACCATTCTTTGCCTTGTTGGTCACCTGTACCCATTTTGATCTATGCTTTAAAAAAAAAAAAGAAAAAAAAAAGGTACAGGTGAATATGGTTTATTTTTTATCACCCAGAGTCTGATGGCATCATGTGAAACAAGGGACAGCCTTGATAATGACCCAAACATCCGAGCCATCATGCTCTTTGACAATGAAGAGGTAAGAGTAATCCTCATCCGTGGTTTTTCTCCATTTGTGATTTTTTTTTAATATGGATTTGTGTTTGTTATATTTTACATTGTTTCTGTTTTTGTTGAAGAGTTAGGGCTTGGAAGTAGACAAAAACTTCCTGTTTCTCTGTACTCTACATTTTTTTTACAAAGCACCATAATGCCGGCGTGTAAAACTGTCCTCACAGCAGCTGTTGACACACTGACTAACTCCATATTAATGTTGCAGTATAGTGCTGCTTATGACAAGTAATGTAAATTTTCACATGTGTGGCAGACTTTTTTTTTTTTTTGCAAAATCATGGAAAGTATCAAAAGATGGAATTCTCCCTATAAACAGGTTCAAGAAAATAACTGCAGGGTTTGCCAAACCTGATCTGTTTAAAGCATGTCATAGGAAGTCACTGCAATGCTAGTATTGCGTGTACGTGTATGATTGTTTAAAGAAACAGAAAAGACATTGTGAAATTTCATAACATGTTACCATTTTGGCAATATCAGCTCATATATATATCATATTTTATCTTACCACCAGTACTATTTCATTGTAATTGTGCAATTTGAAGCATTAGAATATGCTGGCCCCTTTGGTGAAAATGTGCTGGAAAATGATTGGTAGCATATAATGTTGAATGTATATTTAGTATCCATAGTCCATTTAGTTCATAATGAAGACCTTGGCAAACTCAAATAGACTAAATTCAGTTCAAAGACTTTGATGTTAAACAAGATTTTCGATAGCTCATTTTCTGAAATGGCTCTCTTCAAGGTGGGGTCAGGCAGTGCACACGGAGCGCAGTCTTCACTGGCAGAGTACTTCATGAGGAGGATATCTGCTGGAGGACACCAGACCGCCTTTGAGGAGTCCGTTCCCAAGTCTTTCCTCATCAGTGCTGACATGGCTCATGCAATACACCCGAACTACCCGTAAGTGAAGTTTTATTTGTGTCATCTGCACTTCCATCTGGGATACAGTGCACTCCCATTATAACAAACATGGTTATAACGAAAGTTTCAGTATAAAGAAGTAAAAATAATGGTGCCAAAATTGTTATCTAAGGTTTATATCTTTGTACACTTAATTGTTTGGCTATAACAAAATTTCTATACTAAGAAAGAAAAATGCCGGTGTCGAGGACTTCGTTGTAATGGGAGTCATTTGAATTGATATTGGTCGGGTGTGCCTAGCAAATTTTTTCTGGATTGATTTCACATTTAATGCAATGTGGTATGTAATTATTGCATGATAACATGCATTACAAGATTCAAATTGCAAAGGGTGTTCAGATGACATAACTTCCACCTCAATCCCTGAAATTAGTTTATGGGCCAATTTAAGAAACTTGAGATAAAAAAAACATAGATGAATCATATGATGTTCCACGGCTCTTTATTCATTTACCAGTCATTTGATCCAGTCATTTCTTCAGATTTGCAGAGACTCCAACTCTCCCGCTTTCGACTGGAGATCTCCCGCCGAAAGCCCATTTCCGCAAATCTCCCGTTCTCCCACATGGGATTTAATTTCTCCCGCCTTGGCTCTGTGTCTTCCGCTTAAAATTTATTTCTCCTGCTTGAAATGGTCTTTCTTCCCATTAAGCCAAAATATATGATTTGAATCATTGAATTATTCCTAACGTAGTGCCATAGTATATTGAAAAATAAATAGTATGTTTAAAAATAAGCCTGAGATAGCACAAGAGAACATCTAGAACCCTTAGAGCTTCCAGAGCCCTTTAAGTGGGCCCTTGGTATAAAGTTGGAGCTTCGTGCTTGTGATGTGTGCTTTGTGCACGTTGTTGGAGTCTCCCGTTTGTTAGGGGTTTCGGGTGGGAGAATCTCCAGATCAGAAGGTGCCTGGGGTTGGAGTCTCTGGATTTACCGTCGTTGTGAATATTTCCTTTATAAGAAACAATTCCTATAATGAAAATCTGAGGTTAGATGATGAGAATTTCAGCTGGTGAATGAGATAATTGTGGATTTTCAATGAGAATATTGAATGTCATCTGAGATCTCCAGAGGTTCTTGTGTAATTCTGTCCTTTATTGTTGTGTATCCTGATTTTTGTTTGCAGGCACAAACATGAAGACAACCACCAGATTGCTCTTCACAGGGTGAGGAAAGAAATGCTTTTAATCAGATTGGCTTCTTTAGTGAGAAAATATTTAATAGCAAACTGATAAGATGATGTGCTAAAAATAAATTAGTGACACCATGTTTTAACTCTTCATGCAAAGTCCTTGAAATATGCAGGAATTTTCAGTGGAAACCCTCTTGTATCATGCTATAAGTACTGTACTTTGCCACACATACGATGCTATGATATCTTCTAAGTTTCACAGTTATACCGATTATACGTAATTAGTCTATCATATTGAAACTGTCGAGCATTACTACAAGCATTACGGCAGAAAGGTAACTTTGTCAGATTTGGTATGTTTGCTTAGGAAATGTCATACCTTACACAGATATCCCCATTTTTGGCTACCAATATAATTAGCGATTCTGAGCGAGAAATTATGCATAAAATTCAGCGAAAATGTGAGTGGTCAAATGACCTACTTTTGCCCAAAATATCCTGATTCTGGTGACGTCACAAATGGCCTGTGCTCTGTGCCAACCAGCTGCATGCTCCAAAGGCCAAAGCAAGTGCGTGCTTTCTACACAGTTTGTGCAGTGTAGCTTGATCCCAAACCATTGTTTGAAGTAAAATGCAAGACAGCATTTTCGATTTGAGTTTCAAATTGGAAACCAATGAAGAGGAGAAAGGAGGGCATGATACTGAGTCATGATCCTCGAAATTGTTGTAAGCCAGACTTGTTAAATAATGACGCTGACCCTGCCAGTCTCCAGTTGAAATCACAGGGATTTATCAAACAAATAAAACAGCCCCAGTCTGCCGATACATGTAGGCCTACTTTATGATTGCTTCAAACTCCGGTATTATCCTCAGCTGTATATATAGTCATGCATACTGTTGTAGTACTTCTACAGTATAACAAATATATAAACTATTCAATATAGAAGAGCTCAGAGAATATGTCTATTTGTCTCTCAAGTAAAAGTGAATATGAATTAAGTCTGCGTCTTTGTATAGCTCATGAAAATAGAAGTTGCGTTGTGCCCATGCCAACCACGCAAGCTTCGCCATTGGCATGGTCACATTGACGCAACAATAGCGCATTTCCCCTTTTACCACAAATTCAAACATTGATGATGGATATATAGGTGATTTTGACCCCAAAGCAGTCGATATGCCGCTGCTGATATGCGGTTGATTCAGCTGGAGTGCTGGCTGCATAGTTTTGTGAAAGGGGGTGGGCAAAAACAGCTGCATGATGGTGATGATGATAAAGATGTACTGCTCACAAGAAGAAATGAAGACATATCGCGGCTTGACCCTAATATATTACACTGGGAATCGGTATAAATGGCATTGTTATCAACATTTGCTTTAATTGTATTTTCCCCTGCTTTTACACCCATTGCACTGACTGTATACTGTGTACTAAACCTAGACTTTGCATTGCAAGCTACATGATGTATATTGCATGCATCAATGCGACTCAGTAGCACGCTGCCTTTGCTGGCTGCTTGAACAGCTGCTACCACAAGGTTGGCCTACTGGACAATGCTATACTGTAATAGAAATAGCGCACGGCACGGAGTGCGATAGTGTAAGCACAGTGAACGCGAGGTTTCTGTAGATAGGTGCCACCTCTGCGTACGAGCCACTAGTGGGCACCACCTAAAATACCGAGCGTCCACTGCACTTACATTGTCTCACAATGGAACAAGTGCACTATTTCTTTTATAGAATAGTGAGTTTTGATGAATAACCCTTCCCCCCCCCAAAAAAAAAAAAGGAAACAACATTATTCATGATGAATGATAGACAAATTCACCCCGATAACGCCAGTAACAGCAGTCTGAAGGCTGTCTCACACTGTGTGATTCTTGCAATACGCCGGATGTAGCGTCGCAAGCGTTGGGTTACATTAGATCAAATACCAGATGAATGATGATAGACAAACTTGACACGATATCACGAGCGTGGTATAATTATCACTTTTTTTTTGCGAGACATTCGCACTCCCGTGCAGTGCGCAAAACAAGTTGAATGCCACATGACGTGTTTCGACCAGTTACTATGTTTGAAATCACATAGCTATTTTATAAACACACTTGTGTACACATGTGCACCTACCAGACTGCTGTCACCCAGCTGTAATATGAGCAGGAGCTTGACGCCTTGTCATTGACTGTCATCACTTTAAGGATGGATCTGAAGGTGTTTCACAAAAATTAAAGAGATTTAAAATGTTGAGGACAGTTAGTATCAATTTCTGATTCAGATTTTTTTTTCTAATTTCAGACTGCAAGCAGCGTATGCCGCAAAGCTCGCGAAGAATGACAGTGAGTTGTTTTGAGCTATGACATGCAGTTATCAATATTAGCAGATCCTAGCAACTGATGTGGTTCATATTTTCATGAGTTTTTGAAAATAAGCTATTTAGGATTTTGGTGCCATTTGGTTACATAGAATTTTTTGAAGTCTACATGGACATATAAGCGCCGATTCACATGTACACGTACGCTGCTTTGAAAATATATAGACCACTTGTGTCATCATCAAATCATCAGCCAATATTCTGCCACAATGGCACTTACACAGGTGCGCAGAATTCAACTTAGCATTCTCTTTTTTTTATTTTCTACATTGCAATCAGCCTGTTAAAGTACATTTATAGTATTCACACTTAGTATGTTCTCAGCTTTCACTCGAGGTATTATTTGCCAATCTTGCGATTCTCAATGTAGTTCTGGTTAAAGCAAATTGCAGACGTGCATTTTAAATATGGGCTGAAATACACTGCCGCACATGTGGTGTCAAAAATGCTGATGCAGTGTAGTACGAAAACTGCCATTCTTACAGATAAACCTTTGTCTCGTCTGGATTATCTTCAATGTAAGTGAATTTGGAGACAGCACTGACAAAATGTCAAAATATACCTGGTAATGAGATGCTGAATGTAGATCTATATTTTTGCCCTGTCAAACTTTACATTCATATCTACAATCATGACTCCCGCAGGGACCAGTGATAAAGATCAACAGTAAGCAGCGGTACGCCACCACCGCCGTCTCCACCGCCATTCTCAAGATGATAGCTGAAAAGGGCGATGTTCCTCTGCAGGTGAGACTGAATTAGTAATGAACCAGACACTGACATCACTCAGAGTTTGAATCTAGTCCAAGAACCATATCTAAAGACCACACACAATTGTATGTGGACCATTTCCTTTTTGTCGAGCCCACTGGACAGTGCCTGCGTTGTCTGTCCGTCCGTCGTCTGTCCGTAACACTACAAAAACTTGAATAACTTTCTACTGAGGACTTCAATTTCAATCAAACTTGGAGGGAAGAGTAGTTATACGAAGTTTACCAAACGTGAAGGTCACCTCAAGGTCAAAGGTTACAGGCAAAGGTCAATGAACTTTAGAGCCCAATATTGAGTTTTTACGGTGCGTTTCGATTGTGGTTCATAACTTTTGATGTGCTTGTATAATGTCCGTTTGTGACCAAACTTGGATGGTAGATGTCCCTTGGAGCGTCGAAGGTCACCACAAGGTCAAAGTTTTTACGGCACGTTTCAATTATGGCTCATAACTTTTGATCCTAATGTAATGTCCATTGTGACCAAACTTGGATGGTAGATGTCCCATGGGGAGTTTAAGTTCATCACACAGTGGGTGCATTTGTTTGTTTATAGTTTTGTTCATGTCTGTCTGTGCATCTGTTGACCTTAATGCAATTGGCTTGTATGATTTTTGACATTTGTGCATCATTGAACTGACACACTTCCACTTTCTCTACCATAACATGTACTACCTCTACTACCACTGTTGACTACCACCACCTCTTTCACCACCACTACCACCAATACTACCATCATTACTGCCACCACTACCAACATGACTACCACCTCAACTGCAACCAATACTGCCACCATTACCACCACCAATATTACCACCACTACCAACATGACTACCACCTCCACTGCCACCATACTGCCACAATTACTGCCATCACTACCACCACCACTACCACCCCACTGCCACCACCTCTATCTCCACCACTTCTACTACCAACACGACTACCACTCCGACCACCACTCCGACCACCTCTATCTCCACCACTACCACCACTGCTGCTACCAACACCACTCCTATCACCACCACTACCACCACTATATCAACAATGCCCCTGCAGGAATTTGTTGTGCGCAACGACATGCCCTGCGGCACCACGATTGGACCCATCTTGTCGGCCAACCTCGGCATGAGAACCGTGGACGTTGGCGCCCCCATGCTCAGCATGCATTCCTGTCGAGAGATGGGCTGCACCTCTGGGCTCTTTCAGCTTATTGTCCTCTGCAGGGTGAGTTCACTGACCTGTTCTTTTATTCGCTTTTTTCCCCCAGTTGTTATTAAAGGGAATGCAAACCCAAAGAGCAATGTGGATTGAGTGAAAGCAGCAACATTAGTAGAACACATCAGTGAAAGTTTGAGGATAATCAGACAATCGATGCAAAGGTTATGAATTTTTACAGTTTTGGTGTTGGAACCGCTGGATGAGGAGACTACTAGAGGTTATGACGTATGAGTGGACAACAATACAAAGAAAGTATAAAGGAAATTCAACAAAAATTCACTTTTCTAGCATTATGAAAGAGCACTTGACTAACCGCTTTCAAAAAGCAGGGGGAATAATTGCTACCCTTAACATATGTGAATATCAAGTTGATGGAATTTGTAATTTTCATAGGAAATGAAATTTTGTTGAATTTTCTTTATATTTTCTTTAAATTGTTGTCCACTTATCCGTCATAACCTCTAGTAGTCTCCTCATCCAGCGGTGCCAGCACCGAAACTTTAAAAATTCATAACTTTTGTATCAATTGTCCGATTTTCCTCAAACTTTCCCTGATGTGATCTACTAGTGTTGCTGCTTTTACTCAATCCACATTGCTCTTTGGGTTTACGTTCCCTTTACTGTTTACTAAACTAAATGGGGATTTTTTTTTTCTTTGCATATGCTCTGAGCTCTTTGCGGTTGCTATTACTGTATCTGCTGAATATTTCGCGAGGTTTTTATTTTTGTGAATTTCACAAGTCAGGTGTTATTTACGAAATTAAAGAAAGGCGAAAATATTGACTCTGATCAAGCTGTGAATGTGACGTATGCTTTTACATTCTCCATTCGGTACAGGACTCAACGATTGCAAATTCAACCACTTGCGAAATCATTGGGAAGTTCCAATCCTCGAAAATTTAGACTCGCTAAATATACGGCATAAACAGTATTTAGTCTGTCAACATTTCATGCGCGCTATCTCTCAGTAGTAGATTAAAACTTCTTGGTCAAGTTCTAATGGAAAGGAGATCATTTTTGCCTTATTATATGACTCATAAAGCACAAATATCACACCTGATTGATCAAAAGATTGATTTACTGAAGGACTTTGATTGTTTTTTATTGTGTGTGTTTTTTTTTCACCTGAATGTGCTTTAATGATGCGTCAATCAAAGAAGGCAAAAACAAAATTTAGAAATTAGTTTTTGCTTTGTTCACCAGACAAACATAAAGTTTGATTCATGTTAACCCAAATTTAAAACAAAACAGTCATGAGAAATGCTTCTCTTTTGTCCTTCCTTTTGGTAGTAAGATAGAAATAGGGTATCCTATTGGATGTCCAATTTCATAAAAAGTTCTAGTCAGCCAAAGCATTCAGGCTTCACCAGATGAAAGCTTCCTGTATTTATGTTGTATGACATGAATTAGCCAAAGTCACATGATGACCATACCGATTGGGGCATTTGCCGATGGCTCTCTTCTGCAGAGCCAGCAAGTACGACATTTTGTGACCATCATTAATACGAAATACAAGTTCAGCCAACCTCACTTATGCAGAATCCAAGGGACTGGAGAAATTGAAGTCACACAATAAAATTAACACATGTCTGTGTCTGTTTTGGGTACAATTTTTCTTTGATTTGGACAATCTTTTGACTTGTGAAAGGTTGTCTCAGGTGAGGTTGACGTTATAATGTGGTTGCTGAAAACCCAAATGTGTCTGTGGCATTATAGGCTTGTTGTCTTTCAGGTTTTTCGTGGGTTGATAAATCTGTCTGCATTTTCTCTCAAGGCCTTTTTTGAGATGTTCCCTGCGATTGATGAGGATGTCACAGTGGACTGAAAACCTCTTTGTGGGATGCCGGTTTCTCGTCACCATGGAGACAGTCCCAAGTCAGAAATATCAGCGGGTACACACGATATGCTCTGGACCCTCTACTGAGCCAAAGATACCTGACTGCATCAACAAATAACCTTAATCCACTCTCAGCTGCTTATCTTAAACTTGATGCCAGAGCTTGTACTCCTGGTTTGTTTTTTTCTGCATCTATAAAGCAAGAGGTCTTTTGGCATTTGAATTACATCTGTACTTACTTGTGACTTTTTAGTCATATGAAATGTTTTATTCCTATTGACAATATCCATATCTAATATGGAATACAGGTGACTCCCATTATAACAAAATCCTCGGGACTGATATTTTTCTTTTGTTATACTGAAATTTCATTATAGCTGAACAGTGAAGTATATAAAGATATATAAATGATAATTGTAGGACATTAGTTTTATTTCATTGCAACGAGAATTTTGTTATAAACATGCTCGTGATAACAGGAGTGCACTGTGGATATAACATGCAAACATATAATGGATATGATATATTTTGTCATAACTTGGAATATTTCACACAAGTTTTGTTATTTACCGGTATTCTGTGTGAATGAATGTATGAGTTTCCGAATATTTATTTTCTTCTTTTTTTTCAAATTTTTTGATAGGTCTTGATTGCTCTACTGTTAACTTTAGGTATGTCTCGTATTTGTACCTCCTTCCCAATAAGTGTTCTAACCAAAGATGAAAGTGCTTTATATCACCTGTGCATCCTCAGTTGCTTTGTAAGAAAACAATTTCATCTGCGCTGTTGTCATCATTGTCATAATGATTATGCCAGGTGTAATTTACTTCCACAAAGTCCCTTCTATCTCATTGAAAGAATTTATTAAAGCAAGAAATATGGTTAAAAATATATGGAAAATATGGACAATTTGAAAGCTTTTCTCTTTTCTTGAGCATTTAGAACTGCTCAACCTTGTTTGACCTTCAACTTTGCAGAGTCTCATCTTCAAAGATGTATAGCATAGAGAATGCTTCACATCCCCTCATGGATTGCTATGTTTGTGTGAATTCATCTCTAAGTCAGTTTTGCAATACTTTTTTTCCTTTGCTTACAAATGTTTTATATTTACCCTATTCAGTCATCTGATAACTCTTTTTATTAGATAAAGTGAAATATGAAAACCTTGGGAAGCTTTATAAAATGTCAAGGTTGCTTCAATCATTTTCTAACAATGTATACTGATCATTTCTTCTTGCAGAGATGCCAGCTCACAGTGCACTCCCGTTATAATGAAGTTCTCAGAACCCACATTTAGTTTACTTTGGTTTGTATAAAAATTTCATTATAACTGAACAAATGCAATATATGATGAAAACACGCAAACCATGCGTATATTGTTTTTTGTTTATTAAATGCTCATCATACATTGAAAAGCAATGCTAGATGAGATGCAAACTCATTTATTTCATTTGAATTTTGTGTTTAACAGAGAGGATAGAGGTGTTCATACCTTCACGCTCAGTTCGAAAACGTGTATGAAAGTGATGGGCTTAGAATTTGCTTGATATTCGTTATTCCAAAAGTTTATTACAATGTATTCCAAGGATTCTTTATTCGAAAGGCTCATTATCGTGAAGGTTTGCTATTCCAAAGGTTCATTATTCCGAAGGTTTGTTCTTTAATCCGAAAATGAAATAATACAGTGCACTCCCATTACAACGAACACGGTTATAACGAAATTTCGTTATAACGAAGTAAAACTTTTGGTCCCAAAATTATTGTCATTAAAGTCTATGGTAAAAAATTCGCTTATAACGAACACGGTTATAGCGAAGTCTTTTCCGAGCACCACAGACAAAGAAAAACAAAAGAAATGAGCTCCGTTATAACGAAATGTGGATCGCTTTCGTAAGTACGTAGCGGAACAAGCATTTCTAGCGTCGCTGCATGGGCGAATGCTTTAATCACTGTGTATTCGTTCCGTGTGTCACGCACAGTTTTCGAGGGAACTTGCGTTATTGTAATTCAATAATCTGAAATTTGAATAAGGTTCGTTTTATTGTTCCGAAGGTTCTTATTACAAAAACACACAGATTCTGATACACCTAAATGTCCGTTAGTTCGGAAATGTTATTGTTTGTTATTACAAACGTTTTGGCGTTATTCCAAAGGTTAGTTAGTAGTAAGGTTCGTTAATCCGACAATGAATAAGGGTTTGTATTACGACGGTTCGTTGATCCGAAAGTGATAGGAATTCCAAACGTTCGTTAATCGGAACATTAAAAAAAAAAAAGTTTGGTTAATCCAAAAGTGAAAAATGTGACTTTACTAACAAAACTTAGGAATTACAAACCATATAATCGTCTTTAAATGATAACCGAACCTTCGAAATACATGCAACTAACCATTCTCATTTTTGTGATTAACAAACCTTCTTTGGAATAACGAACCTAATTTCATTTTCGGATTATAAAACCTTCGGAACAACGAACCTTCGGAATAGTGAACTTTTCTCATTTTATGATTTACAATTCTTGGGAATGACGAACCTCATTTCATTTTCCGATCAACGAACCTTCGGAAAACGAACAATATATTAATATCTACATTATGAACTTTCGGAATAACGAATCTTCGGAAGAGCGAAGCTTCAAATGAACAAACCTTCAGAATCCCGGGAATGGCGAAACTTAAGAATAAGGAGCCTTCGGAGTAACGAACTTTTGTAAGAAACGAACCTTTGCTATAGTGAATTGTAACCGAATCCTTAACCGTCCATTTTCTATAAATGTGTGACAATACAAACAACTTTATATGCTCTCTTTTAAATGTAAATTTCAATGAAATTAAAAAGGTAATATCCCATTTCACATAGCTTTCCAGTGTATGATGAGTATTCAACAAACAGTATGTGTGGTTTCCTTGTTTTCGTTATATAATGTATTTGTTCGGTTATAACGAAATTTCCTTATAACGAAAGAAAACTGCCGGTCCCGAGCATTTCGTTATAACGGGAGTGCACTGTATTTGTTATTTTTAAGGTTCATTAGTCTGAAAGTGTAAAAGGTTTGTTATTCTGAGGTTTGTTAATGCAGAAATAAAAAATAAAAGTTTCTCATGCCAAAGGTTCATTAATTCATAGGCAGTTTATGTATAAGGTTTTTAATTCTGAAGTTTTGTTAGTATACTCAACTTGCCTTTTCACTTTTGGATAAACGAACCTTATTTCATTTTCTAATGAACTATTCTTTGAAATGTTAAAGATTCCCTTAATTTTCAGATTAACGAACCTTTGCAATAATGAACCTCATTTCATTTTTGGATTGACGAACCTTGGGAATAATAAACATTCAGAATAGTGCCGCAAATGTTCATAATGACAAATGCTATTTCATTTTCAAACTTACAAACATCTAGGTATACAGAGCTTGTGTGTTTTGGAATAATGAACCTTTAAAATAATGAATATGGATTTATTTAGGATGAACATATGATAACGTAAGTACTCCTCGGAAACAGTGTGTGACATAAGGAGTGAACGCAGAGTGATTAGCTATTTTTGATCACAGGGAAGTATGAAGCATTCGCCCATGTAGAGATGCTGTGTTAATGTTTGTTATGCTGTGTAGCAAGTTTGTTGTAACAAAATCTTTGCTATAACTGTGTTTCTGTAAGTGAATTTTGCAGATGATAATTTTGGGACCATAATTTTCACTTTGTTATAACAAATTTCATTATGACTGTGTTTGTTGTAATGGGAGTGCACTGTATTTTGCACTGTTTTCTGCCAAAAATACAGGAGGTTTTATGGGAAATACTGTGTTCCCCAAATTGTATCACCACACATGTCTATTGCAGGAAAGGTGCAAATACTGTTTTCCACGAAAGCAACAACACCACTTTCTAGCCCTCTGAATACTGCAGTGTTGTTTACAAGGGTGGCATCACTGCTTTTGCAACAGCCACAGGTTTATTCATTAAAAACAAATTGTGGGGATCACAGTTATGTTGTTGATTTTGTAACATCTGCTCTTTGCAAATGAGTGAAGAGTACTGTAAATAAAACAAGAGTATCTGACTGTTAGCTATCAAGAGTTGTACACGTTGAGGCTCATATTTAGGGTACTTGGTTTTGTATATCAATGTCTGCTGAGATCAATCTCAATGCTTAGCACAACAGGGCTGATATTTTTTACCTTTATACTCAAATCTAAACGGCCTTGATGACAGCATATTGTTTTACAGCAATTTCTGCTAGTATAGACCTACACGCTGTATTTGATTTTAAAACACTTTAAATTATGTCAGCCATAACTGGCAGGGGCTTAAAAAAACAATCAATGTTTATATTTTTCCAGCATAATACTTTGTGGAGCTGTCTGTTGAATAGTTAAGATTAAGAATCAAAGTGATTGAATGAAAAACAACTTTTACCCCTTTGTCAAGGATGAAGTTGGTGATTTCCTATCCTGGAGGGACTATAAATTTACAGCTTTGGGTTTGCCGTTTTAATTTGCCAACTCATCAACATGTGGAATTTTGAGGTTTAAATTTTCTTCAATTTGTCTCACTCTACACATGAAATTTGTAAGATCACAACTGCTGATGTGTGATTTAACAAACATGTCGGAAAGAGGAACCACGGGACTCAAACAAATTAAAGTAAATTCACACCTCAACCTTCACCCCTCTGATTATTTCTTGCTTTCATTAATGCCTTGTCCACCTTGGACTACTTAACATATCAGTGTCGGAATTTCAGAGCTTGGGTATTTGTTCCAAGTTCATGGTGTCACTGCCGGCAACCAGGGATAGCCTGGTGGTAGCGTTGCTGCCGGAAAAGCAATAGATGACAGATTCTAGTTGTGTGGTTCCTTTTTTCCAACATGTTTGTTAAATTACAGATCAGCAGTTGTGATCTTACAAATTTCATTTGTAGAGGGAGACAAATTGAGGAAAATTCACACCTCGACCTTCACCCCTCTGATTAATGTTCTCGTGCTTTCGTGTGGATTTTTTTATATATATGACAAGTACAATAGGTCTTAAGAAATGCTCAGAACCTTGTGAATTATGTTCCATGTTTGTGAGCGCACAGCAGAAGCATGGTGGAATACTTTATTTGATGAAGTCTTGATGTCATTCAAGATTATACTGTACCTTTTAAAGTACAACACAAACACAAGTGCAATTTACCACATGCTTCCTGAATGTAGTTTCCTCAGATTGTTCATGTCTATGTTGAAGGTCTGTCGACACAAACAACCCATCTGTCATAGCAGAGTGCATCAGTGGTCGTGATGTTGCCATGGCAACATCACTAAATCACAGACACTAAAATCAACATGTTCTTGATCCTGTAGTCGTCCACCGTCTGCCTGTCCCATACTCCATAAGGAAGAAAATATGTTTTTTGTTTCATTTAAAAGAAAAAAAGGCATACCCAAAACACTCTGGTGAAGACTGAAGGTACTCATATACAGTGGTGGATCCAGAGGGGGCGCAATGGGCGCACACCCCCTCTTTCTTCTTTGTTAAAACAGAAGAAATAAAAAGAAAGATGTGGGGCATGTGCACCCCCCTTTGATTTTTAAAGGTGCCTCCCCTTGACAGAATTTCTGGATCCACCCCATGATGGGAGTTGTGAGGAATGATTGAAAGGGGGAAAAAAGGGGTGACTTTGTATTAGTTGTGCACTTCACTTTTTGACTGCGCAGCAGGGAATAAACTGTTTTTGGGATCCATGATGTATTACAGTTTGCCCCAAGTTGACAGGTTATCTGGTGTACCATGTCCACTTTAATAGCCATTTTCGAGAAGCCAGGGTCTGTTGGTTGTAGGCTAATGTATGCTTCCCGAAATGTATGTGTTTTTTTTTCTCTCTCTCTCCCTCTCCGTTAGATACCCATATCGTCGTTTCAGCAATGAAAGAGCACAGCTCAGAGACAATTTTCAGCCTGGTAGGGCAGGCTATTGCGTACAGTGTTTTGATTAGTATGCTACACAGTGTACTCTTACTTTAAAGTACAATGTACATGTACATGAATATTGACTTTTCTGTGATTTTCAATTCCACAATTTTTTTTTTTTTTGCCACTTCAAAAGACTATTGTACTCTATGAGTAAGCATGTTATTTAATTTGGGATGTGTTGTTTCTCTGTGTAATTATTGACAATTTTCATCTTATTTTGCAATAAAAAAGTACTTTTAAACATTTGATGACAATTATTAAGACTGCACAGTCCTTATTTACGTGGACGCTGACTGAAACTGTGAACAACTACTTTTTGATGATTATTATATTCATGTGCCTTGTGTGTGACTGCCGGTTAGAGGATTTAAAATCTGTTGCATGTGAGTTTTAATTTCGTTGCCAGAAACAGGTCTTTGTACATTATCACAAAGCAAGACTATATTTGGTCCTAAACATAAATTTACCTGAAAGATAAACAGCTGAAGGTGTAAAAACGACAGCCTATTAAGTGAAAATTAAGTGTAATCAGACAGAATTTTTTGAATAATTCATTAATTGAAATTTTAGTAAACAGAGAGTGGGATCTGGCAAGATCTGGCCATGATCTACTTGTATCAACTTTGTATAATTGCACGATAGTGTCTCTAGTTTCATCTTTCATATTTTGGGAATGTTTTCCACTACAACTGTATTTGAACATCTTTCGCTAATTTTAGCTTTTAAACAAAATTACAACCCACAATTTAGAAGAAACCAGAAGTATACATGATGCATAGACTTTAACGGTCCAGTTTACCTTTGGGAGCAGATATTTAGAAAATTTTCTCGATATCAATTTTGATGCATATGTGTAGGTCTAATGCATTACAAAACATATACAGACTGTATAGTATTTTTCTTAATAAACCATAACTGTAGACGATTTAGTCTGGAAACATTTTTATTATAACTATTGTTCACATTTTGAGTATTTAACAATACTTAACATCGATGATACGGATTCAAATTTGAACAGTGGTTGTTTCTATCCCTAACTATTTAAAAGCACAAATGCTGGGTTTTATTTGATACATGTTATTTCTACATTACCTAGACGTGCAAAAAGTCTTGTCAGTGTTGAAAATATCTTGCCATGGTAACAGTTTACAATTGTATTTTGAATGAAAATGATACCATAGTATTGTGAATTCAACTAAGCCCCTCAGCCTTTTATCATTTCGCTTGAAATTTGGCGCATATGACGGCTATTGTGCAAACTTCATTTTTCTTAATGTCCAACATTGTGTTGCCATGGTAACAATTTTTAATGAAAACCACAGAAATCATCAGTTTATCTATCTTGCTCACTCAATTCTTGAGCACTTGACTTGAGATGTGGGACATGTGACTGACAGTGAGCAATACATTTATTTACTGTTGAACAGTGCATTGCCATGGTAACATTTTTTTTTTTATTAAAAAGTAAAAAAAATAAATCCTGGTTGAGTTAAATCCCTCAATTGTGGGTGGGGGTATGTTCACGATGAGTAGTTTCATCTGCAAATGGTAAAGTATGCCTTTAATACATTTCACTACAGAGGGATCATATTAGCCATAATTAGGGAATGAGAGCGCCTATGCTCTAGATCCTGCAACCATTCATGTGGTACGCTACGTAGTTGTTATGTCATGCCGCTGAAGTAATTTTACAGGTACAAGTGTAGTCACATCAGAACAGTTTGCTATAGCTTCCTGGGCTGATGACACGACATTTATTGCTCCTACGACAAGTGCTCCGGTCTCGTTTTCTCCAAGAAGTTAGGGTTAGGATTGTGATAGGGTTTTAGGTTAGGGTTAGGGTTATGATTTCGGGAGAACTTTATGTTAGGTTTAGCGTGCATAAATTTCATGGTAGCAATTGTCTCTGGAGCAAATGTCATGGAACATCGTGGGCCATAATCTATTGCATTAATCATGAAGTACATGTAGAGGAGAGATAGGGGAGGGAATTGTATCATACACGATGCGGGCTTATGTTCTCCGCTGGCAGACATTTTCTGGAATAGGTCTTATAAGTGAATGGAGGACTTGCGTATTATCTGTGTTTCGAGAGAACGTCGGCTTATGTGCATGTGTTTCTTTTTTATTCCTCCGCCAACGAAGTGGCCGGAGGCATTATGTTTTCGGGTCGTCCGTCCGTACGTACGTCCGTACGCCCGTCCGTACGGCCGTCGCGTTTTGTTTTTGTCGATATCTCAAGAACCGTGAGGTGGTTTTGCATCAAACTTGGTATGAGGGTATATCCTGGGGGATGATACTTTGTTTGGATTTTAGGGTCACGGGGTCAAAGGTCAAAGGTCACAGGTTATTTTGTGAGCAAAGGTTGAAATTTCATGTTTTTCTCCATATCTCGCAAATGGTTCAAGGTATCTTCATGGAACTTAATGCATGTACCGATGGGCAGTGATTATCTAGAGAAGTTGGGGGTTATGGGTCAAAGGTCAGGGGGTCAAAGTTCAAGGTCAACTCCTCAAAGTATCACTAATTTCCTTATATTTATGCAATGCCTGAAGGATTTTTTGCTCACCTGAGCCGAAGGCTCAAGTGAGCTATTGCGATCGCTCTTCGTCCGGCGTCCGTCGTGCGTCGTCCGTCGTGCGTCGTCCGTCGTGCGTAAACTTTTACATTTTCATCTTCTTCTTGAGAACCCCCTGACCGATTTTCACCAAACTTGGCAGGTAGCATCCCTAGGGGGATAGGATCTCAATTTGTTCAAGTGGGCACCATTCCCTACCTGGGGGCCCCCAAAATGAAGGAATCTTTAAAAAATCTTCTTCTCTAGAACCAGAAGTGATAGAGCTAAGTTAATACTATGAATTAGTATATTTATGACTGTAGTTTCAAGTTTGTTCATGGTGGAATCAGGGGTGCCCCCCTTGGGACCCAGGGGAGGGGGTGGGGAGTGGTCCTAATGAGGCCCAAATTGTACATTTTCATCTTTTTCTTGAAAATGCCATTATGAATTTCCACCAAAGTTGGCAGGTAGCATCCCTAGGGGGAAATAATCTTATTCCCATCAAATGGGCACCATGCCCCACTTGGAGGCCCCAGGGGGCCTAAATTTGGACCGAAATTGTAAATTGTCATCTTTTTCTTGAAAACCTAATCACGAATTTTCACCAAACTTGGCAGGTAGCATCCCTAGGGGGATAGAATCTCAATTCCATCAATTGGGTACCATGCCCCACCTGGGGGGGGGGGGGGGGGGCCCAGGGGTCCCCCCCCCCCCCCCCCCCCCCTCCTGTAAGGAATCTTTACAGATTTTCTCTAGAACTGGAAGTGATTGAGCTAAGTTGATACAATGAGTCACTATATTGATGAATGTTGTTTCAAGTTTGTTCATGGGAGAATCAGGGGTGCCCACCCAACCCCCCCCCCCCCCCCCCCCACCCCCATGGGACCCAAGGAAGCGTGATGGGATTGGGTGGGGGTCCAAATGCGGGCCTAAATTTTAATCTTTTTGCTGAAAACATAATGGATTTTCACCAAACTTGTCAAGTAGCATTCCCATAGGGATAAGATCTCAAAGTGTTTGAATGGGCACCATGCTTTCCTTGAGGGCCCCAGGGGGTCCAAACCTCATAATTTAATGAATATTAAATAATATTTTTCTCTAGTTCTAATCAAAAGTGATAGGGCTTTAAGTCTTTTCCCCCAAGCTGCATAATCCAACATTCTATAAAGTACAGTGTACATGGTAGGTATTTTTTACCAGTGTGATGGAATATGTAATGGACACCATGCCCCCATTCTCAAAGCTACCCCCACCATAAGTTTCCAATGTTCTCAGGTAAGAGTCTGCAAGAATGCATGGAAGGTGAACTTGCGATACTCAGGTGAGCGCGTGACCCGCGGGTCTCTTGTTTTTTTAACTTGATGTATGCATGTATAACCCAATATATATTCTGTGGGAAGTTTCTTGCCAAAAGGTCAAAGGTCGAAAGGTCAAAGCTCAATTGAAAGTGCTAATTTGCACTTTTTCCTCCATATCTCACAAGTAACTCGAGGTATTATCATGAAACTTACATATTTATGCATGTTCTACCTAACAGTGATTCTCTTTGGAACTGTGAGGTCAAAGGTCAAAGGCCAGGTTTAGATAATACTATTTTACCATTTGATACTGAAATTATACTTTTTCTCAATACTTTGAAAATCACTCAATGCATAAACTTATAAAAGGGTCAAAAGTCAAGTGAAAATCATCAGTTCCCCCAAATACCTGCACTCTGTCGTTTTAATCATTCATCCAATTGAACCTAGTTCTAGGAAAGTGAACATTCAGCACATTTGTGGCAAACCTGTCATTTTAATATTTTGCCATTTGTGTGAAACTGTCATCACACATTGTCAAGACATTGTACTATAGACCTATTAGGAGAACCATGCATTATGGCGGAGGCATACACCAGTCGCCGTAGCGACATTTCTATTTTTTTCTGGTTTTCTTTTTACCGGTATGTTGTTGCAAAACAGTCCTTAAACATTGAAGACGCTATGAACGCAAAATATATTTTCTTAAGAAGAATTTAACTCTTGTGTGCAACGGATTCAGCGGATGATCCGCTTTCCAAAATTCTCACAAAGGTTCTTCAAGCTTTAAACGGACTGGGACTGTGACTTGTGGCGACTGTCGTTCGTTTACCCAACATTTTATTTTATGACCCAAGTTAGTCAAAGGATGCATGGTCGATAAAAAGTTCTTTGTCTATGAAACTGTTCCGTGGTTCTTGGAGACCCTCTGCAGACAGTTTAAGACGCGTGAAAGTGGTCACCCGAGTGTGATCATCCCGTTGATTTTATGGTTTTGGTCACGCAAGATTTTTCTCATGATACATGTATATGAGTAAATTTCCTTGGCGGGAAGTTCTGTTCGGTGAAAGGTCAACTACCCCCGTACATGATGTATTTCTCTCTTGTCGTTCTCCTACAAGATATCTGTCTGTCTGTCTGTCTGTCTGTCTGTCTGTACAGGTGTATCTCTGTTTGAGCTTGCGCACATAGCCCTGTATGTACAAACGATTCCCCCCCCCCCTATTTTCGAACTATTGAATCAAATTCCAATGTTTTATGAACAAGGAAGCAATGTGTGTCATGAAATGTAGCGTGAAGTAATTACAGTGTTTTGATTAAAGGTTGATCATGTTTATTTGTCCTTGGCACAAATTATTCTTCAACGATTCTCCAACGATTCACACGCTGCTATAAAAGTTGCTTGCTGTGACTGGAACTCCGCATATGTCACATGACCTCCTGTGACATTGTTATTTCTGGTAAATTTTTACTGATAATACCCAAATTTTAGTAGAAACTAATAAACTGATACAAGTCAAAATTAACCTTTTTTTTTAATATGCTGTAATATATATACTGTAACGCATATTTTGATATTGCACTTTTCTTAGCAATGTTTTTATTTCAGGCTCACTGCTCCATTTTCTTACCCAACACAAAACACAGGATCCTTATACACCTGTATCGGGATTCTGATCAACCAATAGAAATGCTCATATACTTTCAGTTGTCTTCAAATAAATCATAATTCGATATTCAGCTACTCCCGTTTCTGAATAATAACAAGCAGTGCACTTGTTTGTTTTGTTGGGGTTTTTTCTGTATTTTTCCCTTTAAAAAAAAAAGAATAATTGGTGCGTGTTGCTCTCCTATTACACATTTGGCTTACTTTGGTTTTAAGTTACAAATCAGTTGTATACATAATCTCATATACTTGACAAAAATTATTTGTCTTATTTCGAAACGATTCGAAGCACTGGTGTGTGATATATTATAGGCCCAACACGTAAAATGTAACGCCTTAGCGTGAATCACATGGTTGAACTATACTCGGTCAAGAAACTGAAATCAGTCTAACAATAGTCAGTGAAGTTGAGATCTTTGAAGGTTTTCGTGGCAGTTGAACGTTGGGTGGTATACGGCTTAACGATGCACCACGTATTCTTTCTAGGGAGAAAAATAGTTCAAATACAATGTACAGATTGGTTGACTGCATTGTAAATAATTATATGAATAGCAGAGTTACGGTTAAATGAATAGTTTGACTGCTCATGCAAAGAGGAATGCATGGATTCATGTGTTTCAGTAGCGTTTTTACACAGTCAAAAAGAATTTGCATCTTTGTTTTTCCATTGATAACAAAAGAAATACAAACAATAAGTAATGGACTCTTCAAATAGAATTATTGACCTTGAAGATATTCGAGGCCCAACCCCGAAGTTGTGTTACATGTAGGTTTCAATGAAATTGAGTATAGAGAGTCACGGCATCTTAATTTCGATTTTACACTCTTTGTTTACGGTACATAATGGTCTATTTTCCCGAAGCTTTTTAATTTGACAGTCTTTCTCATTCGCTCCTATAGTCATTGATGATATGCGAGTGAAGTGCACATAGTGTGTCTTCAAACATGGCAGAGTACCTTTGTGGGTGTAGACGGATGAACGAAATAACGTTCCTGATAGGTCAGACCTTATTTAATAATCTCTTCCATCATAGATAGACCCATGTGTAATGCATGCGGCCAATTATATGGGCAATTACAGTCATCTGGGGAAAGAAACATCATGGTCGTTGAACTAATCACCAGAGCATTCCCCTTTAATGGTGTTGCGTCCCTCGGCGGCCCTTCCCGCGCTCTGTACACTGTCTTGACAGAACGATGCAGTCAGTCGCCGAGTCCATCAATTTTCAGCGGTGGGAACGCGCCCAACGGCAGGGCTCTAAGGTTTCAGTGCGAAAAGGGAAACAAATCTTGGACGGGTGACTGCTATAAATCATGCTCTGCTATATGAGTCAAGTTCAGTAGGTATACATAGGCACGATGTGGGATGTGTGGTATTCCGAATGAGGCACTCGCCTTATACCTCCTACATGAGGTTTTGGATACGGGGACTAGAGATTATTATGGTTTATGGAGTCACATATTACATGTATATCCTCCTCTTAGGATATCAGAATATTTCTAGGAAACGACGGAGGCATCAGCAGGTGAAGGTGATAAGTGTTTTTCCTCGATTTCCCACAAAATGAGAACATTCTTTATCTGGTCCTTAACTTATCCTCAGCTTTACAGCTTAAAAGCCACAATGTGCAATAGCCATCTTTGTTTTGTGACATCTAAGTATACTATGGCGTACACATCATGTCACACCGACTGATTACGAAGATTTTCCAATTTTCTCGGAGATGACAATTGTATTATATAATCGTCTGTGGTATAGCTTTTTAACCAGTATTTTAGCAAGCATGTAGTGACGGCAGTGCTGTTGTAAACCTTTTATTCTCCCTCTTCCTGATACTTTATGCTGGTATACCGGCTAAATGAAGCACTCACTGGCCAGGCTTGTGACCCGCGTGTCTCTGTCACGAGAGAGGCGGTCGTTGGAAGAGACTGATGTGAAACGCGCAGCCTCGAAACAATCCAGCCTGCCAAAAACGTAGCTATACAAGCCTCGAGAACTGAGACACTCAGTCAAGAGCAAGGATATAATTATGCTCGATCGGACCTACGAAGGCCCTACGTACTATCAGGAAGCCATCTAAGAAAGCAGGAAAACATTGACACGTGATCCATGGTATGGTGTCATCTCGGTTGTTATAAGCGTTGAGCTACTGTCTTTAATACGTTTCTTGAGCAAAGAATTTGACCATCACGTCTCATTACAGTTGCTTTCACGGTCTTCAGGCAGGAGCGCCAATCCTGCGCTATAGCTCGCTGCCACGGTCCATCTCATTCTCCGCCATTCTGCCTCTCTCGAAAGCACTGGCTGTGTAAGGGGCTACCATAATACAATTTCAGTCTTATATTATGTTCGTGGAAGTTTTGCAAGATCATTTTCATCTGTAAGGTAAGTTCTTCTAGCCTTGCCAATTGCCTTGATAAGGGACTTTTCAAGGAATAGTGGAGCCTATAAAGTTTCGTGCCACTGGACTAAAGTACTCTCTAAAAAAAAAATCGAGTGAAAATATTTACTCTTGAAGGAGTGAATACAAAAAAGAGTGAATTTAGAGTGATAATGGATTGAATTTTGAGTGAATATGTTCATTTTCACTCATTTTGGAGTGACCTCAGGGATCACTCGAAGATTTTGGAGTGATCCCTGAGGTCACTGTAAAACGAGTGAAAATGAACATTTTCACTCAAAATTCAATCCAATTTCACTCTAAATTCACTCTTTTTTGTATTCACTCCTTCAAGAGTGAATATTTTCACTCGATTTTTTTTAGAGAGTACGTAGTTTGTGTGTGTGTGTGTGTGTGTTTTGTGTATGTTTTTGTGTTTGTTTGTTTTTTGTTTTACTTTGGACATTCAATATTACGTTATGCGTGATCAATTTTTTTTTTTCCCCAATGCGTTGACATTCACACGACGCGGAAGCATATTTGCTACTTCGCTTGCGGGACAAAGTCTGTAGGGAATGAATACACAAAGCCAAGATGGTTAAATACTGTAGATAGACTCATAAATCATTCTGCCGTCTCATTCATCTGGTAGGTCCTGTAAAGCGGTAAGATTATTCAAAATGTTGACAAATCCCTGCCTTCGACCAAAAGTCTTGGCGTAGCTGGGCTGCATGCGTATACTGTGAGCAGGAAGGTGTGACGGAGAGACACCTCTCTCTGCTGTGAGATAGCAATGACACTGCACGAATGGAAGGTATTTTGGTATATTATGATTCTGTAAGAAACATAGGCACGATATAACTTCCGAAGTTTGATAAACGCAAAGAATTTATATGATCTTAATTGAAGTGACAGCCGTGTAACAGAGAGAAGAAAATAATCAACCTGATTTTATATTCTTTTATGCAGGGGATCATTATGTTTGATGGGTCGTCAACATGATTTGCTTTCATTTCATTTTTTTCTTTCATTTTCGTATCGTTGATTCTTCGAAGAATACAATTGATTGAGCACATAATCGTCAGACTGGGGGAAAGGTATTACACGTTACTACCTTTATATAGCGGTTAATCCTGCGCTGTAATACAGCACTTTCCTTTCTATATAGCACCAGGTTTTCATTGTGAACATATATAGGTTTACCAGATAGTATGCCCATATTTTGGAGATATTGAGGAGGCTGTAAGTGTACAGAGATTCATAGAAAAGCACATTTCACGTTATGAACATGTAGAGTAAAAACACTTTAAAGTCATGCTTCAGTTTGCACATTCATGACCATGATGACCGGTGATTGTGTCTGTGTTATGTTGACTGCCGCCACACGAGATATAAGACAGACGGTGCACGAAAAAACAAACACCCACCCACTCAATAAAAATGGCTAACCTTGAACTTTACTTTATAGCCGAAAAAAAAAAGACAAACATATTTTAATAATATATACCCGTTCTGGTAAGATGATGAATTTTATACAGTTATAAGACACTATAATACCATCCGTTATACGCGCGATCTTACACTCGAACCCTTTGATGCGATGTAAAAACTGTAAAGTTCACAACCAAGAGTTGTGATATTGGGAAAAAAAGAAAAAGTTGCCATTTCCATCTTCATGCAAGGACGCACGAATAGCGCAAAGACGATAGGTATAATGATTATACTGCAGTAGCCACGCCCTTATAGTATTCCTTCTTTGTTCTTGAACAGTAATGCAGGTGCAAAGTGTTGTTCAAATGCGGGGGGAGGCGTCGCTAGCACGAGCATTGAAGCTATAGTACTGTTGAAAGAAATGGGTGAATTGGTCCATAAGTGGAACAAAATTGCTTTCTATAGACTTGTAATTCACATTCAAGCATCATCAGGACTCTATTCATGCTGTCATATTGACATAGTAATATACAAAGTTGTATATCCATGTGGGATATACACTGTTACTGCACTTATGACTTGTTGATTACAAGCATATTAATGATCTTGGATGTCTGCTTTCTTTCATTGCGCTGATGAGGAACGGTTTCGTTTTTGCACCCATACAGGCATATATATCATATATATATATATATATATTTATATCATATATATATATATCATATCATATATATATATATATATATATATATATATATATATACATTTTTATACATTTATCACGGTATATGATGGTATTGATACCATGAAAGCTGCTACAGAACGTCGCGTGCTAGAAGAATGGCGTTCCTCGCACAGATTGTGTAGAAGGAACAAGGGTTTTCCCGGCTGCCGATCTTATGGACTCCTTCAAAGAAAGAAAGAAAAAAAAGCTTGAAATATTGAGGAGTAGACACTCTTTTTTTCAAGAGCATATCCTTGTAATTTTCACCCTATATCTCTAGATTACGAGTGTTATGGTTTAATTTAGAAAATAGAGTCGAGTCAACTCGATATATTAGTAATCTCCATTGCTGTATAGAGTTTTCAAGGTTCTGTCTATGATTGCTCGAGCATGAGTCTTTCATGATGAGTGTATCTGGCTCACAATGTACACACCAGTGAAGAATATGAAGGCAACCGTACACCATAGCATGTCCCGACAAAATTCCTCCGAATGTATTTGCGCTAGATTCCATGGTAAACAATGCTTATGATACTGAAAAATGGCCTTATTTTTATCGAGGGTATACCGCATATGCAGTCTCTCCGTTGTTATACTAGCACTGCTCTATAAACCAGACAACCTTTTTATCGCAACATCGTTACCAGGATTAGTAATACACCCGCGACATCACGGGGCATTTTTCTCCGGGGATTTAGGACCATAAAATGCACCGGGAAGGATTCGAACTCGAGATTTTCAGTTTTAAAGACCACATCCTTGTCCGCTATAGGGTTCCCTTACGGTACTCTCACTGTATGGCAAAGGTTCAGCTGGGGGAAAAAAAGTCTCGTACACTCCCTTTACTTGGTATGCAAGGTATTCATACATGAATGGAACGTCTTTTATTTCTAAGTACACAAGGTTCACACCTTCAGTATTATCCGCGTTTCACCTGCACGGCTCCTGACATAATATCATTCTAAACGTTTGTCTCTAGCTTTATTATTGTTTCGTTTTATTTCATTTCTGTAATTTCATTTCCAACAATTGAAATTATAACATTTGCATGCATAAATGATGATACAACAATGTAATGAAAAACAAACTGAGGTACAATGTTCATATCAATGGCGTGGATTCCACGGGAAAGGGGATTCTATAGACAGCCTCGGGGTGGATAATAATACATACATACATACATTCATACAATTTCCACAGCGGCATTTTCCATTCTCATGATTAATTAATGCTCAAGGCGCTTTTACACCAAAGCAAAAAGACCAAAAAATACATATACCATAAAAGAAAAAGAAGATGTAAAAGAAGACATGAAAGTCTGTCTTCAAAACGCACTGTCAAACAAAATGATTTTAGGGTACTCCTAAAAGACATTATGAAACTTGAATCTTTCACCTCACGTGGAAGTTAATTCCAAAGTGTGGGTCCAGCGTGAGCGAAAGCTCGTTCTCCCCAAGATTTCCTAGAGAGCGGAATAATCTTTATGTATAACGTGAGACCAGAAGTTGAGGATCGAAAAGTTCGTGCAGGTTGGTACTGACGAAACAAACACACATTGAATACCACGTGTCCTCACTATACCGATGGTTTCCCTCACATGCAGCTTAAAGGGGACCTCCAGATGATTTTCAGACTTTTACATCTGAACAACTATAAATCAGCTAAACTGAGTACAGAGTTTCAGAATTTATAGTGATTGGGATGAGGAATGAGAATGTTTTCAAAATTTATAACAAATTGCAATGAGCAAGGATGATGACATGGCAGCCTCACCATAAGAATGCATGAGTTGGGGCTCACGGAAGCAGAACTAAAGAAAAAGGCATGCAAAGATTCTTCACAGGTGAACTTGTTGAGCAAGTGGTATTGCAATGGAATTGCACTGCAAACATTTCTGAAATATATGAGGCTCTGATGTCATCAACACTGTTCAGTGTAATTTGTTTGAGATTTTCAATTTATTGGTTTCTCTGCTCAAGGACCACAACAAATTCCAAGAATCTGTACATGGAGCTGTTGATTTATGTACTACATGATGTGAGATTATGAAAATCGTCCGGAATGTCCCTTTAAGTCCTACACATCCCCATAAAAGCCAAATGAGGATGCTTTGCTATCAAAGTCTCTCAGCTTTTAAATAGTTCTCCTTGTTTTTGAGGCTACAGTGTTGAAGGAAGAATGATGTTGATATTGTATAAGATATACGAGAAAAAAAAAATCACTGTCTTTATAATCTTAGTAAACCAACTTGTTTCACCCCAGTCCTGAAAATCGAACAGGGGGAGTTTTCAGCTCTAGTAACTTCACTCAACACTACTTTTTGTCTTTAACCTGCTTTCTGAATCCATTGGCCGACAAAAATGGGTGTGATAGAAGAAAAAGCGTGTCTAGACTCCAAATGAGAAGTATTTTGTAAAGGCACCCACCCTCGATCATCAGCCACATCTATTCTTTTATATATATATTTCCACATTTATCTTATCAGGGGTGTATCCAGGATTTTTTCTGGGGGGTCGTAATCACAATTTTTTGACCTTTACCTTTGCGAGGGAGCGGAGCGACCGAGCGGGGGAAGGGTGTGGGAGGGGGGTGTCCCCCCTCCCACGGTAGAGAGTTTTTGAATTTTATATCTTAAAATGGGGCCATTTGGCGCATACAAAAGTGACTTATTTTCCTGTTATATGTAGGGTAAAAAGCCCTCGAAAAACAAACGTGTCTTTTACAAAAAGTGCGTGGACCTTTTGAAAATTGGGGGGGGGGGGGGGGGGGTCGTACGACCCTCCCGACTCTCCCCCCCCCCCCCCCCCTCTTGCATACACCCATGCTTATAGTATTTTTGACAAGACAAAGTGATGGCTGGGACTGCCCCCTCCCACTTTAAAAAAAAAAAATCCTTTTCAACAGGTGCATAATATTCCAACCACTTGCCTTTCCTTCTCGGTCGTTGCCATTCTCCTGCGTGGAAGGAGTTCTGCGCAGATGCTGACGGACCATACAATGTCCTCACCTTTTCCGCGTCGATTCTTGCGACTCTCGTACGGCACTCGGCCCCTCCTACATTTTTTGCCTTGTTTGATGTGATTCCCTGTCAATCACTATAATATCGCCTTCAAGCGCATCAAAGGGGAAGTTCATTGCAGCTGATAGTTAGTCTGAAAAAAGGAGTCAAATTTTCTCAGCACAACACTGAAAAATTTGATCAAAATCGGATGAAACATAAGTAAGTTATGACATTTTGAAGGAAACAATCCTTGAATTCAAATTTGCAAATAGCGAAGAGATGATGTCATTCCCTCACAACTTCTACTTATACTTTGTACATACAAGTTTGACATTTCCAGTTTTTCATTTAAACACAATTACACCTCAGTCTCAAGTCCTGTTATCATGTCTGACTGATATTCTGAAGTATAGGAATATCATCATTTCACACTTCAATAACAGTTTTTGGAAAATTGTGAGGTGATGACATATAAGTTTAGCTCACTTATTTGCATTCACATCAACTGTACGAGAACTGTCCCACAGACATTAGCGAAACTTCACAATTTCACACCTTTCCTGATCTGTTTTTGATCAAATTTTCACTGTTGTACTTGCAAGAATTTGTAATTTCTTATCAGACTAACTTATAACTGGACTGTAATTCCACACGACATGATCGAAGTTGCATGTTCTGCTCTATAGTTTTTGCTCTAGACATCTCATCTGTCTGGTCTTTTTGTTGCTAGCTGCAAGCAAGGAGCTCCAGCAAAAAAGAAGACAAATAAGTTTGTACTCCTCCTTCCCTTTCTTTCTCTATCCCTCTATCCGTCTCGGGAGTATCTCTGCCTCTCTTGAATAGATTGGCCTGCATGTGCAGGCATACACAGTCATGATTTGTCATGACAAACGCCCTGCTTTGCGTCCGCCAACCGATAAACCGAGCAAGCAAATACTCGACAAGACACAATAACATAAGCCGCCACTTAGAATAAACCCTGCCCCAAGTATTTGTGTCTAAGGAGCTTAAAAAAAAATGGCGGGGGATTTTAGAATGCAATGGAAGCCTCACGCAACAGCAATGTTAGATTGTATGCCTTGTATTATTGACTTCATTGAAACCCGACAAACGGTTGCTACTAACAAAGATTCTGCGTCTTTAAAAGTTTTCGGTCACTGCTGCCGTAATCTGATTTCAATGGGATTTGGATCTGTGCGTCCGTTCACTTTTATCTTTTGGTTATGTTGGCGAAATTTACTCTGAATTGGTTCTTACTTGTCAAAGATTTTTTAAAATCAAGTTTGAACATGTCGATCTGCATGGACTTTTGTATTTTCAAACATTCTCTGACTCAAATTGATCCAGCTGTCAAATGTCAATCACAATAATAGTAACGAATGTACGTCAGATAGGACGTATAATAGCTGAGACGTAAAGTTGTCAGTAGAATGCGAAGTCCTGTATAAGAAACATTTTCATAATCTGGAAATCACCAACAAAATAATAATGATAATTTATGTAGTATGAAAATGAATATCATATAAATATATGTTTGTAATATCATGATAATTATGTGCATTAGTGTATATATATATATATATATTCATATATAATATGTATGTATATAATATAAATACTTATAATATTATGTGTAGTGTTTGGTTTTTTTTTTCAGGTTTTTCGTTGAATGACGATACAGTCGATGACAGTTTCTGATTGATGCGCCTATATACAAAGAATGTTGATTACGCAATATCGCTTAATAAATTGCTTCGGACAAAACCAAGAAATGATTGAGATCTTTCATAAATCACAATGTCATGACAAGGAGGAATAGGGATAGGATTATATACACCTTAGAAAGACTCGTTTTTACATAGATATTAAATCGCTGAATAACATACATGAATTCTAGACCTAAGAAAGACTCGTTTATGCACAGATATAAATTGCTGAAAAACAAAAAAGATTGTATAGACCTAAGAAAAAACTTGTGTTTACAGTGATATCAAATCGCTTAAAGGGGACCTCCGGATGATTTTCAGACTTTTACATTTGAACAACTATAAATTAGTTAAACTGAGTGCAGAGTTTCAGAATTTATAGAGATTGGGATGAGGGTTGAGAATCAAAATTTACAGCAAATTGCAATGAACAAGGATGATGACATGGCAGCCTCACCATAAGAATGTATGAGTTGGGGCTCAAGGAAGCAGAACAAAAGAAGAAGGCATGCATAGATTTTTCACAGTGAACCTGTTGAGCAAGTGGTATTGTAATGGAATAACACTGCTACATTTCTGAAATATATGAGGCTCTGATGTCATCAACACTGTTCAGTGTTTTACGTTTAAGATTTCAAATTCATTGGTTTCTCTGCTCAAGGACCACAATAAATTCCACGAATCTATGCATGGAGCTGTCGATTTATGTACTGCATGATGTGAAATTATGAAAATCGTCCGGAATGCCCCTTTAATAACATAGGATTTTAGATCTAAGAAAGACTCATTTTACATAGATATTAAATTGCTGAATAACATATTTATTTTGTATACTTGGGAGTTTTTCCGTCGTATCATGTGCTTCTCGTTCATTTTTTTTTTTTTTTTTTGGGGGGGGGGGGGGGTTGGGGAGATTGTTAAGTCCCGCTACCATTGAGAAATATTTCCATGCGAGAACTGGACAGTCATGAGAAGTTGACGACTAGCTTCCCGACATCAATAAGACGCCATAATGCTGAATGGAATACTATGCCATTCATAGCTGTCTTGATTAATTTTTGATAACAAACCGAGCGATTTCACGAAGTTTTTACTGACCTGTATGTTGGTATTCGTCGTGTCTATCCTTTCTTGCTTGTATTGCAATGTTGTACCATGCACTTGTAACGTTAACCATGCATGCACCATTCGATGTGTGACTGGGGGAGGGGTGATGGCAACGAATGGATAGACAAGAAGATTAGTACCTGATTAAATAATTCTGTAATCCTTCTTAATTTATTTCATCATCATAACCCTTGCATACGTGTATGTCTAATAGTGTTTGAGCGTAGGTGTGTTTGTATGTGTGTATATAGTCGAGGGTTTTATTTAACCAAAATACGTTCATCAAAGCGCATTATGCGTGTGCTCATGCATTACAACGACTATGTATAGCTTCTCTGTGGGGGACTAGTTAGGTGAGACGGGCAAACTCCGGGCATCCCGCCGTTCAAAAATATAAAAGCACGTTGCTACTGACCCTTTAACAAGAGCCAGTGTAGCGTGAAGCACTGATTTTGTATACACCTCACATTAATAGCGCGTGTTCCCTTCTGCCTGAACGTCAAATCTAAGACCCTCCCACGGTATACGACGTCTTGTAAAGACTCCAGGAAGTTGTAAAAGTCGGATGCATGCAGTGGTGAAAGCTTGTATAATATCCAGTGACTTAATGTTCATCCTACTTACGGCAGAAGAGAGTACCAGCATGTATAGTTCCCATTTTAAAGTGCTCTTCTGTATCGAATGTCGGCTGACGAGTGATGAACGCCAAAAGAGAGCAAAAC
This sequence comes from Diadema antillarum, assembly GCF_040938485.1. NCBI lineage: Eukaryota > Metazoa > Echinodermata > Echinoidea > Diadematoida > Diadematidae > Diadema > Diadema antillarum. The sequence goes on from NW_027271737.1 coordinate 523,406, forward strand.
GGGTATGTTAAGCTGGTAGGGAAATTAATTTGTGGACGCGGCGTTTGTACGTTTGGTCGACCATCTTCCAGTCTCGTAGAATCAACAGGCAGACTTTACGCCATTTTCTGTTTGTGACAGGTCGCACAGGACTTGGTGATAGTGACAACTAAGAGGGTTGTTTCGCCTAAGGTTAACGGTGTGAGTCTTTCTTTCTTGTTTTTCTCGACAGCTAAATAGTTGTCAATGCTGCTGCCGCCAAACTAAGTAACTTGTTCTACATTTTACCGTCATGGCGCCACACAGATAGGTCAGCTGCATCGGGTGGTCCGATGAGAGACGCAGTTCGTTAAATGCAGTCGTCTTCTTCTTCTTCTTCTTTTCCTCCCTCCGTTTATGTCGGAGACTGACGAGCGTGGGTCGCAGACAGGTCTTCAATCAGGATTGGACACCTTCCTAAAAATTGATATATCAATGGAGCAGAGTTGGAGAGATTAAGGTTCAATCGGTTAATGTGGAGTTTAAAGATAAAACGGAGGGAGTATTTACTCATCCCTGCGTGGGCTATACCTAGAAGCTCAGAGATCCGCAATGACTGCTCGTTGCAGAAGATGCACGTCTAAGAAAACTCGATGATAAGAGAGGCCAGGGACGGAAGGAAATTATAAGATATTATAACAACTCATAAGAATAATGTCAACAGGGAGCTTAAGCTCATCAAACATGGCTGGGATACGAAATAATGCATATATATTATATATATATATGTATATATATATATATGTATATATATGTATATGTATATATATATATTATATGTGTGTGTGTGTGTGTGTATGTGTGTGTATGTGTGTGTGTGTGTGTGTGTGTGTGTGTGTACTCGGAACTAGGAAAAAACAACACTCCAGATCGGAAGCTCCTTGAGCGAAATTTGGTGAGAGTGTTAAGATAGCCAAAATTAATAGGAAAACGAGAGTATTTGATCTGAAAAGCGTACTTGGGTACATTTTCCTGACGTCACCCTTTGCGGTACTTCAAGTTACAAAAAATGTTCTTGCTTTTAAAGCACTTTTCCACAGCAATAACCCATGGCTATACGATTTATGTGAAGAGAAAAACCAATAGATATGGTAGATATCGTTTACGGAATATAGGCCTATATGAAATTACACATGTTGTATATAGGATACTTTCAAACTTAGTGGCTTTCTCATAGTATACGATTCAGGTGAAATAGTCTCTTTTCCTTCTTTTTTTTTTAAATGTAAATCATATAAGTATCCCTTGAATCTTATTTTGATAATTACCGATATCTCTTAAATTCACCCCAATATTATTGGTATAGGAGTAATGCATGCATGCAATTCCATAAAAGTTGCATTCACAAACTCTTGAAATAATGCGCGCTCTTTTCTTTCTTTCTTCCACGGAAAAGATGGATAATCGTCATGGCAACTACACACGCCCCTTTGATGATGCATGCTGTAAAAAGGTTACAATTTGACGGAACCTTTGAAATAATACGTATTATTTCGTGGATTTGTGATGTTTACAAACTCTCAAGCTGGTCTCAATGCAGATATCATACGAATAAAAGCAGCGTCGATAAAACACTGTAAAATGCAAATAATTCTGGTCCCGCTCCCATTTCATCACCAAGTAGCCTATATTGTGGATAAAAAAGGCGTACAATAAAAGTCACTTTTGCATGCTATGGGGTAGATTTTTCCTGTAACATTTGGATAGCTTACACCGGCAATCACTATGATGACAAGTTTATGATACAGTGTATTATTGTCTGATTTCTATCGAATTAATCTCTCTGGGAAGTTACCTTTGCTTTGCTATGTGTGCTTATCTTGACAGCTGGTACAATCTACTTCAAAATGGTAATTATTGATTGTTATGTAGATTCAATCTGTTTATATAAACGTCCCCTCCGTTAAGATGTAGTGATTGATTGATTGTAATCGTCAAAGTGTTCACACTTAAATTTATCTCTAAAACGTTTACGCTGATACAAAACATTCGTGCCCAAAATCATAGTTCAGTTGACACTTGTAGGCCTACATTTTGTTTATTTTGTTTTGACAAACCAAGTTGATGTCAATAGATGCTTTTAGTCCTATATAATGGCATCATTCCCATACAAATTTTATGCGGATCCCACTGCGCTCATGTCGCTCATAGAATGAAAAGGTGCGGTGGCGAGTATATTCATTCTGTTACGCCCGAACAAAAGTTAGAGAATGCAGTAAATGCCTTGACGAGAAACAGATGAAATATGAACTTTGTGGTTAGCCAAGACGATAATATGTTTTATTAGAGTGCTTTGGCGTTGATGTTGTTGGTTCTTTTTTTTTTTTAGTTTTTTTTTTCAGTCGAGGACATTCGCGGGATGAGTGTGTGTGTGTGTGTGTGTGTGTGTGTGTGTGTGTGTATGTGCCAAAGTTATGCAGTTTTATTACTTTGTACAGTAACAACAGTTCGAACTACCGTCCTTAGGTATCAAAGGGCATTGGATATTGCAAAATAAAGTTGTGTGCAGACCTATTGAGGACCTATCCTTGCGTGACAGTCTCCACAGATCGTGACTCTTTGTGGGCAAGCAGCTTTACCGACGATCACCTTATGTTATGCCGAAGAAATAAGTGCGCGAGAGGCGTGCAGCCTTAGTAAGGCAAAACCAATGAGTATCTCCTTCGGAGAAAGACTGGTTTATGTATGCTTCAATGCACGCTTTGTATACGATCTGTGATTCCCTGTGTTGTTGCCCAGCGACTTTCCTACAGCGACTCTCCAATCCACAATCATCTTCTTTATCTTTTCCTGTTGTTTTCACGGCCTCCGCCACGAAGTGTCACCGGAGATATTTCGTTTTCGGTGCTGTCCGTCCGTCCTTCCGTGCGTCCGTGCGTCCATCCGTCCGTCCGTCTGTAATCGATGTTGTGGTCATCGTAACTTAATCACCGTTTTAGGTGTCCAAATGCAACTTGACACAATCATGTTTGTATGAGTGGCTGAAGGATGTGCCTAAATCAACCAGTGGGCGCATGTGCTCAACATCAAAGGTCAAAGGCCAATGTCAAATTCTTAAAATGTCACTATTTCTCCTGTATCTCTGCAATGTCTGAATGTATTTTCATGAAACTTTCATAGTGCATGAATGTATTACTAGGTAAAATTCTCTAGGAAAAGTTGTGACCCATGGAGTCAAAGGTCAAGTGAAAATGCTTAAACTTCATTTTCCCCTCCATATCTTTTAAATTACTCAAGGTATCTTTATAAAACTTAATAGGTCCTATCATGTACATTGTACTGCATGTTATACTGCCAGACAATGATTCTCTTTGGAAGATTTGGGTCATGGGTGTCAAAAGTCAAGGATCAAAGGTCAGGTTAAAATGCTGAAATTACACTCTTCAATACTGGAATTACGCTCCATGTACTTTCTCCATACCTTGGAAGTGACTCTATGCATATACGATTAATTAAAGTGGAATATAAATGCATTACCTCACAATGATTCTGTGGGGAAAGATTTGGGCAATTGGGGCCAAAGGTCAAGTGAAAATGTTGACATTTCACTATTTTTCACATGTTTTCAAAATAGCTCAAATCATTACTGTGAACATCGGTTAATGTAGATATTACCAGTTGGTGGTTAGTGGAAGAAAGTTGAGGATCATGTCAAGGGCCAAGGGTCAAAGGTCGAGTGAAAGTGCTAAAATCCCCAAATACAGTACTTAATTGCTCTTTGAAACAATAATATTTGTCATCCAAATGACTTTATTTGGTTCAAGGAATGTATAACCACTCAACACATTTCGAAAGGTGCCACCAAACGTTCAGACATGTCATTTCAATTTCTTGCTAAATCACAATGTCATGTGAAACGGTCGTCTCACATGCTCAAGATATGGACCTAAGGGCGAATTATTCGAGAGGGCGGAGGCATACCCGTCGCCATAGCGACATACCAAGTTTTACTTCGCTTTGTTTGGTGTTTTTTTTAATCACATGTACAACTTTGGGGTCTCTACAAACCAGATCGTACTATAACGAATCCGCCGTAAGACTTCATACTAATCAGGAATATTCACGTTCGTTAAAATGATACGACAGGCCTCATCCAGTCCTACAACCTACATCCTTCAAACAATAGTAGCAGTAAGAATGATGATAAAATAATGATAGTAATAATGATTGTATTATCATTATTACTACTATACTATCGTCTCTATCATCACAAGATGTTTTTTGGAGATCAATATCACGTGAAGTTCCATCCTGGAACCCAAGACTTTAGGTAGTACTTTCCTGAGGACTCTCGTCGTCCCGAGCAATGCCGCTTTTTGAAGTGTTGCACTCGGTCGGGCACACCCAGATCGTTCAAGTATTTAACGTCGTAGCTGCGTCGGTGTGGTTCTAAGTGCTCCGACTACAATAAGGTCCTGGTACTTTTCTGTCTTTTCTTTCTCCTTCTCGGCAACTCTCCTGTCTCCCAATATAGCAAAAGCAACGATTGTGCACGTCTTTCGAGCATTTTCTACAACGATGATATCCGTATTCGTAATTCGTAATCATTACGTGTCCACCGAAATAAAACCGTCGTCTGTTATTATACTAACTTCAAGTTATAATTTCTGATGCTATCTTAATCTGTTTCTGTGCATGCCAGCTTACAAAGAAAAAGAAGAAGAAGAAGAAGAGTAAGAAAAATACCCTTGATATCTTTTTCTTTTCCTTTTCCAGAATTAGCAGAGACTAACGGAGTCATCACCACTGTTTGGAGGAGTGTTCGTCATCGGCAATGGATGTCATCCAGAATATCACCATGGCAACCTTACTAACACCTCAACCTATTCAAGAGTCGGATGGTCTTGACCAATATGAGGTAAGCCATTTCCAAAAACATGATAATGTATACTAGTCAAAATCATGAGCGGAATCTTACACAATACAGTGAGAGGATGTAATATTCGCACCTCATCTGCCCAACACTGAAGTTACAACCATGACTATAGTTCTCTATACGGCATAGTTGTTGGTTTTACTCTGTGTTGATTCTGCGATTCACATGTTATTGTGGTGTGTATAAACAGTGTATGAAGAAATCCAATTACTTTGTGAGATCGCTTCATTTTCATTTCCTTTTTTTTCCCCCTGTATTATAGATATCGACGTTATTTCCTCTCCCTTCCTCTCTCTCTCTCTCTTCACTTTAAGCAATTTCACCTCTGACCATCGCGCCAGAAAGGTTCCAAGGAAAAAAAAAATACACGAATAAATTCGCCGCTTAAAGCGTTAGATAATGTTTTAACCATTACACTTGTGCTAGTATACACCCCTCAGAAAAAGAAGAGAGAGAGAAACACACACAGATATATATATATATATATATATATATATATATATATACATATATATATATATATATATATATATAGAGAGAGAGAGAGAGAGAGAGAGAGAGAGAGGGAAGGATAGAGAAAGTAAAATCCAGATTATATCGATGTCATGAGATGTATAGTGAACTGCATCGTCAAGGGCATCTTGTTAATACCTTTTTTTTTTTGCTTTATTCCCTTCGTTTCAGTACAGTTAAACAGCAAAACACATGCAGCAGTTGGCTGCGCATCTCCATTATTGATTGAATGACTGATTGATTCATTCATTTTATTCTTATTTTCAACAAAGAATATCAGCATAATGCAGAACATAGCATAAAGAAAAGTAATATGCACATTTTACATACATCGGAATGAAACACAATAAATTGAGAAGGGTGTGGATCTATGCTATGTATACTATAAGATTAAATGTTGGAAACGTTAAAAATGGAGGGGAAGCTAAAAAAAAAAAAACAGAGCTTGTAATATGCATTCCCCTCAAAACCATTATCAATATAAGGTACAAAAAAAAATGTAACCAAATAAAAATTGTAGTTACACAGGGAAACGTGACGGTGTATGTTCCCCGGGGACGCATGCATGCATGATGTGAAACAGATCGATTCGAAGCCACAGTTTTGTAAGAATGATACGTAAATGATATCGTTCCAACGACTCGTAAAGCAACAGATTAGTTAATTATATGAACTGATGTTCGTCGGACTTCTACCAATAAACATATTATCTTGATTATGTGACTGTGATGCCACGTGAATATTTGGCTTAGTTCTTTGTATTACTCTGTGTGTGTGTGTGGGGGGGGGGGGGGGGGGTGTCATGGTTTCAGAAGAGCATTTCCGCAATGGAAACGCACAAGATGACATTGTCATGGACTAAGGGGCTCCACGGTGCAGCTGCCGGTACGCTGTGAATGGACCATTTTTCGTGTGTCTCGTTCAAAGGTTTTCATCGACATAAACTAAATATTGTTCCTCCTTTTTTCAGAATGACTTCTCACAACAGAAATTTAGTTCAGCTGAAAATAGTCCAACATATGATTACGTTAGAACACTGTCAACCCCATCCTCATCCAGAGAAAGATGAAAAGGGAATGGTGAAATGATAAAACATGGCTTGATGAGCGTGGCACCTAAACAGCTCTCTTTATATTACTCTCTCGCTCTCCCTCTCTCCACTGTATTTTCTTCTATCATGCAGAAAATGCAAAGCAACAAGTTCTAATTGTGCTAGACATACTAGACGAGGGTTGTAAAACGTGTCTGCGTATTGTACATGGAGACATTTTTATTGACGTACTGACGACAATAATATCTGGCAGAAAAAGGCAGCCAGAGTATACGCATAAGACAAGTATGCATGTCCTTCTGCATAGCTCAACTCTAACCGCACTATAGAGCTAATTGAACAATAGTGTATTATCCCTCGGTTGCCTCTTTCGTTCTGTTTATATATTTATATATATATATATATATATATATATATATATATATATATATATATATATATAGTGCGTGAAAGTCGTACTTCATCACTTGATGGCTCATAGAGACATAGAATGGAAGAAACTTAGGCCGGAGGCAAATATCATTATAAGATGCCTGAAACTGCTTTTCTGGGAACTGAACAAGTACTTGCTCCCTAACTCAGGGCCCTGCTTGGTACCAGCGTCCATTTAACGAGGTTGTTTTTCATGCTTGGTTGTGGTAGGAAAACCAGAAGGCCCTCACGGCAAAAGCAGATCTCTCTATAAAATGTATTTATATATAATACATTATACCCACGTCTACTCTTCCAGTATTACAATACTGCCAACACTATAGCGAACATAAAACACGTTTGATCTTGAACCCTTTTGTACCAGAAATAGTGAACAGTATGTATAACGCTATGGAGTTTGTTTGTTTGCTTGTTTGTTAGTTTTTTTTTTCCTTTTTTTTTTTTAGTCAATCGGTACTCAAAGCACAAAAAGGGGGTATACGTAGCTCGTTTTCACCGCCCGGTAGAAAGAGTGACAGACCAACGTAGAGGCACTCATATAAAATGTATCTCCATTTACTGATTTAACTGCTAGTCAACGCTCCGCTCCAGGCAGTACAGATTATGAGTGTGTAAGACCATCATATTATCTCTCTATCAAATCAATAGAATGTACAGCAGCATGCATGGTTGCACATCAAGTACGTTCAGGTATAATTCAGTAATGAAATTTCGGCGCTGTTTGAAACTTCATCCTCTGATGACTTCCAGGGACGTTGACAGATCATAGAGAAACTTGTCATTGGTATATTATAAAGGTATTATGGGCTAACCATTATTTTCATGTCAGATTCTATGCTCGGGGCTCCATGTCGCAACGACGTTGGTTGGTGCGATCTACACACCTTTTTTTTTTCCAGTTGATAAGCATAGTGATTCCTTTTGATTTGAGTGCACCTGTTGGAGGGTATCGATTTTTTTTTTCAATTTCAGCCACACACTCACACCAACTTTTGTCTGATCATGGACCCTACCACAGGGTCCATGGTCTGATGCTGACTGATAAGGCCAATGAAAATTAGAAACGGAACAGGCTCTGAGCCCCACATTGACTCAAGAGCATCTGTTATCCTGGAGATGATGTACGCTTAAAATTCTATATACAATCTGTGCATAAAAGTAATGAACACGAATTCTACTAATAACGAAGGATGTCTATCATATTCATTTTGTCTATTTATCTTTTGTTCGCTGTGGGTTGAAAGATTCGAGGGTTATCCTCGACCATTCCTCACTCTTTGACATTGTTACTCCTGCAGGAGAAGAGGCATGGGATACGTGACGTCACACTGTCACATGTTTCCATTCAAACAAACATTATACGTCAGTCATCGGTATACTCCTGATTCCAGCACAGTTAACATTTTTTGTGCGCGTCTCATAACAGAGATTTTTGATAGGTCAGATAGTTTGTGTCCTGTTCTTTTGCCTTTAATCACAGAACATAGGCATTACAGCATTTGACTTAGGCCTATTGTAATATAAAAAACTGATATTTTGAAGAGTAGTATAGATTTAGACTGTAAGCATGATTAGTAGTGGTTTGCAGTTCATAAGAAGCAACCATGCGTTTCTAGCCAGCGGTCTGTCAACAGTAGCTGTAAATGAAGTTAACAAAAAGAAAAAAAGAAAAAAAACAAATAAAGAGGAAGCCCTATCTACAATTTGCCTCAAATTTCAGGGTTGGGTTGTGTCCTCAAATTAATTCAATTACCCATTGTTCATCTCTTCCTACTATTCTCAAAGCAACAATAAATCTTGATGCTGTGAATCAATTACAGGGGAAAAAAAAAGGTAATCTGACAAAGAACATCCTATTCAATCAATTTACTATAGGATTCGCATTCTCCCTCTCAAACTCAAGAGCAGAAAGAGAAATAAATAAATAAGAAAAGTTATAAACATTGTCTTGGTAGGACTCAAAAAGAAAAAAAGGTTTCAACAACATTCGAAAGCATACAGTGAGCGAGCAGTTCGCAATCCAAGAGAATTCCAACATAAGGGCCGGTGTATAACGATTATTGAATGTATTTTGAGCTAATGGATGCTTAGATGCTTAACAGATCCGTATTTAACTCGCATGGGTCTGCCTTGTTGAGCCAAAATCTAACCAGGGTATGGCTAATTATTCTCATTAGTGTATTGTGTCATCTTGATTAGAGTATATAGCATTTGTGATGACGAAATGTTTGCAAACATTAATTTGTTTTCCCTCCATTATATTACATGTGTATGATATGTTTGCTCATTTAAGTTTATCTTTAAAATATCAAAAAGTTGGTTACAGTAATTGTACTTCTTACCAAAAAAAAAAATGCAAGTGAAGTAGCATCAATGAAAAGTAATAATTAAACCATATTCTATTGTACTTAAATTTTTCGACGTGATGTAAAGGGCTTATGTCTCATTCAAACTTATTTAGAGAATTTAGAGAATTGTATTCAAACTTATTTAGAGAATGAAAATTGTATTTTGCTTCTTGTTTTACTCACAAAGGTCCCTTGGAAAAGGGAATATACACACAATCATAATCTCACAATATCATGTACAAGTTTTCTATGATGATTATACATAGACTCTGATCATTTTGCTTGCAGGACATCGTAAAACCAGGTGAAGAGACGAGACTGCGCCTCGTTTCTGCAGGCATCAACTACATCGCCATCGCCATCTCCATGTTCGGCATGGGATGCGTCATCTCCACCAAGGACTTCTCCCGAAAAGAGTTGCACCTTCCCCAGAGTGTCATGATCGGGCTCCTCCTCCAGTACGTCATTCAACCCCTGGTCGGCTACCTGCTCGCAGCCGGGCTCGGCATGAGCGTCTACGACGCTCTGGCCATGATCATCCTTTCTACCTCTCCTGTCTCGCCCTTCTGTGCCGTGCTTGTCTACTACGGTGACGGGTTCGTGATAGTGGGGTGAGTATTAAAGAAGAAATTCACCCAAAACATAAATGAACTTCAAAATAAAGAGAAAATTACAAGTGCTTCCCCTATATACAGAACGATTTAAGAATGACAAAAATCGGATTAGAAATGAGGAAGATATGATATTTTAAAATGTCACTTTTTTTTTGAAAACATTTCGTGACCAGTCCTTATACATATTTAAATGAGCGAGTTGATGATGCCATATTCTCACAATTTTTCATGTATATCAAATTCGAAAAAAAAAATAATTTTTAGCTAATACAAGTAAAAGCATGTTCTCATACCAAGATATATCAGACTTAACATTATTTTGTTCATTTTATTTTGGGTGGTTTTAAGAAATTCTTTAATTTTGTATAGCTGAAATATGAGATTATTGTCATTTCTGCATATGAAAAAATAAGAAATTGTGAGAGCATGACGTCATCAACTTGCTGATTTGAATATTCATAAGGACTGGTCAAGAAATGTTGCCCGAAAAAATAAAATGTGAAATTTCAAAATGTCATATCTTCCTATTTTCTCATCCGATTTTTTGTCATTTTTGTATCGTTCTGTGGAGAATATCTTCTCTATCTTTTTAATTCATTTATTTTTGAGGCGCATTTTCTCTTTAAAGCTTGAGCACAGTGCATGATGTATAGACCGGTGGTGTATATTTAGGGGATGGTGTGCGAGGGGTGGCGCTATAGTACGCTATAGTACGCTAATAATTGTAGCTGCATGTGCCAGGCCTAGGATAGCAGCACAATCTTTACCCAATTTCTTCAGCAAATTTGCATCGGCATTAAAGCAGCATGAATCAAATGTCAGATCTAACTTTTGCCTTATGTCGCAGTCAACAAAACCGTGACCTGTACATTTCTCTTTTTTTCTGTCGCTCTCTCTTTAGCTGTGAAGACTATGGGATACTTTTCAAAGGCGAAGGGGAGGGCAAGGGAGGAGAGCAGTGGATGGCAGGGCTTGTTGTTCACTCACAATTCTCATGCGTTTATAACGGATTATTTGCCCTTGCATTTTGTCAACTTTCCAAACTTCCGTTGAAAGCGGTGACTCAAACTTCGTATTGCGCTCGTATAAAGAAATCGGTATATTATGCTCTAACAAAGACCTATTCATCAATGCCCATTCACACGAAAAGCCTTCCCGATCCCCTTCGATTCACACGCTCATCAATGAATGGACAACCATGCGAAGCTTGTCAGACTGTCCTTCCCATGCACTATAAACACAAATTTCGTGTTTTTCATCTTCTTCGTCTCCCTCATGCATGGATAGCATGGATTTTGGAAAAACATCTTCGACACAATAGACGAGAAATAAATGAAAAGATAGTGAAGGTGAAATTTACTGAAGCCTTTATAAACCGAAAGTCGGTCAAATCACAGCAGCGACTCAGCGTCCGAATGAGCCAGATTGAGTATATTTATGACTGAACACTTAATGAGGAAAGTAAACCCGTTATACGTTATAAAATCATAATTACGCATCAAGCGCATTGCGCGATGACTTCTAACGTAATTTTGACGACGATGATGGATAATTTTATTTTAGCCTTTACCGAGGAACCAAAGCCATCAAATAATCACCATTTTCCTTCAATTTTTATGAAAGAGTCAAGTTTGTGATATGAAGTGTAACCGTACGACCTTCTCATTGAGGTAAATCATAATAAAATCTAATCTTCTCGAGAGACGAAACCTCAAAATTAATACACTTAGCTCGTAGAAGGGATAAGTAGAGCATTATACGAATTAGTCGCGTTTCTGGTGATTGAAGTACATTTGTATGATGCATTTCATTATCTGGGGTGGTAGCATTTGAATTTGCCATGGATTAGTAAACACTGACTTCGCAGGACTCAAACAGAAACTAGAAATGTCGCTATGGCGACTGGTATGCCTCCGCCATAATGCATGGTTCTCCTAGGGAAATAGTGAAATTTTGAGGAGTTGACCTTGACCTTTGACCCATGACCCCTATATTCCCTTGATAATCCCTGCCAATCAGTACATGTATATGTACCAAGTTCCATGAAGATACTTTGAACCATTCCCGAGATATGGAGAAAAAGTGAAATTTTAACGTTTTCACCTGACCTTTGACCTTTTGACCTTGAACTCATGACAGGACACTCTCTGGAATATCTTCATCTGGTAGTACATGTATACACTAAGTTTCAAGAAAATACCTTCTGGAATTGCATAGATATGGGGAAAACTCCAAGTGAAATGTTGAGCATTTGACCTTGACATTTTGACCTTGACCTCTTGCCGATTTAATTTGAAAACTACATAATTAATCACCCCTTCGAATGTCATCCTTTGATTAAGTTTGGTGAAATTTGCTTCATCCAGTCTTGAATAATTGCATAAACAGATACATTTTAGGATTTGACCCTCACTTTTGACCTTTAACCTCAGGCCGATTTCACTAAAAAAACTAAGCAAGTAATTGCCCCATAATAATATGTCATTCTTGGACAAAGTTTGGTGAAATTTGCTTCTTCCAGTCTTGAGTTATCGCGTAAACGGATACAATTTCACAATTTGACCTTGACCTTTGACCTCAGCCGACTTCACCCTAAATCTAATGAAGTAATTGCCCCATCATACTTCATACCTGGACCAAGTTTGGTAAAATTCCACTCAATATTACTCAAGTTATCGCGTAAACAAATGCGGACGGACGTACGTACGGACGGACGGACAACCCGAAATCATAATGCCTCCGGCACCCTTCGGGCGGAGGCATAAAAAGCTTCAACTTGCACTTCAAAAGAATACAGTAAGCTAGCGAGTTTTTTTTTTTTTTTTTTTTGCGCAATCCATAGAGTTCCAATATTTAGGACTTGTGTATATGAATATTGGCTAGATAAAAAGGTTCAAGCTTAGATTAACCATAATATTATCATTGAAATAAATTCAAATAAAGAATTGATTTAAGTTTGACACCGAAACAGATTTCAGGACAAAATCTATAATGACACAAGGCGAAAATGTTGAATTGAATTGACTTAATTTGATTTATTCATTCTCTATGATGTCACTTTATAATTCCTTATTTTCAGCAATATCATCAAACATTATAGTACTGCAAACCTTTAGTATTTCCTTCAGTTTCATTAATTTTTGTTACATGTCGATGAAAGGTTAATGTAGGCAGTTTCTGCCTAAATGATAATTTCCGTATAAAATATTTCGTCTTCAGGTGTTATTGCAGAATCCTTGTACACATTAAACTCTGGGAATTTGAGCACATGCGTCCACTAACAAAACGAAGTCTATGATTCATATTTTGTTATAAAAAACAAAAAAGCGTTCGTCAAACATGATATTACAATTGTTTCTGATTCCATTGTGCAATGCAGACTTTGCCTGGCCATGTTCTCCACCGCCCTTGCGATCGGGCTCATGCCCATGTACTTCTCGCTGTACTCGAGCACGTGGTCGGAGGATTACTACATCATCGCCACACCCCATGAAATCTTAGTCTACGAGATGCTCATCTTCGTCCCCACTGCATTTGGGGTCCTCTTCAAACGGTACGCCGGTTTGAAGAGGGGAAGGATCGTGGCAAAGGTGAGTCGCCTCAAGGCCGCCGCACACTACAGTATACGACTTTCGGTCGCACGACTGACAGACTTTGGATCCGAAATAAATCACAATAGTCTAAGAATAAACACGCTCGTTTATTTCAGATCCCAAGTCGCTTAGTCGTGCGACCGAAAGTCGTATAATGTGCTGTGGCCTATAGGTACAAAATTACGAGGACACCGCATGATGAAAGCATAATTATGTTGATGAGTTTTACTCTGTTGAATAGAGTCTTGAGTAGTTGTTTCATGATTGGAAAGCATCTCTCATGCTTACTTTGATCCATTCCGTCGACTTGTATCCTCATTATAACTGTGCTTATACTTTCAATTCTATATGTTGCTGCTGAAAGAAAATTGTGTCATCAGCGTGGAAGGGGACAGTGAATTTTACTTTTATGCTTATGAAACGCAGAAAATGAGTGGAAGGCTAGTAAAAGAATGATGACAGATTTGTTTTATGAACGATACTGTTCTTGTCTTGGAGGCGCTGTGGCATAGTGGATAAGACTCCCGACCCCCAAGCGGAGGAACCGAGTTCGATTCCCGCCAATACAGTGCTTACGTCCTTTGACAAGATGTTTTTACCCACTATGCCCCTCTCGACCTAGGTGTATAAATGGGTACCTGGCAACGCGGGGGTAATAATAACGGCAGGGCCCTCTGGTAGAGCAGTGGCAATACTGAAAAAGCTACTCTGGGTAAATAAGGCCTTATTATCGCCATTATTATTGTCCATGTAATCGAGAGCAAGAACAAACTAAATAAACACCTTAACATTCATGAATGCTTTTATTGTTCATATGGATCAATATTTCTTGATGTCATAATAAAAACTTCAATACTGTCAACGTTTTTCTTTTGAAGATCTGCAGCAGTTCATTCATCATCAGCGTCGTTCTCGTAGCCATCTTCAACGTCGTTGACCACCCGGACCACTATATCGGCGACTGGAGGCTCTGGTTAGGAGGCAGCCTCCTCCCGCTCATCGGCTTCCTTTGCGGATTCTTTCTTGCCTTCGTGTTGCAGCTGCCCTACGAGGCCTGCAGCGCCGTATCCTTAGCCGTCGGCACTCCCAACTGGACGATCGCCACTAGCCTCGCATGGCGCTTTTTCCTCAACGACGAGACCGCTTTGCACGAGGTGCTCACACTCGTCTCCATATTCGCCATCGCCATGCCCCTGGAAGGGTGCATCTGGTCCGTCATGTACCGCGCCATCGAGGAGTTCTTCCAGCGCATATATCCGAAGTGTTGCCACGGGGCAGAGGAAGATGAGGACGAAGTGAAGGTTGCGGGAGAAAGCAAACTGGGTGAACTGAAACTCGATGACGATCTAGACATCTCATAAATCAGGGAGAGATGATATCGTGCAACCGTCATTCAGCAATCAATATTTGGTGACCTGATATATCGACTGAAGCAGTGGACTTATCAACCTCTCTGACATGGTGCTCGTGAATGTGAATTATTATACTCTCAACTTCAGGTGTTGGTAATATGACTAACATTTACAGCAGATGTGGTTCAAATCACACGACACAAGTCGGCAATAAATGATTAATGGTGAAAAAGAGACTGAGAAACCGATATAAAAAGAGCGATGTTCTTGCGTTTGCGGTAAGTTGTGAAAGAATATTACTCCTGAGATTCTGTTTTTGTCAAAGATTGCAGAGCTACACTACAATCCTGCTGATAAAAGGGGAAAAAGTGTGTGTAAGGGGATGCTACCCCCACCAAAAATAGCAATTAAAATGGTTTCGTGCAAAAAATTTTCCTTTCGCCGTCTTTCTCCTCTTTTATTGTCAGTCCAGTTTATTCATTTATTCGTGCTTTCTGTGTCTTTTTCGGAAAGATATACCGCAATTCACTTCTTTAATCTATCATCTGCATTTCATTTATGACGAAATAAATGTTTTGTTTTCACTATGCTTGGCATTGTTTTTGGGCTATCACCTTGGCTGTATTTTGCTGTCCTTCCAGTAACAGATCACTGGTATAGAGAAAATAATGATGGACATTTTTTTTTTCCGTGTTCATGTGTTTGTAAATAATTGTTTACATGTTATTTGATCATGAGTGAGAAATTATTCTCCATGTATCTCATGTGAAAACTGTGGTATGTTTGATATGTTGAGAGGGAATGTAATAATTATACTATATACGAAGTTCTACTTCTTCATTATCACGACAAAAACCCTTAAGACGGTTGTCTCAGGTGGACAATGGTGGACAATATAAGCAAAATCGACATTTACTAAAACAACACGCTGCAATTTGGATGTGTCTTGCAGTGTATTGTAAATCGTGGGGCTGGCGTTTTCAGATCAAGGCTTGCCTCAAGGTCCGACTAAAGACAAGCTTTATTTCAGACAAATTACGAAAGGTTTTATAGCATCTCCATGTGAATAGAATGAAAGGCAGAATTTGTTTTTCGCTCCATTGCAGTGAAAGTCGCATTTGATGTTTACCATCGATTTGTGAAGTGTGTGTGCATCACATGGCTCTTTCAATCTATCACTGTCGGGGGTAATTCAGAGCTGTTAGTTTGACCTAAGTGGGTTTATACATGTAGGCCTACCTGGTTGTACCATTTAAGATGTGGGAGCAAGACAAATGCACCCTCCTGGCTGAACTGACCATTTATAGTGATGTACGCACTCAGATTGTACGTTTGCATTTCAAGATGCAGTTTCATAGAAGATCCCAGGGCAATTGCAATGACTTTATTCATTCATTAAAGACCTGTAGGCTAACAGGTCATGGTTCCTTTACGTGGAAAAGAGTATCGTCAACTATCTATACAGTTAATGTGTACTATTTGAATGTTTAATTTTGAATTCCGATAGATTAATTTATACGCGCCGTCAAAACAATGGTTGCAGTCAGTAAACTCGTGGGATTTTATGGGGCATTGTGTATATGCGTATGGGTACAGGTAATACGTACAGGTGTTTATTATCATGATTATCAGCTCTCATTGTATACGTAGGCCAACTCATGTGAGTGTCTATAATAGTGCATGCGTGTCTGAATTTGTGTAGTGTCTGTACTGGTCCGTCATTTTTGTCTTCCGCTGCGCGCATTCTTAATTCTTACGTTATGTGATTGCTTATGTGCAACTTAAGATGAATGTACTATAATATGCAATACCATGTAGATATTATCTGTGCGGATTTGCAAGGGTTCGGCATCATTTTGATGCAATGTCTTCCAGCTGTACAATCGTTGTTTGTTTGTTTTTCAAAGCTTTCCATATTGAAATAACTCGAGGCAGATGCAGTCTTGCGTATAATAATTGAAACAAAAATGAGATCTAGTTCTTCCCCACATTTCAATACCTTCAACTCCTGTGCCTCAATTAAGTCAATTCACCCTTCTCTTCTGGAAAATAAAGGTATTGTGTATATCATTTTTTATCATTATATGCCTTACTCTGTGGACTTGGGTCATCATTTGGAGAATAAATGTATTGTGGATATCGATATCTACGCATTGTTTGTCTGTTGTGTTCATGAGGTATATACAAACATTAATTTCTTGTGGACGGTAGCAGAGTTATATATATTCTAACAGAGAGGGTGCGATACGTTTGTTTACATGTTCTTACACCCGAAAGTCGCCGTAGCATGAAAACTGTTTTTAATTAATGCTACTTTGACAATAATATTCAGTGTTCAGTGTGTCGCCGTAAGTCGATGGTATTATCACTACACTGGAAATAATTCCCCTGGAATATCGATTCATTCGCGTTGATTCCCTGCTTTATGCCACCTAGAGTCACATGGAGTACTGTAAATTGAACCTCGCACAGGTTGTCGAACTCTCTCTCACTCTTTCTCTATATTCTCTAAGTCTCTCAGTGTCTGTCCGTCTGTGTGTGTGTGTGTGTGTGTGTGTGTGTGTGTGTGTGTCAGTGTGTCTCTTTCTCTCAACATCAGTCAAATAAATCAAACAGTCGATCAATCACTCCATATAGTGTCTCTCTATATACATCTGTTCATCTTTCATGAGGACATACAATTCAAGGGAATCGGATTGAACTGTGTCGCGGAGATTGCATCCATCCAGAATGAGTCATGTTAGTACACTAGAGATACCCCAGCCATCGTGCAATATCCAAAATTGCAACAATGGTGCATGCATCTAGTAACAGAATACACGCATATGCACCTATGCCCTATATGTTTCGACAAATTATAGGTACCTCGCAGATAAAAGCTTTTGGAATAAATATCTTTACGTGCGAGCAGGAAGAATTTGAGTGCCATAAAGGAATTGCTTATATAGATTTGGCTGAGATGGGGATTCAGATTTTAATTTTTTTGTGAGAAGTGAGAAACCTATTATAAGATATTGAAGAGCATACAATTCAAAGAGGAATTTAAAGTTTATAATAGATGATGAAAATCAGTTTTGAGATGGATGGCTGACATGCGCATTAGGGCCTACACATATACTTTTTTCTTTTCTCGCAAAATAATGATAATAAAAAACCCCGCTTGATTCGCCTCTTTCAGAAGGCAGGAGGAATAATATTACCCATAACATATTATGTCAGTGAAAAGTCGAGGAAATGTGCACTTTTTTCCACCAAAAAAAAAAAAAATGAAATTTTGTGAAATTATCTTTATACACTGTATTTTCCTTATATCGTTCTGCGCATGTGGCATAATACACTGTAGTAGTCTTCCAACCCAGCAATGACTGCGCAGATTGAACTTTTGAACGGATTGTCCAATTTCCTCCAAACTTGCACTGATTTGTTCTACTAATATTGCAGTAATCACTCAATCCACATGTAGGACCCTATATTGATTATGAAGGTGGACTTGTCCTTTAATTTAGTTGAGTTTATTAAAATTAATGCTGTATTATTGTTAACGTATACACTCAGATATTATTTTGTAATGTCTCTTTACGTTACTGTAACAAGAATCTGTTACGTACATTTTATTGCAAAATGATGTTGAACAAAAAGAATATACCACAGTATTTCAAACCGAACATACACGCAGTATATAGGAATAAAATTATATAACATAATGATAATATATAAATATACGGCTGAAAGAGGCATCATAAGGGAAGTTTTTCTGGGTTTTTTTCCCCTCCGTAGTCCTTGACTAGGAAAAGAATACATTCCCGTCTTTTTTCTCATATCCTTATTTTCTAACATTCTTCAATTCAGTAAAGAGCTTACTAAGAGAAATATTTGATTTCCCTTATGGTTTTGACTGCTTTTTTTTTTTTACCGAGCTCTGATTGGCCTGACGCTGCTCGACTATGCCAAAGTAGACTTTAGAGGGCGTTTTATCTGTGCTCTCAGCACTGTACCATCCATTCCACCTCCCTGCTAATACAAACTTGTACATTGTACAGTGTTGTAATAAGAGTCGTATTTTTTGGTCTGCTTAAAATAGGCCTAGGAGGGAGTGTGGATTTTTTATTTCTTATCTGAAAAAGAAAGAGAAAGAGAGAGATGTGTTTGTACAGTTTTCGGACTGAAAACCGCATTACATATATATATATATAGACCGCTATGCCACTGAGATAATACTTATGCTTTAAAAATAATACTAATAAATAAATAGAAAAAAACATGGGATATTTCAAATTACAACTTCAAGAATATTCCTCCTTATGGATCAAACAAGGCATCACTACAAAGGTTTTATTTTGCTCCAATCATGGACTTACCTGAAATGTTTAAAAGTGGCACTTACCTCATTTAGTGGTCACTTTTATTGATACAATGTGTGTATTGTATAGCAGATGTAACCTTGTGTGCACATCTAATTCAGAAACTGATTTAATTTACAGCAACCTAGCATTGCATCCTGGTTGACGAATGTGATTACTACTGTAAACATGGACATTTTTGCGCATTTTGCACAACCAGAAACTAGGGCGAGAATGCTTACCATATGTTCCAGAAGTCGGTGTCTTGATTCCGCAGAATTATCTTATCCAGCTGAGTGCAAAAAAATTAGTTGCGCGAAAATATCCACTTTTACAATAGCCTGTTCACTGGAGCATTTTGAGACATTATGTACCATTTTAGATTTTCATCACATACTGGTATATACACACACATACATCCCATTTTTATTGAATAGCCAGCCATTCAGGAAAGTTTGCCATGCATCAAATAAATTTTCCATGCCTCAGTAATAACTGATCGCATTATTGAAAAATTTGTACACGTGTATTTTTGGAAGAAGTTTGTACATTCTACAAAACAGATGATACATGTTATTTTGCATGCTGGTAGGAATAATGTGAATGTGGTAACTGTGCAAGCTAGTCTAAACCAACAAGGTGCAGCCAAGTGGATTTAACATCATACACGTAATTACCTTACGCACACAAAACCTCCAGACACATACCCGAGTATCATTCATATAATGTATTATTATACAGTATTATGTTTGCAGGCCCACAGATTTCACTGATTTTGTGGCACATACCAAGTTTGAATGCATAGCTGTAGGATTTTGATCATGTTTCTGATATTAGCTTTTGTTGCAATATTGCAGGAGAGAAGTTTTGTGACTGTCGGTTTGATGAACAGCATGTATTGTCAATATTAATTCCAATTCTAAGAACGATTGCTGTGACCATATGACTGATGCCGATAAGTATAAGTACAGCTGTAGTGGCATTTATAATCTTGCACACACACACACACACACACACACACACACACACACACACCACACACACAGATAGTACGAGCAGGAATTTGTATGCCCAGCTTACACTCAGTACCTCGACTCTTGTGTTGGAAAAATAGGTACATGTACTTGTTACTGCACACGCCATATATTTCGGCGAGTTTAAATTTTCGAGAATCGGGAATTCCCAATGATTTCACAAGTGGTTAAATTCGTGATCGTGGAGTCCTGTACTGAACGGAGAAGTGTACACACGTACGTTACATTCACATTGGGATCAGAGTCAATATTTTCACACGTCTTTCATTTCGCAAATAGCACCCGACTCACATATTCGCGAAAATAAAAACCTTGTAAAATATTTGGTGTATACAGTATATGGTACTGTATATGTGTAGTACAATGTAGTAGTACATCAGGGTTCGAAATTGGCGATGGTCCGCTGGCCATTGGCCACCCAAAATCATGTCGGACTAGCTAAAAATCATAAAATTCTGAAGTAACTAGTCCGTCTGGCTAGCCAAAATATTGCTTCAGTGTCAAAATTGATTCTAAGTAGTCCGCCTGGCTAGTTAAAAAAAAAAGTTAAGTGCGACCCCTGCACATGCAGTAGTAATGTCTAAACACGAACAAACGTGTGTGCGTGCACTCACATGCGTGCATACAGATACAGACACACAGACAGACAGACAGACAGACAGACACACACACACACACACACACACACACAGTCACACACACATAGTGGGCCACATTACCAGATTTGCACACAAAAGTTGCTGGCAAATCAGGAAAAGTGTAGCAGGAAACATTGAAAAAACACATCATAACAAACATCCAATTAAAGTACCAAAGCAGTATGAAAGTGGCCACAAAATGAGACCAATCAAAAGTTACAAGAACAGGTTCACTCACTCCTCAAGATTATTCAACACCAATGTGTGTCTTTCAATTCAAGTCGTCCTTCAGGGTCAAACACGAGCACTAGGTATGTTGACAAACAGATACAAATTATCAGAAAGACAAGCTCTGAAGTTATAATCACTCTTTAATTGACTTTAATGACCAGAGGCCATATCTTCTTTTGAACACTCAGACTGATAATGATGTCTGATGTTGGCAGTACTGCATACTGGACCAGTGCTGCCGTACAAGGTAATGGTTCAGAAGTGGTTGGGTATGTAGGAAGGAACTGTACGAATCAAGAGGACCATTGTGTTGGGTATGTCAACCCCTCCCTGACTGAACTTGAACACAATATGCACACAGTGTAACTCTGATACTGACAAGTACAAATGATAACTACAAAAGTGCAGTCACAATATGTAACAGATTTCATTGGAGTATTGCAGCATGGGCAATTGCAAATAATAAATATCACTTGGCAGCAGCCCAGCTAAACCCTCAATTCCAGAAAGTTGGTAATCACATCCACAGCCTACCGGCTGTATATGATTTGGTCTATGAGGCAATGCCTCAAGCAACACATTTGCTGTAAAAGAAAGATTCTATAAATTGTTTTAAAGCCAATCCTATACATTTACATCAACTTCATTCTTTCAGAATAGCCATAAGAACTCTGTGTCTCTCTCTCACAAGACCAACTAGCAAAGTAAGTAAATCACAGAATGGTCTCTAAATCTTTATATATTTATGAAACAAGTGGGTGTGGGAAACCTGTGTACAACAAATTTATCCACAAATCCTTGCTCACAATGCAAAGAGGATGAGGAAAGCCATCATAAGACAGAAGAGACCCATGGCTTCTGACAGGGCAAATCCCAGGATGGCGTATGTGAATAGCTGTTGCTTCAGAGATGGGTTGCGGGCATATCCAATGATCAAGCTGCCGAAGACAGTTCCAATACCAGCTCCTGATCCAGCCAGTCCTACAGTGGCAGCTCCAGCGCCGATGAACTTAGCGGCAGCTTCAACATCCCGCTGAGCAACAGAGGTCTGGAAGCCACGGCTGACGATCTACAGGGCAAGAAAAGGAAAACCAAGACACAAAATTATTTAGACACCTACTGAGCCACATCCTTGGTTAGATGTTTGTTATCCACAGATTTTTTTTTTTTTTTTATTGTAATGACACAACAGAGAAGATACTTTCAGAAGCAGCTTTGATATGTATGCTTGCATAATGGGATTTTATGGCCAGTAACATCTTCAGCCCTATTTGCCTCGAGAAAATAATACCTAGAGCAATTTCACTGACGCGACAATCTACTTAACCTGTTGAGGACGGACTGATTTTGGTACAACACGCATTTCCCATAGACACCTGCCTGAGTATACTTGGGACTCTTCCTCAACGGGTTAAAGGAGAATGAAAGCCAAGTATAAGAGTGGATTGTGAAATGCAGCAATACTAATAGAACACAACACTGAAGTTTGAAGAAAATTGTGTGAATACTTAAAATTTTGGTGCCATTATCTCTGGATGAGAAGACTACAGCATTTTGTGACGTCATGCATGGACAACGAAAATATAAAAAGAATTCCACAAATTTCACCACATGACGAAAATTACACATTCCCTTGAAATTATCTGAATCGTACCCACAAACAGAATTTCAAAATGTTTAAAAACAAAAATGTTTTAACTTGATATTGTACTATTTTGACTGACATAAAATAGATGGAAATTTAACCATGTGTATGATTTTTTCCTCGCTACAGTCCTACATACATAAATTTGTGTAGGTTTTCAACGCTTGAAGCCTATAGCCAATGAGCATGAGCGGCGCACACTCATATCTCGGTCTTTCAGAGGGCTTTCCTGACTGGTTGAAGGTGGTTAACTTTTTTCCTCTCTAAATTGTTTCTTACACTATCAGCCGATCACAAATGAATTGACAGAAGAAGTCTTTGGATTAATCTGTCAATCAAAATAGGGCAACATATTGGGTACACAAGGACACTCCTGTAAGAAAGGGGTGAAAATTGTTGAGAAAGAAAGAAGAAACATAAGGTGCACATTTAAACGTATTACGCGCCCATGAACTTCTCCTGAATATTAACTTACTTGACTAACAAGTGTCTCTGGAGTCTTCACAGAAGTTGCACTGCTAAGTCCTGCCACTCCACTGTATGAAGCTAGTGTCCTTTTTGAGCTGCAAAAGACATCAATCAATGATATTACGCATTTATGTGATATTCCAACCGAGTAGCACGTTTCTGTGATAAAATCATTCTTTTTCTAGAAACAGAAATGATAGCATTTTTATCTTTTTACTGAAAATTTACTGACGGAAATTCTTTGCATACGACCCTCTAACAAATTATCTATAGCGACCCCACAATGTACATACCTCAAATGTGAAAAAAACTCTAATCAAAAAGTACTAAAATCAACATTGCAAATTCAGTACCAGCGGGAAGTCCTGCAATCATCCTCACCAAAAGGAAATACACTTTATCCCCAAATTTGAACACCTCAATGAACCCATCTATTCTACTTACAATCCTCAGACAATAGTCGCAGGATCACACATGCACCATCCTCCCTATAACAAGTAAAATTCTTAGCTGCCAACAATCACACATTAAAATTTGGGTTTTTCAACAAACAAAAAAAAATGACAGAGATACTTATGTATATCACATGCACCCTCAATATGCAACATTAGTTTCCAATTTTAGGTTTTCCAACTTTGAACAAGACACAAAGTAATCAATTTCTCAGGCAGCCACCTGTACAATTGGAGAGGTTTGCCAGCTCTGTAAACATTTGTTGGATGGTTCTTACACAGGAATGTCAAATGACAAAACACTCAATGTCTCAGCACATGAACATCAATTTTCACATCACAAATTAAGTCAATATATGGCTGCAGATTAATTGATTCTTGAAGCAAATCCATATCCTGTGTTTACAGGATTGCTTTTTGATTTCACATTACAACAAATTTCAAGCAGTTTCCACGTCATAGGGCTATTAGCTTGTTCTGACAGCATATCATGTCATTAGGTTAAAAATTTACAAAACTCCAAAAGGAAGGGACCCCCCCCCCCCTCCCTGAACCCCACATCAAGATAAATACAACTGTAAGAACTATTTACTCCATATGGTAATTAATGTAGCAAGCTCAGCTGTCTGATCTCTCATTCACCTGCCCCCCCCCCAACCCATCCACAGTTGGGAGGTGGGCTTTATTGGAAAGATGATTGAGAGCCAGACAACACCACCTATGGTCAAGAGGAAAACACTCCTAATAAGGCATTTACCTGGCATCTGTGTTGTTACTTGTGGCTGCACTTAGTGGTCTGACAATTGCTCTTGAATTCCTTGCAACCTGGAGGGGAAAAAAACAACAACAAACAAGACCATAGAAATTCAATATATTATGTAAGTCATCTCTGAGCAGGCAACACTAACATCACAATTCATGCAATCAAATTGATGAATCATGGCCAAAGCTTGTCAATTCATTTTATGGAACACAGAACATCCCCCATTTTCCTAGGTGCCAGCAATTTTCACTTTACTCAGATTTAAACATATGACACTGTCATCTTGAAATCATTTTACATGTAAGTTAACAGCGGGCTGATCCACAAGGGGTTTTAGCATGTCACAGCCATATGCTACAATTTTGTCTATCCATTAAATAATGCAATATTTTAATCACGATGACATACATGATGACATGCTGAAAATAAGAAACATGGTGATATATGGAGTTCACTTATTGACTCATTCAAGAGGTGTTATAACTTTGATTGTGACTTTTGTTGGTGCTTTTACAACTATCAGGCCAGTATGAAGCTGCATCACATGTTAAAGGGGACCTCTGGATGATTTTCAGATTTTTACATTTGAACAACTATAAATTAGTTAAACTGAGTAACAGAGTTTCAGAATTTATAGTGATTGGGATGAGGAATGAGAATGTTTTCAAAATCTATAACAAATTGCAATGAACAAGGATGATGACATAGCAGCCTCACCATAAGAATGTATGAGTTGGGGCTCAAGGAAGCAGAACAAAAGAAGAAGGCATGCATAGATTTTTCACAGGTGAACTTGTTGAGCAAGCGGTATTGTAATGGAATTACACTGCTACATTTCTGAAATATATGAGGCTCTGGTGTCATCAACACTGTTCAGTGTAATTTGTTTAAGATTTTCAATTTATTGTTTTCTCTGCTCAAGGACCGCAATAAATTCCACGAATCTATACATGGAGCTGTTGATTTATGTACTACATGATGTGAAATTATGAAAATCGTCCGGAATGCCCCTTTAACACTGTGCTCATGAATTTGAAATATACGCATGTCGGGCATCCAAAGGACATGTTCAAAAACAATACAAATTTCCCAAATTTTCAAGAGGAACACTCTGAATGTACTATCATGCATCAGTGTTGCAGTTACTGGTAAGAAGTGTTGTGCTGATGTATGCATCAAATTGCAGATGAAGAATAGATACTACCTATGGAATAACTGAATTCATTTCACAACCACCAAGAACCATTTTGCTGATAATTGTTCACTTGTTTGTCTGTCACCCACTAAACCTGTGAACACAAATTTGTGCTTGGATGTGGATTTCTTTTACTATTCATTTTTTTTTAAATAGTCATCTAGATCCAAACATTTTTTGGACATTTCCTTTGATTTCTTCTGATTCCCATGACCCATTTTCAGCATTCCATCAGAAGTCCTCTTATCTATCTACATGACTGGAAACATAAACTAGAGGTCTAGATAGGTCTACATGGAAAGAGAAAGGTTTAACAACATATCTTTACATCAATTCTATATTTGATGTGGGTACTGCCAATCTGCTACAGAATGAGTGGGTTCTTCAGTACTTGGGTTCCCAATATTTGCTTTTTAAGTAAACATGCTGTAGAAAACCTTCGTGCACAAACATTGTAGAGTAAAACCACCAGTTTTCAGAAACTTAAGCTTTTCTGCAATATTTATTAACTCAAATTAATTCATACAAAATTATATTAACAACAATGTACGTTAAATATATCAAACTACTTTTTCTCGATATTGATTATGTTAAATACATCATAAAATTTCACAAAATCCCCAAATATTATCACCTTGATAATTCCCCAGAATTCGTCCGGCCTCTCCAGAATTCGGACGCGCGCTATGCGCGTTTAATGTTAATGCGTGTACAAGTCTGCTGAAAAATGCGCTGTGCCACACCTTGTTGGCGCAAGGTTGCATCGTAGACATTGTGGCGCCCATCGGTGGTGTCCGAATTCTGGTGAGTCGGCACTTGCTTTGAACCCCTGTACATTTGGTCACTGCATCGGCATGTATGGAGATTTTCTTTTTCTTTCGTGTTTTTGAGGATACCATCACACTCTGAGCTTGCGATAGGCGAAAAATCTTGCAAGAGATCGGCATATTTCTCAATTTTTAGTTCTTTTTCAGCAACCCAAATTCTTAACACGGGACTTAATTCATCCCCGCTTCGGAAAAGTTGCGCCAATTCTGCGTTTTTGATGGTGAAATTCGTGATTTTAGATGGATTTTTGGAGGTGACCAAGGCACTTTCCTGTTGTGAAAAACAGTGCCAGTGTGTGAAACAATGCGATATGCGTGTGTCGAGAATTTGGTGGCTTGTGATAAGTGATAGGTGTCCGGATTCTGGAGGCTGGCCGGGGATGGCCCAAAACTTGGTTTTATTCTAATTGAAAAAATCCTGCTTTTGTTACAGTCTGCGCTCTCCATGCAGTTTCCAGAGTGCTTAGTTTATTTTCTCATTAACTTCTCTGAATTCTATCAAGGCAGTTAATATGTCTTGATCTCAGCGAGAAATATTTAAGGCATTGCATCATTTTTCGGGGGGGGGGGGGCACTACATGACCAAATACAGCTGTGAAAATAGAACACATCACATCACATCCAACATCACCTTGAAAAATCATGTTTGCACACAATACAAAATGTTTCATCTATGATTTAGCACCACTCTATTCATCACATCACGCATTAAATGTTTTACACATAGAACCTAGTCTTGATTTTACACGACTGCATCAGAGCATGCACCGGCCTAACGCGTTGTCGTCACTTTACTGCAGGAGGCCGAGGGAACGCAAGTCTCTTCTCGCGATCGCTTGCCATGAGTGCAGTGTGGTGACCGATGTGCGCTGCATGTAAGCCCTATGCCTAACGTTTAGGTACTAACGTTACATGTTACTGTTGGTTCGAAGGATGGGATGCATGTGTGGTGCCATCTTGGACATCCTCACGTACCACCAGAATTCGCAAATACACTACACGAATATTACATTTTGAAACAGAGAATACGAAAATACTTACAAGAGCTTGTGAAGCAGATGAACAGATTCTTGCACAGCTATACATTTTGATAGTATTTGGTCGGCAGACAGGCCAAGAACTTGTGGAAACTGGAAAAGGACGAAAAGAGGTATGCAAAACGAAATCGTTGGAAATAGCTATCATAAAATCGCTCCGATTTCATGAACTACGTTAGAAAATGTGTTCTCTGATATATATATGTCCTGTCTAATAGAAATTCATGAAGAAATATAGATGCTAGCGGCAGGATTGGAAAGATTTTGGTGGATTATCTAGGTCTCTGTAAAACTCACCTGAGGACTACCGGCGTTCCTGGGTAACTACGCATGCGCATGACCTTTACCCAGCCGATATCATTAATATCGATATCCGTCGAAGAGGCCGAGCTTAGTTTGCGTTCAAGGAAACAAGAATTTATTGTCTAGTATTCAAACGTGGTAAACTGCAGTTATCGCAAGGTTTAGGTTCATAGGTGAATATCACTCACTTCCAAGCGACAGAAAGTAAATTTTCATCCGATCTACATCATTTTCTTTTGAAATTTAGCATTATAGCCTTCATTGCAATATTATCTCATCTATTGTGCGTTGTAAGTCTGCAAGAATCTTCAGTCTATTGAAGGAGGCAGACTTAATCAGAAGAAGAAGAAGAAGAAGAAGTGCGAACAATAAAATTCATTGAATGTCACGGCATGGTTTCATCATATTCAGTCACCGAAGCTTTAATAAGTCAAATTCTGATTTGCTGATTTAGTACCTTTTTTATTGTGTGAGTCAGGGAAGACAGTGTGCAGACAAACGTTAATCACAAAACAAACTACATAAGAACTCTTTGATAGCTGTTGTCAAGTGACTGCATATACCATGCTATTCAGGGCATATAAAAAAGTAATCTAACTTTGGAGGGCTCAATTTTATAATCATCAACTATGGAGAGTGCAATTTTAATTGTGAGGAAAGGGAAACTCTTCCTCTTTCCATTGATAGGTCCTACCTAATTATGCTGACAAATGTCATGCATGACTGAGCACATGAACTTTAAAGACAACAATGACAAATTGCACTTTTTCCAAGTTTGCGTGTTATTGTGAAGGAACAATGCATATCTCACTGCATGGATGAGATCTGTCAATATAAGTGGCCAAATAGGCCAGCCTGTACGAATGCAGGTTTGTGTTTAGGGTTTGTGTTTAGGGTTTATCCTAACATTTTATGGTCCAACCTTCAACATGGCCACCCGTCCAATAACTTGGTCACTCCCACAGAGGCCAACCCACACAGACATTTTCTCTGTTCATATTTAACACACAGCTTGCAGCGACAAACCATGGCTTAATAGGAAGAGAGAAAAATGGATAATGGAAGGACCAAGTTATCGACAACGTGGCCATGTTGAAGGTTATAATGACAAGGGACGGATCCAGGAATTCCGAAAAGGGGGCCCGGGGCGCCAAAAATATTTCTGGTGCCACTTCCAGGTTTCATCGGCTGACAACCAAACCAAACCAAACCAAACCAAACCAAACCAAACCAAACCAAACCAAACCAAACCAAACCAAACCAAACCAAACCAAACCAAACCAAACCAAACCAAACCAAACCAAACCAAACCAAACCAAACCAAACCAAACCAAACCAAACCAAACCAAACCAAACCAAACCAAACCAAACCAAACCAAACCAAACCAAACCAAACCAAATTGAAAAAACAAAACAAACCCTTCCGCGTGCAATTTTTCCGTTTCTCGTGCTTCTTCCTTGTGTATATCATCGGCTGACAAGCACAATGGTATCTTCAAAAATTAGAGGGGGGAGGGGTGCCCGCGCCCCTTTCATCTTTTTTATTTCTTTTGTTTAAACAAAACAAAAAATTAAGTAGGGGCGTGCGTCCCCCCCCCCCCCCTGATCCGCTTATGATGACCAATAATTATCATAATTATTATCATCATTTCTGGCAGGAAAAGTAGACGTCATCATAACGTTTTCATAAAGTTTTATGATTTGATTATTTAATTTCAAACAGAAAGAATTAAGAACTTTGCAGAATAAACTGATAAAAACATGCACTCACCAACAAACATACCGCAACCAGACAACGTGTTGATTACTTGATGAGCACCTTCCCATGTATGCCAAGGATTTATTTTGTTTGTTTGTTTTGTTTTCATTTTCCATCTGACAAAATGGCTGGATAAGTATTAAACGAGGAAGACATTTTTATTATCATACAAACTACACAACAACCAAATGGAAACTCAACCAAATTCATACATATAATTTTCTCTATACATACATATTATATCTATAAATAATCAAAATGAATTCGCAAAGAACAGAACAACACTTACCGTTCTCTTGCAGAATAAACTGATAAAAACATGCACTCACCAACAAACATACCGCAACCAGACAACGTGTTGATTACTTGATGAGCACCTTCCCATGTATGCCAAGGATTTATTTTGTTTGTTTGTTTTGTTTTCATTTTCCATCTGACAAAATGGCTGGATAAGTATTAAACGAGGAAGACATTTTTATTATCATACAAACTACACAACAACCAAATGGAAACTCAACCAAATTCATACATATAATTTTCTCTATACATACATATTATATCTATAAATAATCAAAATGAATTCGCAAAGAACAGAACAGCACTTACCGTTCTCTTCTTAACAATTTTATGAGTCTTAGGGAAATTCGCATATATTTACTCATGAAAATGTGCAGCCTCATAGTGTGCAGAAGGGACTTGGCAAGTCTGTTCTTTATGCTTCAAGAGCATTGATATCAGCCTCAACATAAACTTGAAAGTTATGAGGAAGAAAAGGAATTACATTGAATTTGTCACCTCACAGTATATCTTTTATGTTATATACAGGTATTTTGCTATTGATGGCTTTTTCCTTTCAGAACAAAATTTTAAAGACTGTTGAATTCCCTATCCAAAGTCCTCGGAGTATATTGTAACTTGGTCCAGTGAGTTTCATAGACTTGAATAAATACGATGGACATCCATTCCTAGAATTAGCTTGCCTCTATAATCTTCTGTGTGTGTTTTTTTTTTTTCACTAGAAAGGTTGAAAATAATATACTCCTGTATATAAGCCTTGATTTAACGGTTGCGATGCGGAGTTAAATAAGAAAAAAAACAGTTTGACTAAGTTATTCAGTACGTTTTTAGCCCATTTCGAGATAAAAGTAGTCAATGTTAAACAGAAGAAATATAATGAACAAACTAACAAGTAAGCGTTGCAACCTTATGCGGTATATTATTCGGGAGACTAATGGGTGATTACACTTTACACTGCGAAAATAGTTATTCCTTGTCAACGCCTTGAAAGAGGCTATACTCAACCGAATGCTTGACATTCTATTACAAGGGCACGTAACCAGTTTGAATGAAGTCATTCGCAATGTGGAATTCAACGCTGAGAATGATTTGCGGATTTTCTTTCTCTCTTGATGTTGTTGTTTTTTAAATCATAAAGATGTGAGAATCTCCCTGCTTTCATCAAGAAAAAGAAAAAGAAAACACATACCATAAAAGTTGTGAGTTTGGGGTAACGATGCTACAAATCTTACTGCTATGTGGAGCTCTCATAACAGTCACTATAATAGCCAAAAATGGTAATGAATAAATGAATAAGATTAAAATGTGGTGAGAATGATCGCTGCATTACTTTAATATGTGAGCCTTAAATGTCATAATCCTTGTTCAGTGTAATTTGTTTATAGGCGTTGTTTTTTCTTCTTCAGAGTATTGGTTTATCTGCTCAAGGACCACGATTTTCGCAAATCTATAGGCCTACATGGCACTTATATCGATTTATGCACCACATGAGTATTACATGTATATGAAACTATGAAAATTGTCTGGGGTCCCCCTTTAAAGTGTGCTCACAATATAACCGCTCTTATACCACACAGCAACTCTCTCTTGAAAGCCTGTGCACACAACAAAGGTGCTGTTATGGGTTAATTACACTAAATCTGATGTCAATTCTTTCAATGAACCAAATGGATTTTGCAGTTTTAGGGGTATTGAACATAAACCTATATCCCCTTGGATTGGTGCTCAAACAGCTTTAAAAATACACGAAAAAAGTGTCAGGATATTTTGTCAGTGTACAGGAGGGAATCAAAACGACAAGCTCAATGCACCAGAAATTACATGCTTCACAGCCCCTCCCCCCCCAAAAAAAAAAAAAAACACCAAAATAATAATAATAATAATAATAATAATAATAATAATAATAATAATGGTAATAATAATGATAATAATAATAATGATAATAATAATAATAATAATAATGATAACGATATAATTATAAGTAAAAATGTGACTTGTGAAACTCACATTTTGTCTTCAGAGATGTACCGTGTGCTCAAGTATGCGGGACTCGACGGAGACATTCTCATTTACACAGAAGTTGTAGTCAATACTGGTAAGCTATAATACCCCTGTCAAATTATGTAGCTCAAAACCATTTAATATTGTTAAATAGTCACCTACTACATTGTATTTTTATAATAGGCGTCACCTTTTGTTGATTTGTATTATATCTTTGAGATAGTTTATAAATGTAGACGATAGAGATATATTACAAATAGAGAAAATGAGACTAAAACGGAAAGAGAAAGAGAAATTGTTGGCATGATGGTAGGTTCCCTGCAAGAGAATCCCATCCTAATGATACGGCAGGCCTACAGACATAAAACCCACATCAACACACAACAAACATCAACATGCGCACACAGCTCACACACATACAAATTCCGCCTGAAACAAACAACTAACGATAGTCGGTCTGCCATTGTGAAAAAAATGATATTCTTTTTGCAGTGGCAGATATAGGGGGGGGGGGGGGAGCGCACCAGGCGCCCCCCTTTTTTTTTTTGCTAAAACAAAAGAATAAAAAAAAAATAGGGAGGGGGTGCGTGCGCCCCCATTATACTAAAGGCGCCCCGCTTTACGGAATGCCAGGATCGGCCCCTGTTTTTGGACTACTTTTCAGAAGCAAAAAGTCGGTTCATTGCACCGATGTGTGTGCAAAAGCATCATAAAAAATAGGTTTGTTTGGTTTTATCTTGCTCTTTGTTTTTGTTTTTTGTTTATGTTTTTGTTTTTTTTTTTTTGGTTTTGGGGGTCCTTGAACCAGTTGAGTTCAACCCGTATACATTAGGTCAAAGTCATGGACTTCAATAACCAACCGCTGCATTACCATAATGCTTGAAAATTGCCTGCGCGATCGATGCGCAATGCATTTTTGGTGTGGGGGTATTAAAGTGTCTGGGGAAGATTGCATAATATATCGTATTGCATATTGGGGACAAAATACACACAATGACTTTTTATTAATACATGTTGAGCCACTATTTCTCCTCGCTGATGACAGTAATCGACGCTGGTGTACTGCTAAGATCGAGTCTCGACGGAGATGATTACTACCCGTACTGGCGTATAGGCCCTATCGCAAGCACTTTGAAACAGTGGCGTACCGTGGGTCAAGACATTGGTATTTGGGGGGGGGGGGGGGCACCTCACGGCAGCAACATCAGAATTGCATAACGGTACAATTAAATGCGAGCGAGCGGAGCGAGCGAGCTTGAAAATTTTGACATTTTACAGTCCCCAAACTGCCGTTTGTAGCTATATAATATATATATATATATATATATATATATAATTTTCTTTTTTCTTTTTTTTTTTCTTTGGAAATTAAGGGGGATGCACCGGGCGCAACTGCTGGCAATTGCTGGCAGTAACATCAGGAGAATGGCATAACGATTAAATGCGAGCGAGCGAAGCGAGCAATCTTGAAAATTTTGACATTTTACAGTCCCAAAACTGCCGTTTGTATAGCTATATTTTTTCGCTTTGGAAATTAAGGGGAGGGGGCGCACCGGGCGCAACTGCTGGCAATTACTGACAGCAACATGAGGAGAATGGCATAACGATTTAATGCGAGAGAGCGAAGCGAGCGAGCTTGAAAATGTTAACATTTTACCGTCCAAAAACTGCCGTTTGTAGCTATATTTTTTCGCTTTGGAAATTAAGGGGAGGGGCGCACCGGGCGCAACTACTGGCAATTGCTGACAGCAACATCAGGAGAATGGCATAACGATTAAATGCGAGAGAGCGAAGCGAGCGAGCTTGAAAATTTTGACATTTTACAGTCCCAAAACTGCCGTGTGTAGCTATATTTTTTCGCTTTGGAAATTAAGGGGAGGGGG
The DNA here is from genome assembly GCF_040938485.1 of Diadema antillarum. Classification (NCBI taxonomy): domain Eukaryota; kingdom Metazoa; phylum Echinodermata; class Echinoidea; order Diadematoida; family Diadematidae; genus Diadema; species Diadema antillarum. The sequence goes on from NW_027271737.1 coordinate 557,076, forward strand.
CGCACCGGGCGCAACTGCTGGCAATTACTGACAGCAACATGAGGAGAATGGCATAACGATTAAATGCGAGAGAGCGAAGCGAGCGAGCTTGAAAATGTTAACATTTTACCGTCCAAAAACTGCCGTTTGTAGCTATATTTTTTCGCTTTGGAAATTAAGGGGAGGGGGCGCACCGGGCGCAACTACTGGCAATTGCTGACAGCAACATCAGGAGAATGGCATAACGATTAAATGCGAGAGAGCGAAGCGAGCGAGCTTGAAAATGTTAACATTTTACCGTCCAAAAACTGCCGTTTGTAGCTATATTTTTTCGCTTTGGAAATTAAGGGGAGGGGGAGCACCGGGCGCAACTGCTGGCAATTACTGACAGCAACATCAGGAGAATGGCATAACGATTAATGCGAGCGAGCTTGAAAATTTTGACATTTTACAGTCCCAAAACTGCCGTTTGTAGCTATATTTTTTCGCTTTGGAAATAAAGGGGGGGGGGGGGGGGCACCGGGCGCAACTGCTGGCAATTACTGACAGAAACATCAGGAGAATGGCATAACGATTAAATGCGAGCGAGCTTGAAAATGTTGACATTTTACAGTCCAAAAACTGCCGTTTGTAGCTATATTTTTTCGCTTTGGAAATTGAGGGGAGGGGGCGCAACTGCTGGCAATTGCTGGCAGTAACATCAGGAGAATGGCATAACGATTAATGTGAGCGAGCGAAGCGAGCGAGCTTGAAAATTTTGACATTTTTCAGTCCAAAAACTGCCGTTTGTAGCTATATTTTTTCGCTTTGGAAATTAAGGGGGGGGGGCGCACCGGGGGCAACTGCTGGCAATTACTGGCAGTAACATCAGGAGAATGGCATATAACGGTTAAAGGGTGTGTATACAGTTCTGGTCGAGGTGAAGATTTAGCTTTTAACATTTTGCGAGATATTCAGAAACCACTCTTTGAGATGTCAAAGAGCATGCAATTCTAAGGGTATCAAAAGTTTATTCGATGAAAATCGGTTTTGAAATGGCTGAGATATCCAAAAACAAGGTGACACAAAGAGATCCTAATAAAGTTGTGGCATGTCGCCTTTTATTATTAGCACTTTCTGGGATATCTCAGCCATTTGAAAACCAATTTTCATCAAATAAACGTTGAATCCTTCTTAAAATTACATGCTCTTTCATATTTCATAAGAGGCTTTTCATTATCTCACTTAGGAATGTTCAAAACATGAATACCTACTTCAACCAGTACTGTACAGTCCCTTTAAATGCGAGCGAGCGAAGCGAGCGAGCTTGAAAATGTTGACATTTTACAGTCCAAAAACTGTCATTTGTAGCTACATGTACATATTTTTTTTCGCTTTGTAGGGAGGGGGCGCCCGGTGCGCCCCCTGGATCCGCCACTGGTAGTCAAGGGTGTCGGTTTATGTTCATGATTGGGGGAGGTATGATCAGCGAGGGGGCGTCGAAGTGACCAAGCGGGAGAAGGATGTCCAAAATCTGCACTTCATACATAGAGCATCCCCTAATTGTTTGTGTTTGTGAGTGTGTGTGTTTGTAGATGGAAAAGTTAGGAAATAGCCAAGGTCAAGTCTTATTATTAACAATGCGAGGCATTTTAATATAGACTAGTATGTAAAGCAACACTGCAAAATCAATGATCTAGCTTTGATAGCAAATGTGTACAACATATACATTACATTGGATGCGCAACATTGCAGCCACTCTTTTTGCCGTTCCGATGTTCTGAGTACACTGCGCACATCCTGCTTATATTCAAAATGCCAACCAAGAATCAAGCTGAATCACAATCTTTTGCAGTCTCAGGGCTTTTTGAACAATGTTTCACTATAATACCTCTTTAGTTATATGGTTAAAAGAAATCTTAGAAAAATATCTTTTTTCTTGATCACCCTTTCATGTCGATTTCAAAAGCAGTTTACTAACCCTTGAATTACAATTTTGGTATAGGTTTTTTTTCTTTCTTTTTTCGTTTTTTTTTTTTTACCAGCGGATTGGGGGGGGGGGGGGGGACGTGCCCCCCCTCTCCATGCCCCCCGTAGTTACGCCACTGCTTTGAAAGTAGAAACTTGAATATCAATAGTCTTTAGTTTTCGAGCGATGCTCTCCAATAATCTTCGCCAGCTTCTTCTGATCTTTGTATTTTATTCCATTTGTTGTGTGGCCAGGTCGGGTAACCTCACATGGGAAACATTGACCTAAGGGAACAGAGGATCGCCCCACGCCTTTTTTTTTTTTTAAAGAAGGTTTGTGATTTTAAGGGAAGATTTGTGATTTACTTAGTTATTTTACATCACCGTCATTTTGACATCTATCTCTCTAAAAAAAATCGAGTGAAAATATTCACTCTTAAAAGAGTGAATACAAAAAAGAGTGAATTTCGAGTGAAATTGGAGTGAATTTTGAGTGAATATGCTCATTTTCACTCATTTTGGAGTGACGTCAGGGATCACTCGAAGATTTTGGAGTGATCCCTGACGTCACTCCAAAATGAGTGAAAATGAGCATATTCACTCAAAATTCACTCCAATTTCACTCGAAATTCACTCTTTTTTGTATTCACTCTTTATAGAGTGAAAATTTTCACTCGATTTTTTTAGAGAGTTGTTGTCTGTTTGTTTGTTTTATTTCCGTACTAAAAATCAACATATTTCATACATAAAGATCCAGTGACGAAAGAAAAAAAATACATACGGAGGGTAGCCCATTTTCAGTAGTGACAATGACAGTCACTTCTGGTCTTCCATGTGGCCCTGTTCACAAAAATGTCATACAATCAGGGAGTGATAATAGAATAAAATATACACAAACACAAATGGAACGGTACATACATTACTACATTATGACTACATTATATACCATTTTGTTACACATTGTTCAAAGGTTTGGAGCTTGAAAAAAAAAATCAAGTGGAAAGGAATTCGATTTTATCTAAATTGAACTTAAAATGGGTAAAGAGGAATTTTGACGTATATCATTAGGTATGTTATTATACGCTGCTGCAGCTCTGTATGAAAATGATATCTTATACAATAATTAGTTTTAGGCCGTGGTAACTGTAAATCGTTTTAATTACGGAGAGAGTATGGTGTGAGGATATCTTGTACATTATCATTATATCATTATACTACAGGAGACGAAGAGGCGACATGATTACTGTTTATAAATTGCTCAGTGGAAAGTTGGGGATTTCTGGTGACATGTTTTTCGAACCAGCCATCCACTCCTCAACGCACATAAAGCAACAAAGTTGAAGATGATGAGACCGGAATACTACAGGACCAGTCCTCTACTTCCGTATCAGATGTGATGTGATGTGATGTGATACTTAAACATATCTTTCATATATTCAGGGGTCATGTTATTCATAATCTTATACATAAATGAAAGCAGATGAATTTTTTGTCTTTTGATTACTGTATTCCACCCTAAGCTATAATGAACATCACTGATAGTACTATGGGAATAAGGGTTAACTTTTAAAATTAATCTCCCGGCTCTATTTTGCATCTTCTTATCTGAAGTTGGGAAAGAGAGTTACCGTTGGCGGATTGCCATACTACATCACCGTAATCAAAATGAGGTAACACAACAGAATTATATATCAGTTTCAATTCAGTCATATTTACGAATTGTCTCAAATGACCCATATAACTGAAGATGAAAAACCTACGGCGCGGATCCTTTATACCCCTAATTACAATTTCCTGGTGAAATCATAACGCCAATGCTGGTCCGTCGTTCTGCCTTGCCTAACTAGCTCTCGTTCGCGAGATCTTTACGTTCAAAACGCTGATCATTCCGACCACCTCCCACCCGATGTACCATCGTATCATAAACACTACACTACTATGCATGTGTGTACATCATGCACGGAGCAGGTAGTCTATACGGGCTACGAGCTGCCTGGTAGGTAGTGCAGGGTGGTGGTGGTGCGTAAATTGCCAGCTGACTTCTCAAACACATAACAAAGTAAAGTGCAAGCGCATGGACCGAAGGAAGAATGGCTAATATATTCCGGTCAGGGTAATCAACATCTCTTCAATACTGATGCTGTCCAGGGAGAGGATAATACCGTTGCATGAGATGTAAGGATCATGGCTGTTTTCTTCACCAATGTGTGCAAATTCAGCGATTGTGGAATGACTTTCCCATCCCTTCGACAACTCATTGAGCACATAGAGGAAGCGCATATAGGTGAGTTGTGTGTGGTCGGTCGTTGCTGTTGGGTATGGTGTGTACTGAGTGTACGTGCCCTAAAGTGTGTGGAGGTACGTCAAGCTGTGCAATACGCTACGGATCCATACGAGGGCTGTAAGCCCGCCCCTGGTTGTAGCGCTCTCATTGTCCTTGCTAGCTGGCTAGACGGCTAGCAGCAAGTAAGTGTGATTGTGCCACTAGCGGTAGCACACTGAATGGTCGGTGGGCCAGCTAGGGCGAGTCACAACAGTAGCAGTCAAAACAAAGACCGAAAAGAAGATGGTGTTGGTCGAGCTTCTTTGTCTAGATCTTAGATTAAATGCCAGCCTTTCGCCAGACTATTCTGGCGGCACAGATAAGCCCTTCGTCAATACGCTCTTGATAATGCGGTAATTTCCAGCCTGTTGTTATTTTATAACATGTTGCAATCAGTTGCTAAACCTCGATTAATATGAATCACAGCCCCATCAGCAGATCTTGGCATATCGGTTTACAGTTATAAAATGAGTGAGGAAAGTTACAGTCAGCCATGACTGTTCACAATGATAGAGCCTGATCTTCTTAGCAATCACCTTGGTGATGAACAGATTAGATCGGTCTGTATCTGGTCGATGGGGATATGTTCTTTCCGTGAAGACTATGTATGTCTTCGATCGGAATACAGTGTCAGAGGAAAGCCATAGAAGTAAAAAAAAGAAAAAAAATTATAACAAACTCCTTTGATCTGGACAAAGGGATTTTTCTGTCTAACCCACCTATTTTTACTTTTTGATGTGCCCTACATGTAGCTAGCTGTCAGATACAAGCCCCCCCCCCCCCAAAAAAAAGGTCCCTTATTGACAATAGCCTATATGCAGACAGCTAGTAGTAGGACTATGATAACCCCGGGGCGCTCCTTGTACACAGTTATAACTGAATCACAGTGATAAATACTGTGGGAGCAACGCTATGCGTTGGGGCTGGTCGCATTTGGGACTAGGATAGACAGAAAAATCTGTCTGTCCAGTGGAGTTTTTCTAATTTTTAAACTTTTACGGCCCTCGAAGCCAGACGCAGTCTCCGTGGATCATATCCCCGCCCCGAAAAGATACGGTCTGATCTTTTGGTCAAGAACTAGGAGTAAGGGTTATACGTAGACGGTAGGAGCTACAGGCATTGTACAGTTTTCTTACCCTTCAATTCTGTGCATCATCAGCTATCCCGAGGTGCACGAATATTAAAAGAGTAATTGATGGTTCTTAGAATCTTACAGTACACATTGCATACCTCTCATTGAGATGTTTTTATTTTTATGTAGGCCTGTGAGTATGATACATTCAGTACAACCTCAATGAGTAAAGTGCAAACATTTAGTCTCTGCCTGTTTTAAATACACTCAATTCTTCTCACAAAATGTGTATGATTGAGGGTTGAATCACCACCCTATTCCAAAAGTATTAATTGCCTAAGTTTTGCCTCAAATATGTTGTAATTACTGCAGTTTCAAATCTTGTTACTGCCTTGTTGATTCTGAATCTCCGCAGTGAAATAATGCCATTTTAGTAAGCTGATGCATTTTCTTCACGCAGCTTAAAAGGGTAACTTTATCAGGCCCCCTCCCTGTATAGGTAATACACATGAATTTCAAAGTCACGTGTCGTGTTCGTAATTTACTTAGCGGATATGTAATTGAACCGTTTTTAGTTTAGTTATAAATTATGAGATTGTTTTTTGTCTCTTTATTTTCATTATTTTCATATAGCTTATGGCGCTTTATCCCATGGGTATCTTTTTGTCCTGTATGCTAACGGCCATGATACGCAGGGTGCCAAAGTTACTGTACCCTGCCGATATCTGGTACCCTTACCATACACTTTATGAGTATGTATCCCTTACAGAAAAAATTGCCGACGACAGAATGTTGTCTTAGACAGCATCACAACAGAAAGTGTCACTTTTCTACCTCAGTATATGAACCGTAAAGCATCGAAGACACAACCCCGGGGGGCTCTATTGTGAATCACAGAAAGAGGATGATGGTGGGAGAAAAATCTCTTTTTAAGACCAATGGGAATAGTCTGCACATGTGCAAGTTTATGGTGAGGGTTGTGAGGTATAAGTTAGATATTTTATATGGTATAAACACCAGCTGGTTGCTGGTGAAATAAAAAGTAGGCATTTTTAGAGGTGCCTGAATTTATGTTGTTTCTCAACAATGCAAATCGCCCGCTTTAGATTCAAGGCGTTCCCACAGTGTAGACATCTATAGGTTTATCTATGTGTTGCCTCCCCACCCCCACCCCACGCCCTCCAACTTTTGGAATTTCTAAACTGCAATTTCAGGAATTATTTACAGTTATTTAGAAATGATTTGCCTGGAAATTATAATCTCAATTAGAGAAAAACATGGAACAAAAGCAGGGAAACACTTGACCAAAAGATCGGTCTGTAATGTCGTTGGGGATATGTTCCGCGATGACTGTGTCTGGGCTTCACAGATCCCCTCCTATACGGAGGAGAGCCGATTAAGACATAAAAAATGATAAAAGACTCCTCTGGACAGACAGATTTTTCTGTCTAAGAAACACAAGATTAACATGTGCATCTTTGTTGTGTTTTGTTTTGTTTTGTTTTGTTTTGTTTTGTTTTGTTTTACAGTTATATAGTTTGATAGACACATCGGAATGCAATGTACAACTACATCACTTGCACAGCATTTCATGTTTCTTTTGTGCCAATATGTGTAGTTTCTTTGTGAGTTTTTAATTCTCAAATGTTTATCTTGGTGACCCTGCATTTTTACATTTGAACATCCAGAACCTTCAACCTGTGTGTGCTCCCACTCATTTCTTTCCATTGAATTGGATGCTTTTTAATATTCTATAAAGCAGTTTCTAAGTATTTCGCAAAAAGTTAAAACCCGAATCCTCACCTCAACCAATACTATGCCATCTCTTTAAGTATTCATGACTTTGAATTGATTGTCCAGTTGTCCTCACACTGTCACTGATGTGCTCTACTAATATTGCTGATTTTGCGCAATCCACATTTATATTGGGGTTTTGGTTTCCTGTCAACAAATACAGCTGTGCAATCCAATAACATCATTCATGAATTTACTCGACACTCCTTGTTCATTTGCTGTTCATTGTGACGATATGTCAGATGTACAGACATGAATCATGTGACCTGTCATATTCAGTTGCAGGAATTCAGTATTTCTGTGAGAGCTCACAATGTTCTGCAAATGAGGACTTAAGGCCCTGTCATACCTGTATGAAAATTTGTGCAAGGGGGCAGGGTTGTAATTAAATTACAATACATAGGTATATTTTTGCATGAAAGTATTATAAATGGATTTCATCTGAATGGTTGGAAAATCATATATACATGTGTAAGACTACATACATACTGTTAATTAGGTAATTAGGGCTCTCTCTATAAATGAGATGCTAATTAAGCTAAGTTTGATATTACAGTTGCATATTTGATATTCATTACTACATACTGTACAGTATGTGAAACTCAGCACCGCTTAGGAATTAGCAGTCGGGATACTCAATTTCTCCCTCAGAAGCATTACATGTATGTACACCACAGTGTGGATTTCTGCGTGTGGCAATCTGGGATTTGTTGAGAGTGTTTGGCTGAAGAAATAGGGTTTGCTCAGTTTTCCCATTTTTGGATAGAGACTTCAATTAAACCGGAAAGTCTATACTTTTAGAAAGGAATAATAGTGCAAAAAGGATATAAGGGATAAGCCAAACTCTTGGCATTATTTTTCAAAACTTAACTTTGGGTGCTATGATATATTTGCAAATCATGTGCAATGTGGAGAATACTGAAGTGGTGTGCAAACTGCATGGAATGTGCTTCCACCTTATCATCCACGCCACTGCTGTAGCTAACAAATCTAATTTGTTATTCAGAAGGACTAAACTGCTTGGGCTACCTGCAAGGCATATGATGTATATTCATGGAAATCCTCTGTACACAAGATGCTGACAGCAAGGAATAGACCTGATTGATCTTGTTAAACCTGCCTACGATGAATTCGACCTGTGCTTTTGGAATACATTCAATGGGCCGGTGCCAGGTTATATCAAGGAGGTAGTCGCCTAGTACCTCCTTGGTTATATTCACTGCAGATCTCTGTCTCCTGCTCTGCTACGCAGTAGATGTAGTTCACATTCCTCTGCAAGGCTTGCTGGAGTGTGGACTTTGAATGATGACGTGGATCCATTTACTGGTAGTCAATGGTTAAAACCGCTCTGAAATGTGGGTGGTTTGCATGCAGTCTTTCAGCCCTCTTGGCAACCTCTGCCAAAGTAATGTGCATCTCACCATCCCAAACATAAACATCCACCAAAATATATGTTGCATCCTGTTCTTGATACTGTTATGTGGTAAATTGAGGTATCAGTTCATGCGTGACACCATGGCAACTTGACTGCTGTTGCTATGGTAATGGAGGAACAGCGAGGAGTTTTTATGTAGCATGCAAATTGACCAATCTTTTTTTTTAATGTGAGAAGACCCACACCGTTACCCTTACATTATTTTTATGTCTCTCATGGCCATCCAACAGTGCCATTGCATACGTCACACTCGGCTTTTTAAATTTTTATTTTTTTGCTTTTACCATTGCTATTTGCATGTTTTATGATTAAAAACACAAAAGCTGCCACATCAGCTTGTTAATTCATGGCAGTTTTATGATGAATGGTTTGATAACTTTTGTACATCCATAATCAAATGTTCAGAGCTGCTGACATGCAATTCTATGTATGTAATGCAGGAGAAATTCCCACAATAAACTATTAACGGAATTGCCCAAAGCGAATTTGTAACCACAGGCTTGCTCAATGCAGTGAGTTTGCAGACGTGTGCCTGCTCGTCTGTCGTGCCATGTAAAAGATGAATGTTAGGGTGCTCCAAAGTCCTCCCCAAATTTGTGTATAAAGTCCCAGATGCCACATTTCTTTTGTATGGTGCAGTACATTTATATTGCAATTCCTGCTATGTATTGTTCATGTTCCATGACATAGAATAAGATCTGTTCTTTCATTTTAACCCTATTTTGGTCCAATACCATTGTTTCTTGTGGTTGCAACATCAAAATCCTCTAAACTTGCAGCTTTTATAATTGAATCCTTAAATTGGCAACAACTATCTTTTCTCAATCATTGTTGATGTGTCTGCCTCAAATCACTACTATGGACAAATTTTTGTAGTTTGTATTTCTGTGTTTGGGTAAATAGAATGAATGGAACCAGTTACAGCAAATCAGGGTTCCAAGAAATTATGTCTCCTACACTTAAACTTGGAGATGCCAATATCCTGGTGACAGGATGATAATTTTCTGCCACAAAATTCCCCCAGAACTGTTTAGCACAGTATTGTTTTGTTTCTTATTTCTGCGAGTTGAAAGTTACCACGGTATGTGTACTTCATTTGAAACAAATGTCATGACCATTTCATTTCAAACTCCTGCAGACTCCTGTATGGGCACTGTTTCAGGAAAGTTGTCAGCCCTGACAAGTTGTCATTCTCTGACAGTTACCGTAGTAACAGTCAGTGACCAGAGCTTCTCAGCCAATCAAAACCAAGGATTTTTCTGAAATTGTCCGAGAAAGACAACTAGTCAGGGCTGATAACTTTTCTGAAATGGTGCCCTTATGGAGGTAATTCCACTGCATGGGTAATGCTCAAAGAAATGGTGGGTATTCCCCATTAATCAACATAATATTTTGAGTGCATTTAGTCTCCATTTTCAAAATGTGCTAGGGGTCTTTATAAATGTTCAATAGGTTTTCTCAAAACTTTCCTCGGATTAGCAAAGTTTTCCTCAGAGGCACCATCGTTGTTTGTTCAGAAAATGAGACTTAGTGCTCCCTTAAAGGGCCCCTGAAATCCAAATGCATGTTTACAGTTGTATTTGTGTTGCGATTTATGATGCCCTCAACATCACTCTTGCGGTGAAACGAATATCTAGAAACATTCCATATATTTTTAATGATTTTTTCTTCTATTTTTCTTCAGATTACGTGGGAACACCCACAAAAAATCCTTCCAAACCAATATTCCTCAGATGACCTCATCTGTCAATCACTGCTAAAGTACTGAAATGTTTAACACAAGACATTGGAATGCACTTTCCCCTCGACTCAGCATAACTTGCATGTTTCTGTGATATTAATGTGACTAACAAAAGACATGGCGAAGGAACATGTAAGTTATGCTGAGTCGAGGTGAAGGTGCATTCCAGTGTCTTTTGTTAAACATTTCAGTACTTTACTACACATTAAAGGGATCGTGTAGTTCTGGTTGAGACCTAATTTCAAGTTTCTAACACTTTTTGATGAGATAATGAGAAACCTCTTATGAAATATGAAAGAGCATGTAATTCTATGAGGAATTCAATGTTTATTTGATGAATATTGGTTTTGAAATGGCTGAAATATCCAAAACAGAGTGATGCTAATAAAGTGTGGGACCCACCTTTTATTACGATCACTTTGTTTTACTTCGTTTTTGGATGTTTCAGTCATTCCAGACCTGATTTTCATCAAATAAACTTTTAATTCCTCTTAAAATGGTATGCTCTCTACTATTCATAAGTGGTTTCTTGGTATCTCGCAAAAAGTTAAAAGTCCAATTCTCACCTCCACCAATACTGTACCATCCCTTTAAATTCATTAAGCTGTACTTGTGTGAACTTAACACTTTGAGGACCACCATCTTAAACTTCTGTTGATATTGTGCATGGACGTGTTAGTGATAGAATTGAATTAGTTAATGATGCATCATATGGCTTGTGTCTTGCAGATAATGATCCGCAGTTCAACGAAAAGCAGGAACTTCAGCAACCATCAGCCCTGCCTCTTAGTTATGTGATGAAGTAAGTGTAGACAGACTGCAGTCGTTGTCCAGTGTATAATGCAAAATATTGAAAGATCTTGAAAAAACTGTCCCTCCATCCCCTTGCTCTGGTGTAGACTCCTGCCAAAAATTGAGAACATATTACTTATTTAACTCTTTCTGTGTCATGCACTTTCGACACAATTTACATTGCTATTTTTCTTTTGTTTGTTTGTATGTTTTTTGTTTTTTTGCCAGTGGGCAGTCAAAGCCCAGACAGGATTAATGTTGCATTCCAAAGAAAGCATTACCCAAAACATTGTGCATCATAGTATTATGCACATATACAAATAGGTGGCAACCCATTGTCTGTGTTCATCTCTATAGGGTTTCCTGCAGTGTCCAATATCTTCTTGTGATATCTGTAGAGCCCAACTTGTACATATATATATATATATATATATATATGTTATGATACAAAATATTTCAACACGTGTGCCCCCTTTACTACTGCTTATTTCTGTGTATTTTTGTTAATGCGCATGCGCAATTGTTTGTTGTTGTCATAGAAGAAATCATAACAAAAGAACGCTTTCATCCACTGAGCTGATCCGAGTCCAACGTTACCGGACACCTCGCACTCTCGCTTGTTTTGTGGATAATTTATCCACATTTAACACCAGTTAATATCGGTGGCTGAGGCATACTCTCGCCATCACGGAGTTTGTCAGGACTTTGTTGTCTGTCTCCTGTTTTAACGCCTGGATCACGATGGAGATCAGAGTGGTTTAGTTCTCTATACCTTGAACACAGTGTTGCGTTGTTTTAGGTTTAAATTTTAATTTCATTCTTTGTATTCTTGTATTCCAAAATATATTGTTTTGTAATTGTTATTCAGATCTAAAAAAAAAAAATAAACAAATAAATTTATTATTCAATTTAAAAGAATTGCTGATAATGCGTCGTTCTTTCTCCCCCAGTCTTCTTATTTGAACAACAGATTTAGAAAATTGCTCTCCCACTTTGATATTTATATTTCTTTTGTATTTACTTAAATACCGAGTGGACGCCTGTTTGTCCCGTCGGTGACATAATTTTTGGTGCCGAAACCCGGGAAGATTGAATGAAAGAACAATCACCGCAATTTGTGTTTTAGCGATATTATAACTAAATTCATAAAGATTTAAACAAAACCAACGCAACACTGTGGACTGTGGACCGAGGACTACCTGACCACGATGGATACACCAGGACCACCGCATCTGTCTCCCATCACGCCGAATGGATCACCATGTGACACCCCCGTTTCTCAACGTACACCCAGCATGACGACAGCAAGTCTATCACCCCTACAGCTGGCCGGATTCGACCCGATGCCTGCCCCAGAAGTTCATTATGGACGCTACTCCAGCTCTACCCCGATGCTCCTTGTATCACAGCAGTTGAAAAGTGTTAATGTGTTCACAGGTAAAGGGGGTATGAGTGTTGATGACTGGGTGCGTGACATGCGTTACCTTCTTGATTCTAGAGGAAACATTTCTCCCCGCGCGAGTTTTAACGAAGTCGTCAGACACACGGGTGGTAGGGCTCGTGACCTGGTCCTGAATCTAGAGCTTCAGGGAGGAGAACTGTTGGCCGAGAGGGCATTCAGAGAACTGCTCGATGAGTATGGGGATAGTGATGTCACATCATCACCCATGGCAAACTTCTACTCACGCACGCAACAAGCCAATGAGACGCCGTCGGAGTATGCAGTAGCTTTAGAGGCTAAACTAAGGGCTGCACGAGATCGTGGTGACCAGGCAGCCTTCTGTGGAGAGTCGGTCCGTGACGCTATGCTGACCACACAGTTCATGTACGGCTTACGCGATCAGAAGGTGAGAGCCCGTCTGGCACCAATGAGGCCAAGAGACATGTCATTCCGGGAGCTTCGGAAAGAATTACGGGTCATCGGTGCGGAAGAGAAACTTGCCTCTGCCCAAGTGTACAGACAGCAGACCAGGCCGAAGGAAGCGAAAGAGGGAAACACCCAAGATCTGGACACAGTTGTGAAGTTGGTGAACGAGCTGGCCGTTACTCAGGAGAGACAGATGGACCTGTTCCATCAAACGATAGAGGAACAACACCGTCACATTAAGAGTCTTGAACAGCGGCTTCAAGAAAAGGAACAAGTTAACAAAGGAGAAAGACGGACCCGTCGACAACTAATGATCTGTTACCGATGCAGACAACCTGGGCACATCGCCAGCTCCTGCCCAACCCTTCGTACGCAGTCAAACTAGGACGACCCGCAGATGAAGGGCAATCTGTGGGTGTAGGAGTGTATGAGCAACGCAGCCCTAAACGAGGAGAGGTGAAGCATGGCCATGGTGAATCGTTAATAGGACCAGTGAACAGCACTACGGTGATGATTTGTGGTCAACCGTGTACGGCTATCTTAGACACTGGTTCTCAGGTAACGACGATCACAAAAGACTTTGTCTTAAGCAACCCCCACCTCCAGAAGCAAGAAATCCAGTTAAGTCCTGTAAGAATAGAAGGAGCCGGAGGTCAAGACATTCCTCATGACGGTATCATCCTTTTAGACATTCAAATGCTCGGGACTGAAGTGAAATCAGTGCCGGCTTTGGTAGTCCCAGGAATTGGACAGGATGGACAAGTATCTTGCTTGTTAGGCACCAATGCTCTACGTGCATCCCGTGACAGAATTCACACGATGTACGGAAAGGACTTCATGGGAAAAGTAAAGGAGATGTCGACTCCCTACTTCTTCATTCTTTGTATTCTTGTATTCCAAAATATATTGTTTTGTAATTGTTATTCAGATCTAAAAAAAATAAATAAACAAATAAATTTATTATTCAATTTAAAAGAATTGCTGATAATGCGTCGTTCTTTCTCCCCCAGTCTTCTTATTTGAACAACAGATTTAGAAAATTGCTCTCCCACTTTGATATTTATATTTCTTTTGTATTTACTTAAATACCGAGTGGACGCCTGTTTGTCCCGTCGGTGACATATATATATATATATATATATATATATATATATATATGTGTGTGTGTGTTTGTGTGTGTGTGTGTGTGTATGTAGGGGGGGGGGTTAAACTACAGAAAAAATGCATTAATTAAAGTGTATGGATATATTTTAGATGAAAAGAAATAGTGAGATAGATATAATCTATGAGTTGTGAGTGTTGGTACCAAAATAACTTGACAGTGGGGTATCTCACACATACAACTGCACATATGACCTTGCACAGATGACCCCAGTGGAGTTTAAGGTCAAAGGTCTCTATATCAAGGTCAAGTCTAAAGCATTGCTTATAGCCTTTAATTCGAGCATACTTCAAGCGTAGAGTAGAATGTATAAACGTTGATGTCGAGTATGTCACTTCTCTTTTGTCGAAATCTAGATTTGTCACAGATGCAGCCAAGCATCAGCATGAGAAGAAGAAGGCACGTGTCCACAGCACAGCAGCATCAAGCCCTAAGACAATCGGCCAAAGTCTTGTCGGTGAGAGACATGAACCATTTGGTAGATTCTTAGGGTGGTATTCTGAAATCCTTCCTAGGAAGAAATTTCTTCCTAAGTCAGGATTTTTTCCTAAGTGGTATTCTGAAAATCTTCCGAAGTTTCTTCCTAAGTAGACTTAGGAAGAAACTTAGGAAGGGGGCGGGAATATGCAAATTTCTGACTTAGGAAGAAGTTGGTATTCTAGAATGCACTTAGGAAAGAATTTAGGAAAATATTTAGGAAAGCTCCACCCCTGTCCTAAGTACGTTGTGAAGAATAGCAAACTGCAAGCATCGTGATAGGCGCGCTTGTCAGTCATTGCGCGCACATGTACTTTGATGCGCGAAATGAGCGTGAGAAAGGGGACATGCCGCGCCCTCGTGTATTTGACCCTACGTCATAGTAATATGCGATTGTCATTGGCAGACATCGGTTAGTTCCTTATGATACGGCATTTCGTATTGGCCTAGGAAAGGATGTGGGCGGGAATAAGGATGGCCTAATTTGCATTAAGAAGTGCCTAGGAAGAAATTTCAGAATACCAATTTTGTCTTTCCTAGGCACTTCCTATGTTTCTGACTTAGGAAGAAACTTAGGAAGAAACTTAGGAAAATTTTCAGAATACCACCCTTAGTTCAAATACTTGTTTGTGTGTGTTGTATGGCTTTCATAGAATTCCAGCAGTATTTAGCCAAGCGACTCTGGCAAGCAGCAGTGTGTGACATTTAGTAATATGGATAAATGGTTGTGTTATACTTCTTTAGGAAGATGTACTCCTTGGGGAAGATTTACTCCATGGGTTATATTGAACATGTGGACAGTTCATTCCTTACCACCAGGCTACAGCAAAAACAATAATTGGCAAGAAAAATGTGGTGTGATTTGAATTCATATAGCAGTTCAAGTGACATTCCTTCACAGAAATTGAAATTTGAATCATGCACAGTCCTTTCAAGATACATTTATACTGTATCTGCATATATGGTGAACTGGTAATATATAAATCAACTTTTACAAAGTGCTGGCCCTCGCCAAAGTATTACTGGCCAAAACAGGCTGACTATGGTAGTTTATCACAAAGGCATTAGAAATGTTTTTGGAAATAGTACTGAACGATAGTAACCGAACAATCTTGTCTGCTTCTAGATGCTTACAAGGGGCCATAACATGGTAGCTTTAAATTCAGATATAATGGAACCATGCTAATGTGGCTGTGTATTTATGTTCTAGTGGGTGAGAAACACTGAGTTGTACAAAGTTTTGAGAATTTTGCTGTCACTATTGTGTGTGAGCAAATGTCAGCGTGCTTGTATACTGTTTCACATAATGCAGGGCTGCACACTAACCCAGTTTCTGTACTGGTCCAACCTGTCTTTTAGACCAGTAGATACCCAGTTTTTTTTTCATTTTTTACTGGTTCATTCCTGAAAAAGTTACTGGTCTGACAGTGATTTTACTGGTCAGGGACCGTCAGACCTGTGCCAGTGTGCAGTATTGCATAATGGTTAATATTAAACACTGCTGTATTGGGGGAGATTGAGTGTGGTACAATGTGGTCACTCACAGATACAGATGGTTGCTCTTTTAAAGCATTTAAAGGGGAAGGCTAGTAACTGATCAGTGGGAATCAGTGGAAATGCTGGGAGATGATTGTTCCAATCCTTATGGGATTCATTCAAGAGTTCATTGTATATCTATTGTTGTGTGAAAATGATTTGCTTCAGAACGGTCTCATATTCAAGTAATGTGCAGATTAATGCTCCGTCACAGACCAGGGACGCTAAACCTGGAAGCATTAAACTGCACATTACTTGAATATGAGACCATTCTGAAGCAAATCATTTTCACACAACAATAGATATACAATGAACTCTTGAATGAATCCCATAAGGATTGGAACAATCATCTCCCAGCATTTCCACTGATTCCCACTGATCAGTTACAAGCCTTCCCCTTTAATGATCATTTTGATCTGTGATTACTTTTTTTCGTATCTTTGTTTTTCAACAGCATGAGAGACACGCACTTGTATAGCTTGTAGGATCATGCATCTAAGATATTTTGAACAGGAAACACTGTTTCACAATGCCTTTACTCAGAGAATTAAGAGGTTTTTAACAGTTTGAAGTATTAGTAGCATATCAAATACTGCATTTTCTCCCTCTCTATACCCCATGTGCCCCTCCCCTCACCCCGCCCCACCTTCTTCCCAGCAGTGAACAACAGCGACTGGGATTTTGAAGGGGAGAATGGCAAGAGTGACTCGGACAGTGACAACTCATGGACCACTCAAGATGAGTTCAGCTACGAGCTCATCTTGCGCACCATGGCGACTCAAGTTGGAGACGACAAGCCCTTTCTCTGCCCCGTGCCGGGCTGCAAGAAGCGCTACAAGAACGTCAACGGGATGAAGTACCACGCTAAGAATGGGCACCGCAATGAGAAGAAGGTTGGTATAATATCCCAGACTCCAACCCCAAGCACCTTCTGATCGGGAGATTCTCCCGCCTGAAACCCCTAGCAAACGGGAGACTCCAATTTGATGTGCGCGAAGTTCCTTGCGACTGGGGTCCAGGGCCCACTTAAGGGCCCTGGAAGCTCTGGGGTTCTAGATGCTCTTTCGTGCTATCTTTAGAAGGCTTATTTTTTTCAACATACTCTTTTGTGTTTTCTAAGGCTTATTTTTTCAACATACAATGATATTAAGTAAGAAATCATTTCAAGCGTGAGACACAGAGCCAGGGCGGGAGAACGGGAGATTTGCAAAAATGGGCTTTCGGCGGAAGATCTCCCGCCGAAAACGGGAGAGTTGGAGTCTCTGATATCCCATTGTTATCCTTTGGCCGCTTAATCAGGAAATCATTTTGGATGTTGTAGAAGGGGAAAGATGGCCAAGTTAGAAGCAAATTTGCTGTGTTTTGAGGTAACTTGTTGGAAGAGGAGGACTTGGAAAGAATGTGTGATATATTTTGGTCTAGCAGAACCCCTCCTGTCCAGTATGCAAATGTTTTGTCTTTGGAAGAAATTTATACAAGACATATATGTGGCTTATCTCATCATGCTGGACTTGGAATTTAATACTGCTTTGACCAACATTTTGCATATTCTTCTCTTCATTTTTGTCGAGCTCACTGGAGGTGAGGGGAGACTAAAGGCCGTATCTCACCAATGGAGACGTCTACGTGACGTCTCCAACTTACCAGTCGCAGCAGTCGCGGAGACGTCTCCAACATAAAAATGGCTTGCGGTCTTACCAAGGAGACGTCTCTGAGACGTCTCAGAGATATCTCTGCCAACACAATGCTTCAAGCAGTATGGGTTCTTTGAAAGAATAGAAAGCTTGGGTTCTCTTCCCGTTTTCGCTGAACCTAATCATTTTAAAGCTAAAAATCTCCTTTTAGAATTTGATATTAACTAAAAAAATCATGTCTGGCGCTTTTTGGTTGGTTTTGAGATGCACACTCACATTTTGTGGCCTTATTACATAAATAGATTTTGTTGAATTTACATTTTATTGAAATATATACAGTAACACATAAAATTGAGTGCATGAAACTATACTTTTCTTTAAAGAATACTATATTTCACACAAATTATTTATTGTAATGCAAATGAATGTATATGGAATTTAACAGTAAACTCACATGTAGGTAGGGGCTGCCCTTCAAACACATTTTTGTCGAGCCCACCGGAGGTGAGGGGAGACTAAGGAACGCCTGCGATGTCTGTCCGTCCGTCGTCCGTCCGTCCGTCCGTCGTTCGTCTGTCCGTCGTCTGTCCGTATTACGCTACAAAAACTTCAATAACTTTTTACTCTGGGCTTCAATTGCAAACAAACTTCGAGGGAAGAGGGGTCATACAAAGTTTCACATTTTACCATCTATGAAGGTCACCTCAAGATCAAGGCTCACAGGCAGGGGTCAATGAACTTTTATAGCCCAATGTTAAGTTTTTATGGCGCGTTTCTATTATGGGTCATGACTTTTGATCCATAACTCCATTTGTGACCAAACTTGTATGGTAGATGTCCCTTGGGGAGTGGATGATCACCACAAGGTCAAAGGTCACAAGTAGGGGTCAACGAACTTTTAGAGCCCAATGTTAAGTTTTTATGGCGCGTTTCTATTATGGGTCATAATTTTTGATCCATAACTCCATTTGTGACCAAACTTGGATGGTAGATGTCCCTTGGGGAGTGGATGATCACCACAAGGTCAAAGGTCACAAGCAGGGGTCAACGAACTTTTAGAGCCCAATGTTAAGTTTTTATGGCGCGTTTCTATTATGGTTATAACTTTTGATCCATAACTCCATTAGTGACCAAACTTAGATGGTAGATGTCCCTTGGGGAGTGGATGGTCAAAACAAGGTCAATGGTCACAAGCATGGGTCAACGAACTTTTAGAGCCCATTGTTAAGTTTTTATGGGTCACGTTTCTATTATGGGTCATAACTTTTGATCCATAACTCCATTTGTGACTAAACTTGGATGGTAGATGTCCCTTGGGGAGTGGAAAGTCACCACTAGGTCAAAGGTCACAGACAGGGGTCAACGAACTTTTAGGGCCCAATGTTAAGTTTTTACAATGAATTTAGATTATGGCTCAAAACTTTTGATCCATATGTCTGCTTGTGACCAAATTTGGATGGTAGATGTCCCTTAGGGAGCTCAAGGTCACCACAAGGTCAAAGCCCGCAGACAGGGGTCACCAAACTTTTAGGGCCCAATGTTGAGTTTTTACAGCACATTTCGATTAAAGTGATAGTACAGTATTGGTGGAGATGAGAATTGGGCTTTTAACTTTTAGCGAGATACCAAGAAAACACTCATGAAATAATACAGAGCATACCATTTTAAGAGGAATTCAAAGTTTATTTAACGAAAATTGTGTTTGGAATGACTGAAACATCTAAAAACAAAGTAAAACAAAGCTATCGTAATAAAGTGTGGGTCCCACACTTATTAGAATCGCTCTGTTTTGGATATCTCTCTTTTCAAAACCAATTTTCATCAAATAAATGTTGAATTCCTCATGGAATTACATGCTCTTTCATAAGAGGTTTCTCATTATCTCACCAAAAAATGTAAGAAACCTGAAATTAGGTCTCAACCAAAACTATACGATCCCTTTAAGGCTCGTAACTTTAACTTTTGATCCCTATGTCCGTTTGTGACCAAACTTGGATGGTAGATGTCCCTTGGGAAGTTGAAGTTCATTACAAGGTCAAAGGTCACAGACAGGGGTCTATGAACTTTTAGTGCCCAATGTTAAGTTTTTATGGCGCATTTAATTATGGCTCATAACTTTTGATCCATGTCTGTTTGTGACCAAACTTAGCTGGTAAATGTCCCTTTGGGAGTTGAAGGTCACCACCAAGTCAACGGTCGTAGGCGGGGTCAATGAACTTCCGGGAGTTAGAAAAACATTAATTTCTTCTACAAGAATGGGCGAGACACATTTTGGCACTTGCCTTGTTATTCAGATAAGTTTTATTACTGAAATGTAAATGTTCCATATGTAGAAAAAAAAAACTACCTGGTACCTGGTATGTTAGGTGAGTGTGATGTGTTTGTGTTTTGTTATATCAACCTTGTCTATCCAGGTGAAAAAGAACTTCAAATGTTTGTGTGGGAAGAGCTACAAAACAGCTCAGGGACTTCGGCAGCACCGTCAAACACACAAGCAGCCTCTGGACCTGCCCTTGACTACAGTGACTGCACCGAACAAGCTAGTCAAGACTAACCCAATCAGCAGCAGTGGCAGCAGTAACAGCATCGGCAAGACGGCTGCAGTCGCTTCTACCACCACAACCACGGCCACGGCCACGCCGACCATCCTCTCTCATGCTCATGCCGCGGCCGGCCCTTCGCTCCTGGCCAGTCCGCTGGGTGTGTCCCTAGCCAACGGGAGCATTGTGCTAGAGTCCATCACGCCCATCTCCACTGGGAGCATCATCGTGGAGCCCCGCGTGTCCTCGTCCTCTTCCTCCTCCGCTCTAGGGGGCGTGGCCCAGGGCCAAGCCCACCAGACAGGGCTCATTGTGACCCTCCCCTCGGGGGTGGAACCAACCAGCGTCAATCTTGCCCAGGCCACTTTGGCTGCGAACAAAGTGAGGTATAAACAGATACAGATTCAGGAAGAGTCCAAGGATTGAAGTGCAATAGATATGTGTGTAGTACTCTGTACTTGTCAAAAAACACAGCGTCATCTGAGTGCAGACAGACAGTTCTGAACTGCATGAGAAAGAACACAGATGTGAGAGGGAGATTTTGAGCCGTGCCATCATGCCCCTCTAATGCTACGAGTATGTTGGCTGTTATAGAATGGAGCACCCCAACGTTACCACCAGCTTAATACAAGCCCAGTGAACTAAAGCATGAGTGACTTTGGTTGTGAAATCTGGAGCTAGTATATCTGCCAGCTTTCACATCTGTACATGTCTTTTACCTACTCAAATTATTACGATTTAGTGCCAGAATTGCTGGAAAGCAAACAAAGCTTCAAACTTCATTTTTTTCTTGCCAAGTACATATGACAACTCTCACCAAGAGTAGAAGCGCTACTCTAAAACTTGTCCATTTATTTGTAACAACTTTGCCACAGTGGTTTTCTTGTATAATTCAACTCGGTACTTGTTTGAAGTGTGTATATTTTATGTTATTTATATATTTATTTCTCTTTGATTGAACTCCAATATGTTTTGTGTTACCTTTAAGAGCATAAATATTGTCCATGAGAAAATGATGACTGATTGAAGCAGGGTATGCATGTAATAAAGTTGGCAAATTATGCTGAGATGACTGCATTTACATAAACTTGAAGACATCTCTTGTGTGACATATTTGGCCACTGCTTCCTAGCGCTATAAATGTGGAAGCATATAGTATAAATGATTGAGAAACTCTGTGAATCATGTTTAAACTCATAGTGTGAAATCCGAATAATTGGAAAAAGGTTATTTATAATTTATGATAGCCTGTCTTAGGAGTGCTGTGGTGAAAATCAAAGGAGAGCTTGTTCATAAATTGGCTTTTTTCTTGAGACAAAGAGTTCTCCACTTCTGAGATAATCATTGTGCAGAAAGTGTAGATAATCATGTAAATATTGCATACAGTATACAGATATATTTTAGTAAGATAACTTTGATATGCAGTTTTTGAATGTTTGATCATGTTGCTGTCGAAGAGAATGCAAATACATGTGTTCTTATTTTCTTGCTCACATGTTAAATGACAGATGCTCTTCAAAGACATCACTTAAAGCCATGCTTATCAACCTTTTTCAATCCAAGACCCACTTTGGCTCCTACAATTTTTGTTTTGAGGCCCAGTTAGATCACAGATTAATCTTTTATTATTTATTTCCTATTTGGCCAACATTGCGGCGCAACTGAGAGAGCTTTACAGCCTACTTGTTGAGAAGGGCAGACTTAAGGCAAGTGGGCAAATAGGTTTACTCATGTAGGGCATATGCCATGTTTTTCTGTCACTTCTCATTCCATACCATAGCCAATCAAGCAGCCTCTGTAAGGAATATCAGAAGAGAAAAGGTTTATTTTATTCCCTGCTCTGTCACGATGGAAGGAAGAGGACTGTTTAAAGTCCGAAACACATGTGAATTCAAATGATATCATATTCATCTCATGGCATTACATAGACAGTGACTAATGGGGAGGGGGACCTTCTACTTTTTCATCTGAAGGATTTGAGATGTTGTGGAGAAAGGGTATAAGTCCTGAGATTAAGTCAAGGGACTTATGTCATTCTTGTACAAAACTACACAATGTGTGTGTATGTAATTACCTGTATCCTGTTCAGCACAAGGACTGAAGCATCTCCAGTAGAAATGCAGAATGATAGCCACACAATGGCATTACAGCCATTGAGTGATCTGCCTGTAGAAGTGATGGAAAAATGCCAAGTATGAACATTGTCTCAGAGTATATCGGCGTGTTGTCTTTAAGATTGGCAGAGTGCTGTGCTCACCAGCAAGCTGTTCCAAATAGACTGGCTTGGTTTGGATGCAGCAGTCCCCTCATTTGTCGTAGCTGGCAGAGTGTGAACAGTGTGGCAACGCCAAACTGAACTTGATGCAGGCATTGATTCACAGAAGTAGGGTATGTTCCCACTTGTAATTAGTGCAACCCCAGTAGCATCTTTCGCTTTACATTTCATCATACAGTATGTCCTGCAAAGGTGTCAGTATCAACATGAAACCTTTCACAATACACATGCTGTGCTGCTGCGAACTGTGTTATTATTTGGCTTGCCAGTATACAGGTTTTTCACAATACTGCATATTCTTACTGTCATGGCCTATATCTCGTCATTGCTTCCACGCAGTTTAACTTCATGGAAGATAGGACTGTTCAAATTTAGTGATAGAAATGCTGGGATCTCTCATTACTCATGCATTTGTTCTTCATAGCATAGTGCATGTATGTTCAAAGTTTTGTCTTGCCAGGACGTTTCAACTGTTACAAGTTTTCTTCGAAACTCAAAAGTATGTGTTAGAAATAGAAGAAAAACACTTAACATGATGTCCTTTGTGTTATGCAACACCACTTCCGTGGAAGTCTATCCTCAATTTCTTATATCAGCAACAATTTTGGACAGATTGTATGAGAGATTTGTTGTAGCAAGGATAAATTCCAGAATGTATTCAATCGATGTGGACTTAAATGGCAAGTAAGCCAATTACCAATTCAGCCTGCTGCTGTTTCATGTCTGTGGTTAGTAATAAAAGGCAGATTACATTTAGGTTTGTGCCTGGTAGATCGCTTGACAAGTTTCATAGTATTTTTAAGTGGCTGGCTATTTCAGGTTGTGAAACCTAATTGGCTGCCATTCACTCACCATATTGCACTTAAGTGGATAATTTGTCTTTGTAATGCTCATTGCGTGAGTTCCTTCTCACTAGCACCCGTGTACTGCTGTTTTATGGATTTCAAGAAAAGCTGGAGCTGGTAAGTTACTCCAGAATTTTGAGAATGGTGAAACAATGATGTGTGTTAATGCTGTATCAGGAAGAGATGTTCCTCAAAAATGGCAACATAAAGATTAGATTAAGAAAAGCATTTGATTTCCTTGAAGAATGTAGAATAGCTATTAGTATTTACCATCTGCAGACACACACACACACACACACACACACACACACACACACACACACACACACAAGTTACTACGCACAAAGAAGTATTTTTTTTTCCTTTTTTTTTTTAATCCATGAAGCTGCACAGAGTTGATAGTATTATGCCTGCTTCTCAAATTGCTTTTTGAGAGCATGTAAAGAAAACACTGCATATACACATGCAGACATGTGCACACACACTTGTGTACACACACACACACACACACACACACACACACACACACACACACACACACACACAGAGGCAGGTAGCATTGTTGTGCTATTAATTTCAAAGTCTTTGTATTTCTGTGGGTCTTTTTTCATTTGTGTGTGTGTGTTTTTTTTAACAGAATTTTAAAGGGATCGTATAGTTTTGGTTGAGACCTAATTTCAGGTTTCTAACATTTTTTGGTGAGATAATGAGAAACCTTATTACAGGCTTTCAAGTGGCCCTACTTTTCCTACTTTTTTACTGCTGTCCCTACTTTTTGTACTTTTTTGCTCAAAATCCTGCTTTTTCCTACTTTTTCCTACTTTTTTGGTGAAAAACCCCGCAAAAAGAAAATGTGCAAGGCTACTTGAATAATTTATATTCAGAAATGATGAGTAGACTCTAGTTGTACATTCTTAATGGTGGGGAAAGCCTCTTCAGCATGAAAGAGGGATAACACACACCAATCAACCACAAGACTGCTGCCAGCCTCAGCTTTTGCTCTTGTGCAGTGCTCAACCAGCTCTCATCATCACTCAAAATAATACCACGCTCTCCCAGGAGCAAAAGTGAGGCTGAGGCAGCAAGGTTGTGAGTACAAATTAAGATTTACATGTAACATCAAGAGTTCTGGTGAGTATCGACGAAAACTACTCCAAAAAGCCTGCACATGTCCTGACTTATTCCTACTTTTTTTTTCTTAAATGCCCTACTTTTTCCCTCTTATATTCTACTTTTTCCCTACTTTTTTAGAGATTTTGTTCCTACTTTATTCCTACTTTTTTACATTATCCCGCTTGAAAGCCTGTTATTAGATATGAAAGAACATGTGATTCCATGAGGAATTCAATGTTTATTTGATGAAAATTGGTTTTGAAATGGCTGAGATATCCAAAACAGAGCGATTCTGATGAAGTATGGGACCCACATTTTATTACGATTGCTTTGTTTTACTTTGTTTTTGGATGTTTCAGTCATTCCAAACCCAATTTTCATCAAATAAACTTTGAATTCCTCTTGAAATGGTATGCTCTGTACTATTTCATAAGTGTTTTCTTGGTATCTCGTAAAAAGTTAAAAGCCCAATTCTCATCTCCACCAATACTGTACCATCCCTTTAAAGTTACTCAATGGAAAGAAGAATGTATTATATCGATTATTCATTTCAAATCACACTGAACTACTTCAGTTCATTACTTCATGTTCATGGTAGTAAGTCAGAGAAGGATTTGTGATGTCCACAGTTCAAAGAACTGTTCACAAGATGTGTTGCAAGTAGTATGATGATTTCCTGGAAAGATTTGAATAGCTGCTATTGTAAAGAACGTGCAGGATTTTGGATACCTTATGTCAATAACCTCACTGCTTCAGTGACTAAAAATTTGGAAAAAATGCTGGCTTCAAAGTAACCATCAAAAGAGAGTCTTCACTCACAATTGGACCTGAAAGAAAGTGGAAGAGTTGTAAATTTAATTCACTTGAAAGGGAGTTGTTAAGAGGTTTAAAAATTCTTTTCTTTCTGTGATTTGATATAATTTGTTGTTAGCGTAGTACTATGTTTGTTGTTGTTGTTTTTTTTTTTGTTACTGATTAATCAAATGGGCTTGTGCAATGTCTCTAAATGTAATCAGATTTTTATTGTCTTGTTTTGAGCTTATTGTCAATGCAAAAGAAGCTGCATTTCTTGTAAGTTAGTTTTACCACAAATACCACATAGATTCATGTCTATACACAATTATTTGCCATATACCACAATTATGCAGAAACTAAGTTGGGCTTTACACAGTGCTTACTATGAAATGGCATGATTTCCAGTAATTGTTTCATTTTTTCATAGCTTATGTTCAAAAGAATATTTTTCTTTTTCAGTCTCAGTTAGCAAAAACCTAACTGAAAATTTAGCTGATTTCCCCTTTGAAAACAATTATACCAGATTTGAATTTCTGATTTATGCAATTTTGAGTAAATCAGGAAACATGAAACCCTTCTATATTCATGAAAGTTTTGTTCCATGTTTTTATGGGTGGAGTCTTATTCCAAGACATTTTGTGACCTGAAATGAGAGCCCCTTTAGTGGCAGAGACATCAATCTTTGTACTATGGAGAAGATTTCTTTAAAAGCTGACTAGCATGGAAACTGGAACATTTTATAGACAAAGAAGGGGAAAAGTGAAAGATTATATATGTTCATGTCTTGTTGCAGGATAAAAACATGGAAAGAGGAGATAGAATAAAGAAATTGACCACGGTGACATCAAGTGCCACCCTCAAGCTCACTTTGAACAGTCATATCAGTTATGACCACATTAACATGTTCATTGAGACAATAATGCATTTCATTCTTTTCTAGCTCTCCTGTTTCTTTTCACCCCTACCCCCCCCCCCAAAAAAAAAAAAAAAAAAATCATAACAATTGCAATTTTTTATGCAATCATCCAGCAAATGCAACCCACCTCCCACGTAAGCGTCATTATTGCTGAGTTATCAGAACTCTATAGTGATTTTACAGAATTTTGTTTTGTTTTGTTTTAATTTCATTCTACAAAAGGAAAATGAATGAAGATTTGTGTCCAGGTCAGTGAGGGACATGTGAGGTCAGATTTTATGATGTCACATGACTACCATTTGTGATTGCGACCAATACTATTGTTTTATAAAAATGTGTAAAACTTCAGTATCATATCACCTCCGTCTTAACAATCTGATTTCAAATTCACTCCTACCAATCTTTTGTTTGAATGTGTTTCATTTATGAAAGTCAGCTTGAAACTAGAGTGACATTTAACTGTAAAGGAGATGTGTATACAGTGTTGATATTATGACGGAAGGCTCTGATGATCCTTGAATTTATGCCTATCTAATTGCAGATGTACTCATGATTACTTGAATCTGTTACAAATGGCAACATTAGCATAATCTCCTCCCCACTTGCAATATCACATCAATAGTATTACGGCTCAGGAATGTTTGCAGGTTTATTTATTAGCACGTTGATTGGTGTATCTTGCTGAGCAAAGGTGGCTCCTTTTATTCTTTGTCTTTTTTCAAAGGTCACATCTTACTGTGAATTACAGGTCTGGTGCAAACTGCAGAGCGTTTGATATATTGATTATGTGGCTGAATGCTAAATGCTTGCTGTACATGAAGGAGGAGAGATATATGATTTTCCACAGAGTATTGATGGTTAGCTTTGCTCATACCATCCATGAGTCATGTTTATCATTCACTTCACCTTGCTTCAGTGTTTATTTGTTTTTCTTCATATGTTTCTTTTCAAGTTGCATTGTGATTCTATGTAAGATGTTTGATTTCAAGTCATTCTCTTCATGTGTATGATATATGGTTGGAATGCATGTTTTAGCTTTCAATGTGTGGACAGGGTTCTTCAAAGAGCTGCACCCTGCTTAAAATTAAAGCAATATGAAATGATGTAGATAGGTATCATGAATCACTAAATGAGTTGGCCGATCGAATCAAAGCGAGATCCCGTAGGTATATAGTTTCTATTTGTTTGTCGACAGAGACGGGAATTTGTGATACGGTTTTAAAAAGACTGCACTTATTTATTAATGATATCCCATGGGAAACGGACATCACATATGTCAGCAAATAGTGGCTAATACATATGAGGCACAATTACGAGAAGTATTCAGATATTTGCAAGAATATCACTCTCTTTAGTGCTAACATGTATTTAATGAATGCAACATAACTTCATTATAGCAAAATGAGGTTCAAATTTACTTGTACCTTCAATAATGAGTACTTAAGTATATCTGTACTTGATATATCAGTGATGTATTTCAATCAGCCCAAAGTGTTTGATGGTTTTTATGCCTCCGCCACAAAGTGTCGCAGGAGGCATTATGTTTTCGGGTTGTCCGTCCTTCTGTCCTTCTGTCCTTCTGTCCGTCCGTCCGTCCGTCCGTAATGAATTTTGTGGACAGCGTAACTAAAAAAACGGAGAAATCCTAATGAGACTTGGTATGTATGTGCATGAGTGGATGAAGTTGTGACTACGAACTTTTGGGTGCTCATACTCAAGGTCAAAGGCCAAAAGGTCAAGGTCAAATGCTCAAAATTTCACTATTTCCCCCATATCTATACAATGCCTGAAGGTTTTTTCTTGAAACTTGGTGTATACATGTAATACCAAATAAAGATTCTCCAGAGAGTTTTGAGTCATGAGGTCAGAGTTCAAAGGTCAGAGGTCAAGTTAGAATGTTAAAATTTCACTTTTTTCTCCATATCTTGGAAATGGTTCAAGGTATCTTCATGGAACTTAGTACATATGCATGTACTGACTAGCAGTGATTATCTATTGAATGTAGGGGTCATGGTTCAAAGGTCAGGGGTCAAAGGTCAAGGTCAACTCCTCAAAAGTTCACTTTTTCCCTCATATTTATGCAGTACTTGCCAGATTTTTCTTGAAACTTGATATACAGTATACATGTATTACCCAATAGAGATTCTCTGGGAAGTTTGTTGCCCAAAGATCAAAGATCAAGTGAAAGTGCTAAATTTCCCTTCTTTTTTCCATATCTTGAAAGTGACTCAAGGTATCATCATGAAATTTAGCACATATTTATAAAATGCATGTTCTACCTGACAGTAATTCTCTCAGGAGTTTTAGGGTCATAAGGTCAAAGGTCCATGGTCAAAGGCCAAGTTAAAATGCAAAAATTTTACTATTTGATACTGAAATTACATTTTTTTTCTCCATACTTTGAAAGTTACTCAATGCATAGATGTATAAGAGGGTCAAAAGTCAAGTAAAGATCCTCAAATTCCCAAATACCTGCGCTCTTTATAGGCAGTATAGCCATCCATCCAATTAAACCTAGTTCAAGGAAAGTGAATATTCAACACATTTGTGACAAACCTGTCATTCTAATATTTTGCCAATTAAGCCTATGTGAAACTGTCATCACACATTGTCAAGATGTTGTACTATAGACCTATTAGGAGAACCATGCATTATGGCGCAGGCATACCAGTCGCCATTTCAAATTGTTTCTACCACTGGAAAGAAAGAACATTAATACCTTTGCTGCACCATTTCAAACTTTAAATGCATAAGGAAATGATCTTTGCCACGAAGAGGAAAATCTCTAATCAATGAAAGGCTTTGTATACATGACAACTATCACAAAATTGCTTTTAGACGTGGCTTGCGTATGGAATTACCTGCAATCAGATTATACCGGTATGCCGACAAAGTTAGCATTGCATTTTTCACTTCATTCTAGTTTCAGGCATTTGAGTGGGTCATGTAAGCCTTATCTGACTTCAAAGAAGTCTTTCAAAATTTGGCTGCAACTTTTTTTTTCTTTTTCAAACAGTCTATGGCATAGGTGTCGGGAGTATTTTTTTCAATCTCATAGGGATAATAACATGTCTGTCACTTAGTTGGTCAGACAGTTTTCAATTCTATTATTTTGTACCATATCTGAGTATCTGCCTGTATAGCTTTCAAGGAAGATTTTTCATTGAAGAACTGCATGGAATTATTACTGTGTCATGGATTATTGTGGAGCACCATAGGAATGTCTTGAAATTTGGTTAGATGAACCTTTAGTAGTCAGCCGTGAAATACCATGTATCATTTTCTCACAAGCCATGAGGTAGGGGAACAGAATGGTTTGGTGCAGATCAGTCAATCTATGCAGCAGTAACGAAGCTCTGAAGAGTAGGAAAGAAAAAAGATACACCAGTAGCTATCTGTTGCAATCTCAAGAAAATGATGACAAGCGCATCAGATTGCAGAGAATGTACTATATCACCAACGTGTAGAATTGTGCATTGTGTCAAAATTTCGTGCAATTAAGAGATCTTTGAAAGAAATGAAGAATACTAGAGGTGTGGTATTTAGGAATTTTCCTGTAAATTAGGAAAAAATATTTGTGGATGCTATGTACAGAAGTGATGATACAGAACTGGGTTTAACTCTGTACGTATGTGGATTTTGGTTAAAAAGGGAGAATTCGTGAAATTCTGTTATGATGTGGAAGTACAGCTTGCAATAGTTCATGTGAAATGCGATGATGAAAATTTCTTTACAGAAGTACAAGAGAAGAGGCTTTCCTGGCGTACAAAGCATCAAAATCTGCTAAGATCGTGTAGGCAAATGAACGTGCCTCACAGAAAACAGAGAAGAGTTTTTGAATGTGCTTGACGAAGAGCTGCTGGTACCAAGGTGTCAAAGGCAATGGTAGTGTGCTGATTAGTAAAAAGGTTGTATTGGTTTATTGTCATCTGCATTGTGGTTATCCTTATCACTGCTCTTGAAGATACTCGAGATTCCTCCCAATGGCCGGAGTAGTCCCCTCTATGGCTCCAGTCATAAGTTGTGTGGTCTGTGATGTTCCCACTCATAGGGTATACAAATAATCAGAAAACAAAGTGTCTCTGTACCCAAGTTGCCCCCATGCTGCTGCCAAGGGGTGCGCAAGAGAACCTCTATGCCATCCTTAGATCACCTGTCAGTCCCAAGAAAATTGCCCAAAGTACCAGCTATCAAAATTAATCTATTATGATGGAAGCACTGTCTTCAACCACATTGCTCGTTACCATATCTCCAACTGGATATTCCCTGCCATGTGCATCACAAGATACTAGTAGTCACATGTGTTCATGTAAAGACAAAATATTAATGTAAACATTCAGCTGCCTCATAGCTTTGTGGAGGTTGTACAACTGTACAGTGAAGTGTAAATGCTGTGTAGCATGTATGTTAATGCAAGATTCGTGTTAAGATCATTGTGATGTACGTCTGAGAAGCAAAATGCCCATATCGTCAGATCATGAGGAAAAATAGGCTCAAAACTTTTATGAAATAGTAGTGTAATTATAGAAAGTGTTTTTTTTTTTTTAAAGAAGCAATGTAAAAAATGCAGCTCTAATTGTGGTAAGACACTTGCTGTCTTATCCCTGTATACATCCAACTCATGTGCTGTGAATGCACAATACTGTTACAGATTAGACAAAGTCTGAACAAACTCAGTTTGGGTAACTTTTTATCATTACTCTTCAATTCCCCTGAAATATGACTTACAATCTGCAGTAGCTGTCAGTCCTCTGTCCTTTCTGCTGAACTGTCTTTACAGAGACTCCAACTCTCCCGTTTTCGACGGGAGATCTCCCGCCGAAACCCCATTTTTGCAAAATCTTTCTGCTTGAGATTTGATCCCGCCCTGGCACTGTGTCTCTAGGATTTCTTACTTATTGCTATCGTATGTTGATAAGCCTTAGATAGCTGCACCAGAGAGCATCAACCCTAGGAACTTTGCGCTTCGCACACATCAACTTGGAGTCTCCCGTTTGCTAGGAGTTTCATCTCCAGATCAGAAGGTCTTGGGGTTGGAGTCTCTGTCTTTGATAAATTTCATTGTAAAATGTTGTACCCAAACTGGCGGTGGATGGGGGTGGGAGAGTGAATTGTATCATCATAGCACCTTATGAAATGTTCAGACAAGAAAATCATTTCACCTCAAGTCGAGTGTGAAATCTGTCATCAAACAAGTTGTTCTCTTCCAACAAACCCATAATCATGTTGCACTTCACTGCAGATATGGTCCTTAACTATGATTTCAATGTTTCCTTTTCATTTTCCTGGCCCACACAATGAAGATGAGTGCAAAATAGGAATGTTCAACCACTTACAACAAGCATTAGTCATGATGCTATCAGCGGTTTAGAGAGGGGTCCTACAAACTGTCAACTCCGTGTAAGTCGATCTTGACAGGACTGAGCAAAAGGCATTGGCTTAGACAATATTCGACTTCTGCTTGAGCAGAGGAATTAACAAGCTTCAGGCAATGAATGTAAATTGGGACTTTTTGTTTTTGTCGACTTGGGCCAATCATTTGACATATGCGCTGTTGACCTACACGGAGTCAATTGTAACCCCATCTTGCACGGCACAATGGCAACATTATGATGTAGTGTGAGGCGACAAGGGTATTCATCGGTGATTGTTCCCATGAGAGGTAATCTACAGCATTGACTGAAGCCTAGCATAATGCCCAAATTGCACTCTCACAATCAGATGCCATGACGACTACCGTAATGATGGTTCAATCATTTTGTTTCTTGTGCCAACTTGTAACGATGATCAGCATTATAAAGAGTGGAAAGAGAATTCATTGTACATTGCTTTATTAAACTTCAGTTAAGCAGAGATAATTTTTCATTGTGCCTGTTTGAAATAGCTTTAATGTATATGTACATGTTGTCGTACCAAAGGCACATTTTGTTTGTCATTGTTTGGTGTAATACACTTTCATGTGTTGTACTGTGACTCTCTATGCTAGGCCTTCTCATTTTGCTATTGGACAAGCTTTCAGTTTTTATACATGGTTGCAGAATGGGGAAGTGTAGAATATATTATTGCACTGGGCACGGATGAGGCAGTAGTAGCAATCTGATGTGTTTACTCTCCAGTAAATAAACTATGTTTTTCTTTCTGTAGAACAATGGCGTATTTGTGTTTCTTTGGTTGTTACATGTGGAAGTATTAGCTCTCAATATTTAGTGGAAACTTACTAAAATGTAATCAGTGTTGAGCTCGTGAATGCCTCAGTCACACTCACACACACACACACGCACACACATGTACGAGCACAAACACACAATGCTACATGGTCCATTAAAAGGACGTTTGTTATAATACTTATTATAACAGGGCATTTCACAAACATTTTCTGAGATGAGAATGAATGAAAATGATATAACACATACATATTCTGTTTTGAAATTTTTAGAATCAGCAAACAGGGGGTATATTCCTCATATTGATTTCTTTTGTAAAAGAGGGATCATAACGAAACAAAAGAATATGTTAGTTTCTTAGATGAAAATGAAGAAAAATGATATACAGATAAACTCTTCTGGAATGTTTACAATCGCCTCTTATTGCCCCATTTTAACCCCCAACATAAATACACACCTCAAAATTAAAAGTCTTCTAAAGGCTTAAAAAGAGACGATAAAAGTTACTTAGATGGTTTTTCAGTTTTTACAGTTTATAAAGTCCTAAACCTTCATTCACAAGATGAGGTTTGTGGGTAAACAGATTCCATCACATATGATGGGTCAAGACCTTAGCAGGACATGGGTTCGTCCACGTAATAATGATACCCGCCTAATGATGCAGTTTTTTACCCCAAATGTCCACCAAATTGCCACCCCATATTTAACAGAAGCAGTTGCAGTACGATTATAAACTTGTATATTCCTCATTTCCTTCTAGCAATCATCCCTACTGGCTGATGAATTACCTGTGAGAGACCCACTGTGATAAACAGAGCAACACATGACGTATGAGATCAAAACCCAACGCCTGAATACACACATCTTACTCTTGCAAAATCGATTTGATGTTGGATTCGAAGAGCGATGAATATAAAAATTAGAACATGACAAGCAGCAGAGACATTATTTCAGCTCTCTATCACAGCAACTCGGGAGCAATGCCTGTGAGATATTAATAAAGTGGTCCTGGAAATGTTTAAGGGAAGTTATCAACATAATGTGCATTGGATCCCCCACAAGTGCAGAAGGTAAGAATTACAAGGACACCACTTTCAAAGTAAAATGAATGTAGACAATCAATGTTCTGTACATGATTTATGACTGCTTGTGAAACAAACAGGTCATAGAGTTGTTTGTCTATTTCATAAATTATATGTCACAAACATCTGTGACAGAATTCATTACAGACACATCCATGGTTTCTATCAAACCAGCCTCTCTCCAGCTGTACTGTGTTGGTCTTCATTAGTCAAAGTGACAGTTCTAATGTAAGCAGGGTACCATCAAGCAATCAGTTATGTCTCTTTGCACTCGGCCATATGGGCCACACTTTGCTAAAAAACAGTATGGGTTTTCAACAGAAATGGGGTGACCGTGGCTGAATTAAAGGCATAATCTATCATTTGCAGATGAAACAAAAACCCAGCATTAGTGCTTTAAAATAGTTCTTAAATGTGAGTTAGGGATGGAAACAACCACTGCAAAAATTTGAATCCGTATAATCGATGTTAAGTATTGCTGAAGACACAAAATGTGAACAATAGTAATAATAAAAATGTTTCAAGACTAAACCATCTATGGTTATGGTTTATTGAGAAAAATACTGATATCTCCTTATATTTTAGGCTTTATTGTGAAAATTTCATGTGGTAGGATGTTTTGTGATAAACAGGCCTACACATATGCATCAAATGTGATATCTTGAACATTTTTAAAATCACTGCTCCCAAAGGTAAACAGGACCTTTAACAAATTCAAATGGTTGACATGCTATGAATATAAATTGATGGACAGAATGTATCATATCATATCACATTTAAGTAGACTCTTATCTTGAGTGATATTATCTATTACAACAAAATATAATGGGAAGGATACCAATTCCCTTACTACTAAATGCATTAGCAGTTCAATAATGCCATTTTGTGTGGTATAAATGCCATTTTCATAGTGCCATTTTCATAGTGAGAGAAAATTGGGGAAATTCTGGGAATTGCAAAAGACTGACCTCTTCTGCTGACTGCCTGGGGGCACTCAAGAAATCATGTCTTTGATTGGCTGAAGTGCAAAAAGTCAAACTCATTCATTTCTTCTGTTATGATACTTGCTGCAACCTTTGGAAATGTTAATACTACCGTCTATGATGAAAACATAGACCACATGGGGAAACGTGTGTCACTTTAGTTCACTTTTTAAGTTCACTCTTATTTATTCATTTTTTAATTCACATCATTATTTCTGGTTCCACAGATGCCATTAACAATATGACTTGTCCCCAAGCTACTTTCCTCCTTTTTTTATTTTATTTTTTTCCCCCATTCTTAGTTAAGAGTGGGAGATTATGAGCTGGTAGTTATCTTCAAAACAAAACCTTTAAGCTGCATAAAGTGGTGATAGCCATATAGCTTATAGTGATCCCAACATTAAGGTCTGGTGCCATATACAGCCAAAACCCAATGGCTGGGATTCACAACAGTAGCTTAAATCAAATCCCTGGTTCAAATTTAGTCCATTGACTATAACAAGTGTGAAATAGCAATGCCTTGCCCATGTGCTTGTCAGCATGCTGTCATGATTTGGATGTCTGCTGGTGTACGCCTACACAATATTTTGTGTGCATTTATGCAGTCAAAATCTGCATACTTCATGGACTAAATTTAAACTACCTGCATGAATTCTGGTCAACGACTCTGCCAGCACCCACAGGTATGACACTCTTCAAATGTCCATCTACATCAGAGGTACCTGATTATTTCACAATGAGGCCTTCATAACTCATCAGAACTCACATATGATTATATATTACTGGAGATACACAACATTTTCGGAGAACATGGACAGAATTTCTCTTTTTATCTTTCAGCAATGGAGACCTTCCAATAATGCCACTAAATCTGGGTGTGTTCACACAGTAGTTACGAAGCATAGATACTGAACAAGAGCAGGTATCAACAGCAGATATCAAACCCCTTTTGCCATGTTTGCCACGATACAGTACACCCTGAATATCATGTGATGGTTTCATATCTGCAAACTGTACCTGTTTTTGCCATGTTTGCCACGATACAGTACACCCTGAATATCATGTGATGGTTTCATATCTGCAAACTGTGCGTAATCATTCTCAACACATAAATACATACATACACTTGATGTGTAAAACATAAGGGGTGTCTTTCCCATTCAGAATGTACACATTTAGACATACATTTGTCATTTCCAATATGCTCATAGCATCATGTGACAACCTAACCACTGCATTGACAGTGCCATTGCTGGGAAAGAATTTTGCAACCACATAGACAAACACACAAATATCTTGTCTTTATTTGCAAAAAATAAAGAATAAAAATAAATAAATAAATAAATAAAATAAATAAATAAAAAACAAATGAAAAAAAAAGCTATTTCTTTGTCTTGAAGGGTGTGTAAAAAAAAAATGATATCATTAAAACATCTTGTGCATTGTCTACAACAGCATAAATCTTGGTGTAAATACTCACTCCTGAGTGATACACGCCTTCAAAACTAAAACAACAACATTCTACAGTGGGTAAAAAATGGTAAAACAGGATGTGATGAGAATTACCAGGTGTGCCTTTTTTATATGCCTGCTAAACATCATACAAGATGGCCATCTATAACCAAGTGTTCATCTTTGAATACAGCCATCAAAGGCCAAGCAAGCTCCAGAAGCAAACGGATCATAACATAACATACTATGCAAGCATCCATAGGTAGTACAGTACTCTCCGCTTAATTGGGTAGTGTCTGGCAGAGCATTTCTTACCTGATCAACCGCAGTACCCGATTAAGCAGAGAGTACTGTACATTACAGAAAAATCACTATGCAATGATCTATACACTTGATGCTTTTGTTGCGTAGGAAAAACAAGTTTATGGGTTTTTACCTCACCAGTCATGCACATTCATTAGGGCAGTGTCAATGACACCACATAAAAAAAGTGTATCTTATAAGAAGCTCTCACAAGCCATACATGTACAAACCCCCAAAACATACTGTCCGTCATAAACTGTGGTCTCGCTTAAAAATCATTATATGGCTTCACGAGGCCAGCCCAGCCCATCCCTGTCTACATAACATGTATTCTGCACAATTAAGGGTTTGATTTCTTTACAAACAGTGTGTTCTTGGAGTATGAGACAAGAACACAGATCCGTCAACATAGAATTACTAATCAGTGACTACTGTACTGGTATGTACAGTACTTAGAGATTATCAATTGCGATTATTTTCGGAGCTACATCCTATGGTTGTGTGAAAGACTCCCATGTCAAATGAAGCCAGTGGAATAAAACTAACTCAATTTACCACTCTGATAAACATTCGTCTTGAAATGTAAGCAACATATACATACTGGAAATATAATCTCTAGTTTTTGTTGACTAAGTAAACACTATTTTTTCTTTTTAATAGATATATTCTGTATTTTCCAACAGTTTTGGAAAAAACATTTGAACTCCATAGTTATGATGAACTTATATCTAACTGCATTCTGAAAATACATTTAATTCAATATCCACATACATGCCTATATGGTTTAAGAAGCCATGATTTCTACATACTTCAGATCATACAGCATTAAGACAGTCCCTCGTGTTACGCATGGTCTAAACCTGTTTCCTTGAACACAAAATGATTTCAACAATTGGCGTATGCATATCCTGAGTGCATAATCCTTGCAAAGCAGTTTGAGGGCAGACAAGAAATACAGTGAGGGGTTGAAAATGGTGTACGATGCCATCTTGGCTGGCAATGTACCCTGTGACAAGGAGATGAAATGTTCAGTCTTGAAAGACGGCCACATGCTAGTACATGAACAACGTCAATATGGAACATTCAAGTCATACTTAGCCCTTTGTTGTGGCAATTCAACAAACAGCAGCTATCACAATCTCAATCATTTTGCAGATTGTAGAAACAAGACCTTTGGCAAAAATGCCATCAATCCATGACGATACCTACAATGTAATTTTTCTTCCTCACCGAGGAATCACATTTTAGGAATGACATAGGAGGCTATACGGTGCTGATGATGGAATTCGTTTACACCGCCTACCAGTGAGTAAGTGCATGATATCCTCCTCTATGGAATGGAGATTGGTAAAACACTCATGTTCATACCCATACGTAAATTCACTGACCACTTCATTATACATTGGAAAGAGATATCATATAATAAATTCCTGATCTATATGAACTCTTGTCGTTTATTTGACTACAAAAATTCTTTCATGTTTTGTTGTAGCTGTTGCTATTTTTGGATACTGATAGAGGATACAATCTGAAATAATTGAACAAGCATTTCCTGGTTCAACAACCTTCATAGTTTCCATCGTACACACCAACCTTCAGTTCCAGACATGGAATGTAAAGTATAACCCATGTGTAACATTTTTACCACTTTTTCGACCATACACTGTAGTTCTGCCACAACAGTCGACATGCGGTCTCGGGAATGGGGGTTAAAGACAAGTGAAATACATAAAGAAGGATTAATGACAAACTTTTCCACCAAAACAGAAAGAACAAAACCATGTGCAGAGCTGCCAACATTCAGGGAGATACTTTCATGTTACATACTCTTCAGTGGGCAAAAGAGTTTCCCAAATCAGGGAGATTTTTAAAGGGATGGCATGGTTTTTGTTGAGACGGGACTTCAGGTCTCCAACTTTCCTTTGTGAGACAGTAAGAAACCTCTTATGAAATATGAAAGAGCACATAATTCTGAGAGGAATTCAAAGTTTATTTGAAGAAAATTGGATTTGAAATGCCGAGGTATCCACAAACAAATTGATACTAATAAGAGATGGGACCCACCTTTTATTAGGATCGCTTTGTTTTACTTTGTTTTTGGAAATCTCAGCCATTTGAAAATGGATTTTTCAAATACACTATGAATTACTATTCGAATTGTACGCTCTTTAAAAAGTTTCATAAAGTTGTTTCTAAGTATCTTTCAAAAAGTTAAAAGCTGAATCCTCATCTCAACCAATACTAAGCCATTCCTTTAATTTCTACCATATGTATATGACGAGACAGTCACGCTTTCAGGAAGCCTCCTGCACAATCAGGATGACTTGGCAGCTCTGGACGTGATGCAGGCAAGGTACTTGGAAGAAGCTACAGAGGAAAGCATAATCAGAGTGTCATATTGTGTTGATGGCTCCCATGAGATTGACAGGTCTGTTCTTGTAGCGCTTGGAGATATCTTCCTCAATCTACACAGAAAGTGAGAGAAGAGGATGGAGCAAA
Organism: Diadema antillarum; assembly: GCF_040938485.1. Taxonomy (NCBI): domain Eukaryota; kingdom Metazoa; phylum Echinodermata; class Echinoidea; order Diadematoida; family Diadematidae; genus Diadema; species Diadema antillarum. Next base: position 595,802 of record NW_027271737.1, read on the forward strand.
TGTTAAAGAATGGGAGAAAAAAATCATGACATAGTTCCAGCTATTGAAGCAAGAAATACTCTTGAAAGAGGCCACTCACCTTTCCATATAAAAAAACATATTATGTTTGATATATTTTCATGAGGAAATGTATGATGCGTATCAATATTCTCATGTATAAAGGAACAATCAACTTGGGAGCTATCTGAGAGAACAAGACACTGCAATCATTGGACAATCTTCCATAATTCTTGTTACATGACTATGTTTTGTCATACAGTTTCAAACATGTTTCAGACTATTTACTGTACATCATGGCTGAGTAATTTTCAAACCATTCAAGTTACATGTTGTAGCCTCCTCTGGTATGTTTGATGGCCTAATGCCAACAGCATTTCTTTTTATGCAATAACTTGAATTAGAATAATATCTAAGATCCACCACATGGTGAAAAAGACTATTTCAACAGTGACATGTGACAAGGAGAATGAAAGCATTATATGACTTTTTAATTTTGTGTCAGTATGAGTACCTGAGACAGTATCAGATGCCAATGAATCAAACAAAAGAATTTACTTGAACAAACAAACACAAAGTAATGTTAATCTTACAGTATTAGTGTGTATTTAACTACAAACAAGAACACATATCATTTTGCAAATGTACTTGATGAATCTTCATCAAGGAGCCTTCTCCTGTTTGACAGAATATGCTTAGCAAAGAAGGATTGTTTCTTATACAATAGGAGAGCAGTGTTGAGTGAAACGAAAGCTAGTCATCATTTGGTGAGACCAGACGGTGAGACGCACCATTGTTGGCCTTAGGAGGGTTTCACAGGTTAGAGATGCTCACCTGTCTCTGTAGCTCCTTGGTTCTCCTCACCAGGGCATCAATCTTTGGCTCCAGCTTCCTCTGGTCCTCTAGGGTGTCCAGTCTCTTCTGCCTCACTGCCTCCCTTGATGCCAGCATCTTCTCCTCCAGCAGCAACTTCTGCTTCAGCGAGTCTGTCAGTCTATCTACATACCTGACGCCAAGTTCAAGGAGAGAGGATTAACTTTGGTAAGAGAAATCAAGCAATCACAAACTATGTGCACTCTATCTGCGAGTTGTATGCATTTGCAAAGAAAACTGATTTTCACATCTGAGTCAGTTCTCTTTGCTTATGAAACCATCGAGCGAATGCATGTCTTGGCACGCTCGCCATAACTGCCATAAATTCTAGAGAATCCAGAGATGTCACACTTTCAATTTTTTTGCCATTTGTGTCAACCCTTGCAACCAGCAAATAGTCATACTGTAAAAGTATTTTCGCGATTTCCATACGAGCGCAAAAATAACAGCATGTGAATATGCATGCCATAAGTGCCAGCAGTTAATGTTGATTCCATGAATAAAAACACGCGAAATCCATCTTGAAAATATAACAGTACTACAAATAATTGATTACGATAAGCCAATATCATATTACAAAGTTTGCATCATGAAATCAAGATGTCCCCTTAGTTTCATCATATTTTGTAATTTCCTTTGTATGATTATGTTGAAAAGTGGCACGGACCTAGATCTGAAATGAATGAAATGAAATGGATTTGTATGAAAAATTGTTGAAAAGAAATGAAATACATGAAATGAAATGAATGAATTGAAATGAAATGAAATTGCAATGAAATGAAATGAAATTATGTGAAATGAAATGAAATGGATTGAAATGAAAATAACATGACATGACATGAAAGAATGCCCTCTTACTTTGGAGATCCCTTGAGCAGGAAGAGGTGCTGCATCTTGGTGTCAGTCAGCCGGCCATGGATTGTGTCCACCAGCTCCAGCATGCCACAGACATGGGTCAGTGTCTTGGACTGGATGGCCTGGGGTGCCGTCTGGAATTGGTTGTCAGACAGAACGTCGGTATCACCCTCCATCTCTGTCTTGCGTTGGGTAAGGAAGGCCTGGATCTGGGCGATTTTCACAATTTAGGACCAAAAACGCATGATGCTCAGCAAAAATAGCAAAGGTGTTGTGGTCTTGTCTTGCTGCATAAACGCTTCACTTGTGATCGATACTGCCCACGGGGTCAACCCTTGCCAAACTGGTATGATTGTCTTTTAGCAACAAATTACCTACAAGCTGCACAACGAGATCACTCTTGACCTAAGGGCAGCCAGCACTTGGGTGGCATGCATACTGGGTAATTTTCCATATGAGCTAGTAGCAGATGCAGTGCAATGCCCACAACCTAAGAATATAAACATTGTCCACTGACTAAGGGTGATACGTTTATATCATGAAATTATATTCTTGTTCTGGAACTTTGTGAGACAGCTTTTATGAAATCCATCATCAAGTGTTTCTTTAAATCCTCAAAAGAAAAAAAAAAGACTGCAAGATTCATTTGAAACACAAGTTAAGTCGTGTTTGAAGTTAGAAGTCATGATTATAAGTTTCCATCAATGGATATTACCTCCAGAATCTCATTGATGAACTGGTTTCTCGTTGGGACATGGTCAAAGAGGCAGAGTGCATCGTTGCCACGGGCGACCCCTCCATCCTCAGTTGCATTGTCTCCATCCTAGGGGGAAAGAAATGCATAGCAAGGTAACTGTCATGATCAGTTTGAGTTTCAGACATCTGTATTAAATTTGTCCAACCTCAGTTGCTGAAGTAAAATTGCACTGCTTCATAGAAGTGAAAGCATCCCCACAACTGATTAAGTATTAAATGACTACTGGCTGCCAGAAGGAGGTCTCTGCATTCTAAAAAAATCCCCATCCCTTCAGAGAGGTAAAAAAAAAATGCAGATCATGGAACCTACACAACATCAAAATATGGTAGAGTACTGCAAACAACTTTTTTTTCATGGATATTAGTTCCTTGTTCATCTGTTTCCCACTTTGTTAACTGGTTTAGAAGCTCATATAGTTCTCTTGTCAATGCAACAATAATGGATAATGTTATTTGAGCAAGCATCCCAAACCTGATGATCACTGTTTGGTTTCTGTGTGGCAGCTTTCTGCTGCTCTGTATGTTCTTGTTGCATAAAAAACAAACAAACAATCAGAAAAAAAATACCTTAAATCAAACATATCAATTAACCTCAGTTTCCAGATGCTGGGTTCCAATCTGTTGTGGATCAAGTCAAATCTGAATTCAGTGATCGATTTCAAACTTTACATTTTATGCATCAGGTCATTTAGGAATATCAAGCATCAACCTTGGGATTGAGTGTGCCTTTACATCAGCAATTCTGGTCAGCACAACTATTGAACCATATTTGTAGGATCCCTGTTTTCAATGCAAGATTATTTTGTTTCCCAATCAAGTACTTAGTTGTGTCCATATTGTGTGATTTTTGCAATAACAACCTTTTCTATCATTTTCTGTCTCTGCTTTCCTTATAAAAAAATGAAATAATTGCCACATTTCCTATCACCTGTGCACTTACCTCTACACCAAAGTCAATTGTCTCAGCTCCTTCTGTTTCTATTGATATCCCAAAGTCGATTTCTCCAGCATCAAGATCTATTCCACTGAAATCAATCTGGACAGACAAGAGCCAAACATAAATTCATTGTAAAACTGCCATCAGGAACTCAACTCTATGATCACTGGTAGTGCATTTTTGTCAACTTTTCATCATATGTGACCCGCTACAACAAAAGGATCCTAAAGTCGCTGACAGCTGAGCCGAGAAAATCGAGTTTGAAGTCACATCATCAAAATCGGTCAAAACAATCGCAGAGACTCCAACCCCAAGCACCTTCTGATCTGGAGATTCTCCCGCCCGAAACCCCTAGCAAACGGGAGACTCCAAGTTGATGTGTGCGAAGCGCGAAGTTCCTAGGATTCTAGATGTTCTCTGGTGCTATCTAAGGCTTATTTTTTCAACATACGATAGAAATAAGTAAGAAATGCTTTCCACCGGGAGACACAGAGCCAGGGCGGGAGAAATCAAATCTCAAACGGGAGAACGGGAGATTGTGCAAAAATGGGCTTTCGGCGGGAGATCTCCCGTCGAAAACGGGAGAGTTGGAGTCTCTGCAATCGGATTTCTATTTCTGGCATAATTTTGTAGTCTAAAGTTTTGTCCATCATCTGCCGAAATTTCGAAGCTTAATGATCAAAGGAAAGGCAAGAAATCAGTGATTTTCAACGTAACAGAAACGTGTCCAAAGATTTGGATTTAGCGCCGTAGCTAGACTCCGCCCCTAGCAACAAGGGAG